>NC_133408.1:192612857-192920714 GCF_049350105.2 Macaca mulatta
AAACATTCTTTTGAGAGTCTTAGTCCTATTTTAAGTAAAACTGATCTCTTAAAGGGGATACTTCTTTTCTAAAATATAAATGAAACTACTTAAAAACGGGTAGTAACTATATAGCAGGCATAGGTCTGCTGAAGTCTGATGTCATTCAAACATGGCTTAATGTAGCAGAGTTTTAAAATATTTGTTATTAAAGGATTTTTCAGCATTGTAAACGTGTTATATCAGAAACTGTCCGTCAGTAAACTCAGGCAATTCCATTGCATGGCAGTAGTTGCATGAACACCCTTTAGTGAATAGCTCCATAGAACATTTATGTCAGTTTGTGAGTCTGAACAAGTAAATTAATTTTTTAAACAGAAGATCCAGGAAACAAATCATTTTGTAAATCCCTAGAGGTTTATTTTCACTCATTTTTTTTCATATCCTTACTGCTAAGCCGTGCATTCTGGCAGCACCGGGGGCAGGACATGCCTTCCACAGAGGCTTCCATGCATTCCACAGACATTTGAGCATCTAATAAGTAGGAGACACTGTGGCAGGCCCTGGAGACACTAAAGATGTGAGAATAGCCCCTGGCTGCAAGAACATCCCAGGATAAGTGGAGAAGAGATGCTAATTCACAGTTAAAATACAACATTACAAGCTCTAAAACAGTACGTAACCCTCTAAACTGAGGGGTTCATGAAAATCTCCTCCAAGGAGGTGAGCACCTGGCTATTTTTCTCTTTGTTTGTTTGTCTGGGACAGGGTCTCCCTTTGTCACTTAGGCTGGAGTGCGGTGGCACGATCACAGCTCATTGCAGCCTTGAACTCCTGGGCTCAACAGATCCTCCTACCTTAGTCTCTTGAATAGCTGGGACCACAGGCATGCACAACCATACTTGTCTAATTAAAATTTTTTGTTTGTTTTGTAGAGACAGGGTCTCACTGTGTTGCCCAGATTGGTCTTGAACTCCTGGGCTCAAGTGATCCTCCCACTTCAGCCTCCCAAAATGTTGGGATTATAGATGTGAGCCATGTGCCTGTCTCTGGCAATGTTTTTAAAAATGACAAACATGAGCTGCTGCTTTTAGAAATTGAGAAATCACCCCTCTTGTGATCCAGACAAACAAGAATAAAACTTAGGAAATATGCTATTGGCCAGTCAAAATACTCTTGTTTAAATTAGCAGAGCAGAGGTTATAGACAAAAGAGTAAAATATATAATATTTCTTCTAAGTTTAGTTGCTTAAACAACTAATTGTGCAAATTTAATTTTTGTAATATGTATGCTGCACTTTGTTGGCAGTGACATATTGTTTGATTCTTCCTGCTTATTGATTCCAAAATCTTCTTTTTTGAGATGGAGCCTCGCCCTGTCACCCGGGCTGGAGTGCAGTAGCATGATCTCAACTCACTGCAACCTCCTCCTCCCGGGTTCAAGTGATTCTCCTGCCTCAGCCTCCCGAGTAGCTGAGATTATAGGCACGTGCCACCATGCCCGGCTAATTTTTTGTATCTTTAGTAGAGATGGAGAGATGGAGTTTCACCATGTTGGCTAGGCTGGTCTCGAACTCCTGACATCGTGATCCGCCCGCCTCGGCCTCCCAAAGTGCTGGGATTACAGGCATGAGCCACCGCACCCGGCCGAAAAACTTCTTGAAATGCAAACGTCAGGACTTTCAATCATCCTTTCATACTTGACACAAATTCAGAATTTACTAAACCTTATGACACATGTAACTTTTTATGTTGTTCTTCCTTGAAAACGGGAGCAAAAGTTCCAGCTAGCTGGGTGTGAGATGTCATTTTCTTTGCCTTGAAGATAGAAGAGGTAGTAAGCCTCCCAGGCAGATTATGACACCTGCCTTACAGACCACCACTCACAGGTGCAAGGGGAGGTTTCCATGAAAATGTAGCAGTAAGATGATCTCCCCGCCTCCTTCTTCTCCTGGCTCTCAGGGTCAGAAAGGAGGCTGTGCAGGAGAGTATAAGACATAAGAATGATGATTCAAAGTAACACCTAACAGTGAATTTTACTTCCTTTGGTGGGTTGTCTAAAATTTAATTTCCTAGTCTCTAAAAATGAGGGATTTGGGTTAGAAGACCTCTAAGAATCCTGAGGACATAATATATGTATGACTCTATGTTTGGTAAAGCAAAACATTTAGATGAAATAGTTACTCTGGTAATGCAAGTGCCAACAGGACTCAAATTCCTGAATTTTCTTGATGCTGTCAGTAGGTCAATTTTTAAATGCAATTTTAAAATTAGTCCTGAGTAATCGAGAAGGCATAAAATAGTGACCAGTGTATCCAATTTGTCATTACCAGTTTGCCACATATGTAAAGAGATAGAGGTGTTATAAATCAGCCCTGCAGTTTTTATCTGTGGTCCTGAAACTTGGTACTGCTATTCTGGGCTTCTTTACATCACTGACTTTTCACAGATTTCCTGAAAATAAAACCTCTATGTTCAAGGGTTGAAATTTGGCTCTCTCATAGATACTGTCCAGGAACATCCTTGTCCATGAGATCTGTGGGCTTTCAGGAAGACTACTCTGGACATGGAGCACATCACATCTCAAGGAATTGAGGAATCCATCAAAAGTCTCTCATTGCTTGATGCAGATTTTCCTTCTGTGTCCTCCAGGCTCCCGGCACCCACTGTGTGGAATGCCACTACACCATGGCCAGATATCCCATCTTTCATAAGATAACTTTGGATTTAGGCATGAATTTGTTCAACATTTTTCTCTTAATAAGGCAAAAACATGCTATAGGTTTAGAGAGAGAATCCCGGAAGGGGTGGACCAGTCAAGGCTCTGAGCCAGAATGAGGGAGGCAAGCCAAGTTCAGGACAGAGAAGGGGAAGGACAAGGTCAAGGATGGGTTGGGGCCAGTTAGGCAGCTGGACTATCATAGATAGAATCTGCCATGTGGAGATGGACCTGAGTTGAGTCCTGTCCCTTGGCACTAGCTGCGGACTTTCAGTTAGTTCCCTAATGCCTTTGTGTGTATTTCCATAGGAAATAAAATAGTATCTGCATCATGAGCTTATCTGAGGGATAAAATAAGAAAGTAAACAGACCATGAATGTGCCCAGCAAATAATGGTTTCTCAATTAAAAGGAATTCTTTTTGGTTTGCACTAAGTGTGGAAATGCAGGGCAGCTGCAGATACCGGGCAAAAGTTTAAACAAATAGCTCTGTGACGTCTCCAAGAAAAGAGGAGGCAGGGAATGACTTGTAGGACAACAAATATATGTCAAGATCCTCTGTGCTACTGGGCCCTCCTGAAGCTACTGTAACCACCCGATGGACTCTGCCTGCCCACTGCACAGACAAAATCAATTCACTGAGACCATGGCATTAAAATAAAGAGTTTAGTAGACACGAGGCTGGCCAGGCCATGGGGAGATGGAGGAATTACTCAGATCAATCTCCCAGAAAATTCAGAGGCCAGGGTTTTTCAAAGATAGTTTGGTGGGCCAGGGAGTCCACTTCTGAAAGTGGCCAAAGGACTGGTCAGCAGAGGTTTGGCAGGTCTGGGTGGAGCCACTGGTCATCAGAAATGCAAATACCTGGAAAGACAACTCAAAAGGCCAATCTTAGTTCTGCAGTAGTGATAGTATCTGCAGGAGTCATGGGGGAGTTGCAAATCTTGTGACCTCCAGAGTAGTGGCTGGTAATCGTTTATGTCTACACCTTAGCAAAATTCAACCTCCTCATCTTCCAAATCTGGTGGTCTTTCATTAGCTTCATAAGGTGATTTAGTTTTGGGGAAGGGCTGTTATCACTTAAACTACAAACTAAATGTCTCCCAAAGCTAGCCTGGCCTACGCCCAGGAATGATTAAGGGCAGTCTGGAGGTTAAAGGCAAAATAGGCGTTGGTTAGATCAGATCTGTTTCGCTGTCATAATTTTCTCAAGTTACAATTTTTGCAAAGGCATTTTCTCTACTTCTTTGGGATTTTTTACCTGCTTTATTTAAGGGTCCTGCATTAGTCTATTTTTATACTGCTAACAAGAACTGCCTGAGACTGGGTAATTTATAAAGGAAGCAGGTTTAATTGAGTTACAGTTTTGCATGGCTGGGGAGGCCTCAGGAATTTACAATTATGGTGGAAGGCAAAGGAGAAGCAAGTACCTCCTTCACAAGACGCCAAGAGAGAGAAAATGCAAGGGAAGTGCCACACTTTTAAACCATCAGATCTCGTGAGAATTCACTCACTATCACGTGAACAGAATTGAGGAAACCACCCCCATAATCCAATCACCTCCCACCAGGTCCCTCCTTCAACCTGTGGGGATTACAATTCGAAATGAGATTTGGGTGGGCACACAGAGCCAAACCATATCAGGTCTTAATCCAACACAAATCCTGGGCCTGATTTGAAGCAGGTCATGAGAGAGTGGAGTACAATGGCAACTGCAGTGGCACCAGCAGAGAGGGGCCAGGAGGATGGGTCCCATCTGGCGGAATGGCACCTTTTAAACATGGGACATTCAGTGCATTTACACATATCAATGTATCTATTGGAGTTAGGTTTATAGGGAACTTTTAGGAACGCAACTATTGTATGAAGGCTGCCTTAAGACTTTTGGGAGAGGAAAGGAAAGGCATGAATGAAAAGAACAAAACCTGTAATAAATAGATGCCATTTGTTAGTGAAGCTTTACAGGTACCACTTGCCTTCAGTTTCAGACACAAACAATTCTCCACTGGTGTCCTTGCTTGGGGTCACTGCTACTCAAAAGCAATTTGCTTACTTCTGTTGTTAAGCCGTTTATTAGCCCTAAGCACTCTGGTCTTTTCCATGGCTGACAGTCTCATGATTTGAATTGCAGGTTTTGTTTATTTGGGAACCTTTTGTATGTTTTATTCTGAACCAATAAACATTTCCAGCCCTTGAGGAGGACAGCTGAAGAAGATCAAGTGATGCCAAATGGTGTGGCTCCTCCAAGAGCAAGGGCTTCAGAATTGTGCTAGCAGAGAAGGAGGACACTGGCCATGACTCTGAACCTGCCAGGGGGTTTGGCTCTAGGACTGATTTGGAGTATTGATAAAAGAAGTGAGGTCAGAGCCAGAATGCTCTCCCTCAACCCTTCTGAGAAAGAACCTCTAATCCTTGGTAGTTGTGTTAGGCTGTTCTTGCATTGCTATAAGGAAATATCTGAGACTGGGTAATTTAGAAAGAAAAGAGGTTTAATTGGCTCACAGTTCTGCAGGTTTTAGAAGGAGCATGGTGCCAACATCTGCTCAGCTTCTTGGGGGGAGGCACTCAGGAAGCTTACAATCATGGCAAGAAGGTGAAGGGGGAGCAGGCACATCACATGGTGAAAACAAACAAGAGAGAGAGAGAGTGTGGGAGTGGGGAGGGGAGGTGCCACACACTTTTAAATGACCAGATCTCACAAGAACTCACTCACTATCATGAAGACAGCAAAAAGCCGTGAGGGATCCACCCCCATGACCCAAACATCTCTCACCAGGCCCCACCTCCAGCAACAGGGATTAAAATTCTACATAAGATTTGGGTAGGGACAAATATCCAAACTATATCCTTTTGCCTCTGGCTCTTCCCAAATCTTATGTCCCCTCACATTGAAAAACACAATAATGCCTTCCCAGCAGTCCCCCAAAGTCTTAACTCATTCCAGCATTAACTCAGAAGTTCTAAGTCCCAAGCCCAAAGTCTCCTCTAGAGATGAGTTCCTTCCATCTATGTACCTGTAAAATCAAAACGGGTTATTTACTCCCAAGATACAATGGAAGTATAGGCATTGTGTAAACATTCCCATCTCCAAAGGAAAAAAAATCAACAAAAAGAAAGGGGCTAGAGGCCCCATCTAAGTTCAAAACCCAAGAGGGCAGTCATTAAATCCTAAACTTCCAAAATAATCTCCTTTGATTTTATGTCCCATATCCAGGGCACATTGGTGCAAGGGGTGGGCTCCCAAGGCCCTGGGCAGCTTTGCCTCTGTGGCTTTGCAGGGTAAGGGCCCTGTGGCTGCTGTCACAGGTTGGTGAGTGCTTGCAGCTTTTTCCAGGTGCAGGGTGCAAGTTGCTGGTGGATTCTACTAATTCTGGGGTCTGGAGGATGGTGGCTCCCTTCTCATAGCTTCACTAGGCAGTGCCCCAATGGGGTCTCTCTGTGGGACCTCCAACCTTACATTCCCCCTCTGCACTGCTCTCATAGAGGTTTTCTGTGGGGGCTCTGATGTTGCAGCAGGCTTCTGCCTGGGAACCTAGGCTTTCTCATACAGCCTCGGAAATCTAGGTGGAAGCTGCCAAGCCTCTTTCACTCTTGCACTCTGCATGTCTGTATGCTTAATACCACATGGAAGCCACCAAGGCTTATAGCTTGTGCCATCTGGAGCAGTAGCCTGAGCTGTATATGCATCCCATTGAGCCATGGCTGGAGCCGCAGTGGCCAGGATGTTGGGGGCAGTGTCCTGAGATTGTGCAGGGCAGCGGGGCCCTGGGCCTAGCCTATAAAACCACTGTTCCCTCTTAGACCTCTGGGCCTGTGATGGGAGGGGCTGCCTTAACAGTCTCTGAAATGCCTTTCAAGCCTTTTCTCCACTGTGTTGGATAGTAGCACTTGGCTCCCTTTTAGTTACGCAAATATCTCTAGCAAGTTACTGTTGCACAGCCTGCTTAAATTCTTCTCTGGAAAAAGCTTTTTCTTTCACTGCCACATAGCCAGGCCACAAATTATGCAAACTTTTACACTCTGCTTTTCTTTTAAATATGTTTTAACTTGTTCCTTTGCTCCTACATCTAAGTGTAGGCTGTTAGAAGCAGCTGCAACACTTCTTGAACACTTTGCTGCCTAGAAATTTCTTCTGCCAGGTAGTACCCTAAACCATCACTTTGAAACTCAACCTTCCACAGATCCCTAGGACATAAACAGAATGCAGCCAAGTTCTTTGATAAGGTGTAACAGAGGTGACATTCACTCAATTTCTCAATAAATTCCTCATTTCCATCTGAGACCTCCTCAGCTTGGACTTTGCTATCCATATCACTACTAGCATTTTGGTCACAACAAGCTAACTAGTCTCTAAGAAGTTCCAAACTTTCCCTCATCTTCCTGTCTTCTTCTGAGCCTTCCAAACTCTTTCAACCTCTGTCCATTACCCAGTTCCAAAGCTGCTTCCACATTTTCAGGTATCTTTATAGCAATGCCCCACTCCTGGTACCAATTTTCTATGTTAGACCGTTCTTGCATTTCTATAAAGATATACCTAAAATTGGGAAATTTATAAAGAAAAGAGATTAAATTGTCTCATGGTTCTCCAGGCTTTTCAGGAAGCCTGGTGCCAACATTTCTTCAGCTTCTTGGGAGGCCTCAGGAAGCTTACAATCATGGCAGAAGGCGAAGGGGGAGCAGACATATCACATGAAAGCAGGAGCAAGAAAGAGAGAGAAAGAGTGTGTGTTTAAGGGGTGCCATACACTTTTAAATGGCCAGATCTCGTGAGAACTCACTCACTATCATGAACACAGTACCAAGCCATGAAGGATCCACTGCCATGACCCAAACAACTCCCACCAGGCCCCACCTCCAGTATTAGGGATTACAGTTCCACGTGAGATTTGGGTAGGGACAAATATTCAAACTATATTGGTAATATTAGCATCTAGGGGCAGGAAGCTTTTTTCTCCTGACAAGTTGCAAATTGATCCCTTGGTTCTCTTAGGCAAATGACAAGGAATTTTGTAGACTTTTCTTTTTACATTAAAGGCCTTACCCACTGACAATTCACAAAATCTATTATGGAGAATTACCAATAATGTTCACAAGATAAATAGAGCATTCCAGGGTGGTAATTCAATGATCACCTAAGAAGATTTTGTCTTTCTAAGGTCACCACATGCTTCTATGTGTGTGCCCACACAGATACATCCTTTCTCTGCAAGTAGATATGTTATTGGTGTCTCATTTGTGTTGCCTTGAGTTGGTCATGGGCTTTAATTGCTGCTGTTTGATTATAAATTACAATTTGTTTAGCTTCAACTGATTGGTTACCTCTTCAAAGTAGAGTGACTGATGTGTATTTGAGTCAACAGTATTTTTTGACTTATGCTTTTCCACAATCTAAAATTTAAAATGTATGTATATTGTGGTACAAATAGGAATTGGCCATTCTCCTATTGTGTAATAGATGCATAGAATGCCCCATTCTGCAATTTTTGAGTATGATATATCTTCAACTTTGACGAGCCTCTGAACTTGTGCTATTTAAATAATATGTAACTTATGATCAAGGTAAGTCTTTTAAAATCACTGAATTATTTTTAACATTTATAATGGTTTATACCCCCTTATATTTTTCTGTTATGAAATAAATCATAAGCAAGTCATCAAACTGGAACTTGACAGTTTATAATAGCATTTTTTCTATTATACTCCTTTCAATTCTTTATGAAAAAAATTTTTTCTGTTGCAATGTGAGTGGGTGATAGGATCTGGGATATTCTGCCTATCTTCAGTGCTCTGAGGTTCAAGAAGTACAATTCCAACTCTTTAGAGATCAGCTTATGTCTTACCTCCTCGTGAATCCTGCTCTGAGTCATGTAGGATGGAGCTCTCTATCTTAGGGATAATCTCTCTTCCTTTTGAGTTAGCATATTCTCTTGGGTTAGCAGTAGAATTTTTCAGTTCTTTACAGGTTAGGACCATTATCCAATAAACTTTATTTATATTTCCCAGAGTTACCAAACACTTGGGGGCACACACTGGACAATCCATAGAGAGTTCTCAACTGGGGTCCTTCTTATCATCAATAGTATGACAGGCAAGAAAAGTGTGGGAGGATCACTTTGAGAATGATTTATGAAAAAAAAGTGATAAACGAATGATATGTTTCAAACAAAGGTCACGTTTGAGCCAAGCCACATAAAGTACAGGCATGTCAGAGTGTCAGGGTTAGACAGACAAAGCGGGAGAAGTTGCTGTGTCTTACTTCTCAAGTGATGCTTTAGTGCACGCCCTGCTTGACTCATCTCACTGCTTCCCACTGGTGCCTGCATGCAATCTATTCTCACCAGTCAGAGTGACCTTTTAAAAATGCAAATCAGATGGCATTGCTCTGTGCAAAACCCTTTAATAGCTTCCTATTGCAGTCCTAATAAAATCCAAAGTCCTGCTGTGGCCTCCAGAGTTCTGCCTGTCTGGCCTCATCTTCTACTACCCTTTCTTCACTCCCTACTCCAGCCATGCTGGCCCTTTCCCTCCTCTTGGACTGGGCTAAGCTTGTGCTTGCCTTGTGCTTTTACCTGGTGTGCTCTTCCTCTGGATCTTTGTGTGGCTGGCATCTTCATGTGATTCTGATCTCATCTCCAATACCAACTTCTCAAGAAAGCCTTTGCTGACCCTCCATTCTAAATTTGTGTGCCCACTGCTGCATTGTATTAATCATGTTTTTATTTTCTGTGTTTTATGATGTTTTGACATCTTGGGGCTTTGCTTATCCTGGAGAAACTGCCCCTCTAGGGCTGGCTCCGAGGAATAGGAAACAACTTGCCTGCAAGAATGCCTTTTTGTTTCCTTTTCTTTCTTTCTCTCTTTCTCTCTTTCTTTCTTTCCTTCTTTCTTTCCTTCTTTCTTTTCTTTCCTTCCTTCCTTTCCTTCCTTCCTTCCTTCCTTCCTTCCTTCCTTCCTTCCTTCCTTCCTTCCTTCCTTCCTTCCTTCCTTCCTTTTTTTTTGAGATAGAGTCTTGTTCTGTCGCTCACGCTGGAGTGCAGTGGCACAATCTCAATCTCGGCTCACTGCAACCTCCACCTCCTGGGTTCAAGTGATTCTCACGTCTCAGACTCCCAAGTAGCTGGGATTACAGGCATGTGCCACCATGCCTGGCTAATTTCTGTATTTCTAGTAGAGATGGGGTTTCATCATGTTAAGCATGCCTTTCATATGCAAATCAACCAATCCAAAGCCCATGCCTCAACCACTTCCTTTATCTAAGTCACACACCAAGCCAATATTCCTCCTGTCCTAAATCATCCCAGGGCCAGGTACCCGACAACTCAGGACTATTGCTATAGTCAAAAGCCCACTGAAATTATCCAAGGTATCCAATCCTAAACTTGCTTTGCCTGCCCAGCCTGACCCCCTCATTCTTTCCTGTGAAATTTAAAATAATGGCTTTTGCCCATGCTTTCTCCTTGTTTGCACTGCCTCCTGGCCAACTCTGGTGCTTCCCCATGTGGCACTGCAGGTCATGGCATCCCCCTCCTGTAGGGAACTGTGAGTAATAAACTCTTTTTTCAAGGCAGTTGTCCCTATGTCTGTCATCTTACCACACTGATTAAAACAAAATCCCAAGAACATTTTAACACATACTTTACCCCATGTGGCCTTATCCTCCATCATTTCATCCTAGTTTTGTTTTTTGGGACTCTTAGCCCCTGAAACTTGTAAATATAAGCTGCTTTTCCTTGGATATAGGAAAAATGAGTGCAGGGGTCTTTTTTTCTGTTCACCACTACATCTCTAGTGCCCAGACCAGAGCCTGGCAAAATGGGAAATCAGTTAATATTTTCTGACTGAATGAATCTTATAGACACTGAGAGAAGAGCGCTAAGAAAATCAAATGAAAGAATGATAAATCATTTTGCAAGTTCTAAAGTAGTACACAATTAAAATGGTTTACTGATGTATTCCCCTGTTCTCTAAAATTAAGTATTTCAAATAACATCACTAGCAGGTTCTGGAAAGGCATTATGGAAGTACTTTTACACATTTTTCTGCACAGAAGTCCAGGATATCCATAGTGGCCTCAGAAAAATTTACCAGGGAAAATTATACCAAAGTGACCATGTGACTTCTGAGACTGCCTTGTGTTGGCGCCCTCTTCCTGGGCAGTTGGACTACATCTCCCAGAATCCCTTGCAGTTCAGTCTGGTCATATGACTGCTCTCTAGCCAATAGAATGCGAGTGAAATTGGCATGCGCCACTTCAAGGCCTGGCCCATCCAAGCATCCCCAGGGCAATTATTCTCGTTCTTTTACCTTCCCAGGTGAATTCTGAAACTGTGGGTGGTAACTGAAAGTGACACAGAATGGAAGAAATCTTGGTTTATAAAGTGTCACTTCAAGGAACATCACTCAATGACCAGCAACATTCCTTTTGGACTTTAACTGGGTGACAAACTTTTATTGAGTTAGACCACTGAGGTTTCAAGGGTGAGCTATTTAGCAGCTGCTGTTGTCTTAATTAACATAGGTACCTCTGGGGCCAGGTGAAATGTAATTGGTTCTAAACTCTGGTGATGACAAGGGATTGAAAGCCCTCTTTACACAGGGAGCTGTACTTCTTGGAGACCCAAGGTCGTGAAAGTAGAACATACTCTTTCTGATCAGGCTCGGTGTTCACTTCGTGTACGGTCCAGGTCCACTGCTCTGTGCTCCTCTCTGCAAATGCTGTGATTCGGGTTCTGCCATGACTCAGCATCTTCCGTTGATTGGGTTAGAAAGAGCAATCCTGAAGAAAAGAAATTCGTATCTGTCAATTTGGTGGAGTTTGCAAAAGTCTGCTAAAATGAAATTGTCTGATATTAATTCTCTGGGCCACAGGCAAATGGCCAGAAGGTAGACATCTGATTTCCTCCCAAGATAGGACTTGCTCCCTCAGGCCCGGCTGTCAGCAAAAGGTAAAGGCCTGGAACTCAGCTGTCACTGTGCAGTGTTCATCCCTTTTCTAACTATCTGTTCTCCATCCTGGGAGGCGGCACTTCTGTGCTTTCCCATCATTGAAGGCCCTCTCCTGCATAACCCCTTATCCCTCCCTCTGCCCTCTGGGTAGATGAATTCCCTCCTTCACCCTCAGAATTGCCCCTCTGAGCCCTTCCCTCAGAGCTGTAGTTTGTGCTCAGCTGTTTCAGCGTCTCCATAGTGATCCAATGACGGAGAAGAATAGGAAAATTTGGGGCTGTTGTGAGGTGGCAAAGGCTTTTCTCCACAGACTCACCGAAGGCAAAGACCAAAGGGAAGGAATGCCTGTAACAGTTTCCTTTTCTGTGTCTGGGAGGGTGCGGCAGTAAGAACCCAGGCTGGGTTTCTGGAGACCTTAGAGAAAAGACCTGTGGGTACTTTCCTGTATGGCATGATTCCTCCTTTTACGGTTTCAGCTTTTTGCTAGACTTGGAGAAAGTGACAATGCTGTTTCATGCCCCATGAAGAAAACACCTTGATCTCTGGCATGAAGAGTCCATTGAAACAAGGTATTGAGACACCAAATATTTAGCATGAAGGTTTCATGAGGAACCAGGTAAGTAACTTGGATTCTAACCCTGGTTCTGCCCTAATTAGTCATGTGCCTTTTGGGAGGTCATTATTTCTGGATCCCTTTTACCATTTACAACATGGTAGTGGGTTTCTCAGTTGTTCTGGATCTGCCATTGAGAGGTCTTGGGGGCCCCTGGGCTCATACTCCCTTCCCCTCTTCCTGCTTCCCACCACATTTATGTTCCTTACATGTTTGGGTTGCAATATAAGTTTCTATTTAAAGAAAAGCTCCTGGGCTAGATGATCTAATTATGATGACTGCTGCCATTTTGAATGTTTGTGCTATTGGTTAAGCCTGTGTCAGATACCAATCTTTATTTTTCATTCAAAAGGAAAAAGTTAATGCAGTCACTGTTTCCCTTGGTTCTTACATTCTTATTGTTTAAAATGAAACAGGAATTGAGCTTGGCCTTTCCTGGTGCATGTTCTTGCAACACAGCACACATCAGTGGCAACACCAGGAGAAAAGCCCATTGGAGCCTCTATCCTAATAGTCAAAGAAAGGCTGCCCTGAGATCCCCTTTCTCAAGGTGAATGTCCTGCTGGGCAGGTGAGCTCCATCTGCCAAGCAGCAGTCTGTAGAGCGAGCATGCAGCCACAGGAGGAGACCTGTAGGCCTGGGTATGTGTAGTTTACGGGATTCCCCTGCGTTCGGGGCCTCTCAGCTATCTCCCACTCTTCTGGTGGTTTATCAATCACAAAGAATAAACCAGTGATTACTACCCAAACTAGTTTTCCTCTTGGAAGCAGTTGTAGGAGATGGATGTCCCAAGGGTAGACAGTGTGGTGCATAGATCATTCCTGGAGGCGAGCTTGGGTGAGAACACACCAGGTGTTTTCCAAGCACAAGCCGAGCCTGCTTTCTGCAGGGTCCTGCTGAGCTCGCAGGGCCCACAAGGTGGCGCGTGAGCTGCAGAGATGGCGAGAAGCCCCGCAGGCAGAGGCAGGGCGGTGGGGTGAGGAGGAACCCTGGAGCCCACCCTAGAGCATCTCCCTCAGGCCACACCCTCCTCGCAGGTGCTGTCCACACCTCACAGTTCTGTGCTTGAATATCCTTGGTCTAATGTCTCTAGATTTTGCTTCTGTGAAAGCCAGACTCAGGCTTTCTGCTGGATCCCTGATGAAGTGCACGGTGAGTGTTTACATTCCTGATACGTTTAATTCCATGAGCTACAACATGATGGAATTTCATTTTTAAAGCCCTTACCAGCTCCCAGGTATTACAGACAAGTATCCAAGTCTGTGGGCAATCACGTGTTCTACAAAGGACTTGAATCTAGAATATATAGGAAACTCTCCACTCTCAAAAAATAAACATTCTATTAGAAAATGGATAAAACACAGACTGATATTTCATGATGCGAGAAGATATCCAACTTCATTAGTCATTAGGGAATGCAAACTGAAACCACAATGAGGCTGGACCCGGTGACTCACAACTGCAATCCCAGCACTTTGGGAGGCCAAGGCAAGTGGATGACCTGAGGTCAGGTGTTCGAGACCAGCCTGGCCATCATGGCAAAACCCTGACTCTACTAAAAATACAAAAATTAGCTGGGCATGGGGGTTAGTGACTGTAACCTCAGCTACCCAGGAGGGTGAGGCAGGAGAATTACTTAAACCTGGGAGGCGGAGGTTGTAGTGAGCTGAGATTGCGCCACTGCACTCCAGTCTGGGTGACAAAGGGAGACTCCATCTCAAAAAAACAAAAAACAACAAACAAACAAACAAACAAAAAAACCACAGTAAGACATTACCACATACCTATTAGAAAGGATAAAGTGAAAAATAATGATAATACCAAATGCTAGTCAAGGGTGCAGAGAAACCAGATCACTTGCACATTGCTGCTAGGAATGTGAGCTGGTACAGCTGCTTTGAAAATCGTTTGGCAGTTCTTCGTAAACCTTCATAAAATGGACTTGCCATACAACCTAGCAGTTGCATGCTTGGCCATTTATTTTGGAGAAATGAAAACTTATTTTCATGGAGAAACTTGTACTCGAATGTGATAGCAGCTTTATTTTCAAAAGCCCCAAGCTAAAAACCACCAAATGTTCTTTAATGGATGTATGGCTAGACAAACTGGCACAACTATACCGTGAAATACTATTCAGCAATAAATGGGAGTGAGCTATTGATCCCTACAGTAACTTGGATTAATTTCCAGGGAATGATGTTGAGTGAAAAATGTCAACCTCAAAAGGGTATGTGCTACGTGATATTTAAAATATGACTTTGGTCATATAATTATGAATATTGAAATGAATTACAAATACTGAGAAACATAATTACAGAAACAGAGAGCAAATTAGTGGTTGTCAGGGGTTAGGGATGAAGGGGAGGGAGTAGGTGTGTCTATAAAAGGGCTAGCTGAGGGAGCATTGTGATGATGTTGGAAATCCTGATTGTGGTGGTAGCCACTTGGAACCACACGTGTGATAAAATGTCATTGAGTTATGTGAACACACACAAATGAGTGCATGCATAATTGGTGAAATCTGAATAAGTTCTGTGGATTATATCAATGTCAGCTTCCTGATTTTGGTATTCTAGGGTGATTAGGCAAGATGTTACCCTTGGGGGAAACTGGGCAAAGGGTACATAGGACTCCCCTGTATGTTTCTTGGAACTTCCTGTGAATCTTTTTTTCAACTATATATATTCAAGTCATACAACATGATGTTTTGATATATATATAGATACACACAGTGAAATTATTATATATAAAAATATATATAACATGTATAATATATAAATGTATATATACACACACATAGTGAAATGATTATTACACTCAATCCAATTAGCATATTTATTATTTCACATAGTTAATGTGTGTTTGTGTGTGGTAAGAACACCTAAAAGCTACTCTCTTAGCAAATTTTCAGAGTACAATATTATTAACTACCATCCTCATGCTGTGCATTAGATGTTTAGACTTACTCATTGAATATAACTCAACTTTGTACCCTTTGATCTGTGAATCTTTTTTCAAAATAGAAAGTTAAGAAAATAGTGTACTCTGAAGTACAATGGAGAAAAAAATGGAAATAAATAATGTTTACTAAAAAAATTCTGTGATAGCATAAAGAACACTGGTTTAGACCTAAAAGGCTGGATTCAGGTCTTGTTTTGTCTTTGCTAGCGTGGCAATCTTGGGTTAATGCACTTGAGACTCACGAGTTTTGATTGTCTGCTGATACTGTGGGAATTATAAGAACTTCTCGGCTTGTTTCAAAAGGCTATTGTAAAGATTCAATGAGATATTATATATAAAACACCTTTCATAGTGCCTAGAACATAGTAAGTGCTCAATGTTAGTTGTTTTGATAGTATACATTATAATCATTATATTATGTGCAAATGGAATGGAAAGTACTGATTGTCTTTGCAGAGAAGCTGGCTGTGTTTTCAGGTTTGATAGTTGACAGACTGTTGGAAGACCCCTACCCAAGTGTAACTGTGTTCCTAGAGTCTATTGGCAAGGGTATTTGTGTGTCTGTATGTGTGTGCACTGCTAATACAGGAAAATAATTACTAGTTAGAACTTTACCATATCAGTAGTTAGACCAAAGGCAATTTGTAGCTTCCTGTCTCTGATGTCTGTGTTCCGCAGGGAACCCAGCAACATCGGGGATTCTTCCAGGTCACTAAGTGACCATTTTAATAGAACTTATTTGCTTTACCCACACCACAGGCTATCAGTGAACAAATTTCCAGAAAATTCTTAGTTGAGCGATAACATTTAATAACTTTATCATATCCTTTGTGATTGTCTTGATAATAATGTTTGAACAATTAGATGGATATGTTGGTGGTGTGGTTTCCACTGCATATCAAACATTAACTGGCTACTGTGTTATTGGCCTGTTGTTAAAGAGCTTCTGAAAAATAGCTAGTCAGGTTCCTAACATTGGTTTTCTTTGTCTTTCATGGAAGATACAGAAATGACTTACATTTTGCAGAGCTAAGCTCAGTTTTCATTAGTTCTATCTTTCTAGTTATTCAGGCAGATAGTGGGTTAGTGGCTGGATGGATATTTCTTTGACATTTAATTTTCCTGCTTCGTTGACTTACCTGATCTAGTTGTAGCATAGTTCCCCTTACATTTCTTATTTCAACCTGCATTCTTATTTTGAATTTGTCTTTGGAATTCTAGACTTATGCAGAGTCTCAGAATTATAGAAGCTTCCATATATCTGTAGAACAGGCTTCCATTCTAAGGAAGGGCAGAGGGAAGGAAGATCTGCCTTGTTACTGCGTCTTCACTGACCAAGGATGCGGACATGGACACAAAGTCTGCTCCCTTATGTGTGGACCTCTATTGCCAGTGTTCTTTGTGGAAAGCACTGGACTTGGGACACTTGATTACTGCAATCTCTCTCCCCTACTCATAGATGTCTGTAACTACCTATAGCTGTCAAATTCGCTATTTCCAAACCTGTGGCATGGTGGCCATCCCAAGGCTTTCTTGGTACTTTTGAATCCAACCTCCTCTGAGACACTGAGGTGTTACACATTTTTCCCCCCACTGGAAACATTTCCTGGTTGTAAAAGATTTTGAAAATCATAGATTCCAAACAAAGACAATTGATTTGCTGTTTATTTTCTAGAATTCCCTCCAATTCTCTACTATTCCTTTTTACATCTCCATGCTCATATGCATCACAATTTTTACTTCTGCTTGACCCTGATTCCCACCCTAATACTTTGCAGAAGTGTGTGCACATATCTGTGCGGCAGATTGTGCAATGGGTGGGATTTGTGGGATATTTACCCAGTGAGACAACAAAGCTCCATTCAGGCAGAGAGCTCTACCCACAAATTATTCACATAATGTGAAAAATAAATGGGGCTGTTAATGTTGATGCTATTAGCATGTTAACTCACTTTAAAACCATTTTATTCATGATTAAGTAACAATTGGATGCTGTATTATCAAGGGATCTCTAAATTGCTGTGTATGTTGGCTGGTTCTTCAATTGGCTAATTTCTGAGGGTAGGGCAGGAATGCAGGAGATGGTGAGGTTTAGCTTCTGAAGAGTTGTTAACAGAGTAGTTTTTAACATTTTATAACTACATTTAAAAGAAGTAACTTTTAAAAGATTATTGGGCCTTATGAACTGATTCCCTCAACATAAATAATTCAACTAGTCTTAATTAAATATTCTGAGGTTTTTAAAAAAAATTTAGTTTACCAAATAGCAAAGTTAATAAGCATTTTTTAAAAATACGGCTGATATCTCTTATCTGTCAGATAACTTTTTAAGTTATACCAGAAGTAGAGACTTTCTAACTTAAATTGATATTGGGCTTGGATTAACTGTTTCTATTCTGTATCAACTCAAGAAATTTGGGACACATTCTGAGTACAGATCTGCATCACCAATATTAATATCCCAAGACATTAAAATATGTTGTTAAAATAAGAATATCAAAGAATGATGCTTGTCTTGAATACTCAGCAAAAATTAATGTGTAGGATGCATGCAATCCCTTTCTCTTTTGCTATCCTTACCCTGCATAGACCGGATGCTTTATAATATAGGAGGTTTTTCAATCCTATGGCATATTTTTGAGGTTGTTGTATCCATTCCTATGTGACAGGTGGGGAAGCTGAGGCCAAGAACATTGAAATAACCTTCTGGAGATCACGGATCATATTGAGTTTCTCAGCACGTAGTCCATGGAATACGGGTGTCAGAATCACTTGGTGTACTGAAATGCAGATTAGGGGCCTCACCTAGAACTTCTAAATGTTTGAAGTTGGAGCATATACATTTTATTTTTTTAAACTGGCCCCTTAGCTTATTTGTGTAAACCCCAATGTTAGATCGTTGTGTCTTACAGCATCGCTACTTCTTGACACACACAAGCTCGGCTTATGCACAAGGACTGCATTGTGTAAGTGAATCAGTCTGGAAATGGAGACAGTGGCAGTAATATTTTCTATCTGAAAAATTCAGCCCTGAAAGTATTTTGATAATTTTTGTCTTTAGTCATCTACTTTTGCAGTTGGAGCTACTATGTGCCCCTGTGAAGTTCTACTTACTTTTGACTCTAATGATAGCTGTTTTGGATATCTGGGCCTTGATTCTATTACATTCATGTTTTCGAGAGGGAATTTACTACCATATATTAGTTCAAACCCACGGAAGCAGAAACTACTCTATATCTTT
The DNA here is from genome assembly GCF_049350105.2 of Macaca mulatta. Classification (NCBI taxonomy): domain Eukaryota; kingdom Metazoa; phylum Chordata; class Mammalia; order Primates; family Cercopithecidae; genus Macaca; species Macaca mulatta. The sequence goes on from NC_133408.1 coordinate 192,631,316, forward strand.
GAACAGAGGGAACTGAATATAGGGAAGAGTGTCCATCGATGACAAAAGACCGGAAAAGTCAAGTAGGACACTAAGGCAATAGATGGATTAGGAACAGCAGGAAGACATTGCCTTGTCTGTGTGTGAGGGGACAATTGAAGGAGGTAGTGTGACCACAATCGAGAATCTGGGGCCTTTTCTCAGGTTCTGGAAGATCTAGGGAGAAGACTTTGGTGAGACCTATTGATGAAGAAGTTGGAAATCGGCCTGAGGCAGTGGAGGGAGGGAGTAAAGCCTGATTCCCTTCCTCCTTTTCCTTCCTCCTCAGTCTTCCACATGCACCTCTTGTTGGCCAAAATCACCAGAAAGCCATTTGGCATGGGAACCTGGAAAATGGAATGTCCTGAACACAGAGCAAATAGGGGAAGTGGAGGTAATGGATGTGAGAGCAAGGAGGCAAGTGATCAATGAATGCTTGCCTAGGGGAAGGACTTCTGGTCTGATTGGCCACTAGTTCACTCCCTACCCATGCAAGTAAGAGCAACTGGTTTGTTAAGTATGGCTAAACTGGTTTCATTTGGCACCTGTTGAACTCTGGTTAGCAGGAGCAGGGCCCTTTGCTCCCCACCTCTCTTGCTTCTTAAGTCTTTTCATGCCTGTGTAGCAAGTAAGCATGCAAGCTCTGAGTTCGTACGCCCAGGTGGGGCACCCTCATGATCTCATGCAGGCGGGGACAGGCAGCCCTGGACTTCTAGCTTCAGAGAGGGAGGTGACAGGTCCAGCCATATACTCTGTGGTAGCAAGATAACGTCCATGTTCTTACTTTTGGAACCTGTGGATATATTAGGTTACGTGGAAAAGGGGAATTAAGGATGCAGATGGAATTGAGTTGTTTATTAGCTGATTTTAAAATAGAGATTATCCTGTAATTGTCAAGCCACATATAGAAGGATGAAACAATCCTCATCTCTCAGCTTATACAAAAATCAACTTAAGATGGATCAAGGACTTAAATCTAAGACCTGAAACCATAAAAGTTCCAGAAGATAACATCAGAAAAACCCTTCTAGACATTGGCTTAGGCAAAGGCTTCATGACCAAGAACTCAAAAGCAAACGCAACAAAAATAAAGATAAATATATGGGATTAATTAAACTAAAAAGCTTCTGTATAGCAAAAGAAACAATCAGCAGAATAAACAGACAACCCACTGAGTGGGAGAAAATCTTCACAATGTATACATCCAGCAAAGGACTGATATCCAGAATCTAGAAGGAACTCAAACAAACTAGCAAGAAAAAAACAAACAATTCTATCAAAAAGTGGGCTAAGGACATGAATAGACAATTCTCAAAAGGAGATATACAAATGGCCAACAAATACATGATAAAATGCTCAACATCATTAATGATTAGGGAAATGCAAATCAAAACCACAATGTGATACCACCTCGCTCCCCTGCAGGAATGGCCATAATAAAAAAATGATAGATGTTGGCATGGATGTGGTGAAAAGAGAACACTTCTACACTGCCGGTGGGAATGTAAACTAGTACAACCACTGTGAAAAACAGTGTGAAGATTCCTTAAAGAACTAAAAGTAGATCTACCATTTGATCCAGCAACCCCACTCCTGGGTATCTAGCCGGAGGAAAATAAGTCATTATATGAAAAAGATCTTGCACATGCATGTTTATAGCAGCACAACTTGCAATTCCAAAAATATGAAACCAGCCTACATGTGCATCAATCAATGAGTGAATAAAGAAATTGTGGTATATATATACCATGGAATACTACTCAGCCATGAAAAGGAATGAAATAATGGCATTCACAGCGAGCTGGATGGAATTGTAGACTATTATTCTAAGGGAAGAAACTCAGGAATGGAAAACCAAACATTATATGTTTTCACTTATAAGTGGGAGCTAAGCTATGAGAATGCAAACGCATAAGAATGATACAATGGACTTTGAGGACTTGGGGAGAAAGATGGGAGGGGGTGAGGGATAAAAGACTACACATTGGGTACAGTGCATACTGCTCAAGTGATGGGTGCACCAAAATCTCAGAAATCATCACTAAAGAACTTATTCGTGTCCTTTAAAACACTAGCTGTTCCCCCAAAACCTATGGAAATAAAGAATAAAGAATAAATGATGTCCCTACTACTAACAGCAGCAACAGTACAACATACATATATACATACATACATAAAATAGAGGTGATCCTAGGTTACCTGGGTGGACCCAGTATAATCACAAGAGTCTTTAAAAGTGGACGAGGGAGGAGAATGAGCCAGAGGGAACTGTCACTACAGAATTAAATACGTTATCAAGATTGCTGTCCACGTCAAAGGGGAAAGGAACCCCACTCGATCGATCTGGCATAACTGGCTTCTTATGAGAAGCAACTAGACCTCTTATACCAATCATACACAAAATAAATTTCAAATGTACTAAAGATAAAAATATAAGTGACTGAAAACAAGAAATTTGAGGATAATAGTTTTGTAATGTGGGCCGAGGAGGAGTATCTGCTTGAGTAAGACTAGAAACACAGAAAGAAAAAGACTGACAGTCCTAGCCACATAAAAATTTAAACTGTATGTGTAAAGACACCAGAAAAGAAAATCAAAATAGGAGCGAAACTCTGAAAGAAAGCACGGGCAACACAGATAACAAAGGGTGGATTTCCCTCCACGTATAGATGAGAAGGCATCAACTGAATAGAAAAGGGATACAGGCAATTAACAGGCAAGTTACAGACAAATGCACACAGTTGTCCAGTGTGGAAAGCTGTTGATTTTGGCCTGGCCTCTTTTTTCTTTACACTCACCTGAGATTTGCAGTTTTTATTTTGATTTCTTCTTTTGTCCAAAAGATTTGAGTATTTTATATTTTCTATGTGCTTAGATTTATTTTGACTATCCTGTTCTTCATTCTTCTTTTCTAGTTTCGTTGAGTAATGTTCAAAAACCATGTTCTGTATGATTTCTACTTCAGGAAGAACGTATGAAGATTATGTTTATTAGCTAATAAAATTCTTATTAAATATCCTATTAGTCCTTTAAAATGCTTAGTTTGGTTTCGGGTGTAAAATTTTATAATTAGTCAATATTATACCAAATTCGTTAGTCTTGTTAATCAAATTCTAAAATCTCATTTTAAAAATTGAATCTATTTTTGAGAAATGTGTTTCTGCTTTTCCAGTTTCTCCTTGAATTTATGTATCTTTTGCTGTAGATATTTTGATGGTTTGTTATGTGCCTGAAGATTCATGACTATTGTGTTTTCTTTGTAATTATCTCTTTAATCAATATGAAATTCTTTCTTTCTGCCATTTAAGAATGTTTGCTTTGAAATCATATTAGTATTGCTACACCTGATTCCTTTGTTAGCATTTTCTCCATGTATCTCATGTATTACTTTATTTATTATTATTTTTTCTTGTGCCATCTGATTTTGGATAAGTCTGTTGTAAACAGCATGTACTTACACTCTCATCATATGCATTTTAATAGGGAATTTAACCTACTAAGATTACTGATATATCTCGAGTTATTGCAATGATCATCTCTTTAGGTCTCTCTTTAAATTTTCAAGGAAAACCACTTGTCAATGGAAATAAGATGTAAAACTAAATTACTACAGGAAAAAAAGAGAAAGGTTTCTACCAACCAGAGAAGACTAGAGAGAGGCAATCACCTACACAAAAGGCAGCTTATGAACAAAACCCTCAGCTACTTCCTCCTGGCCTTCTGCATGCTCTCCATTCTCCCCAGTCATCCTGGAAAGATTTTTATGACTCCTTTTGAATTTTAGTTATTGATGACTTTTTCTTTTATGAACCTTAATTAGGAGTCAATTCTTCAATATTGCATTAGAGGTAATGATGATATTCACTTAACTGAAAATTTGCTGGCTCTGCCTAAAAAGTAAAAGGCACCAGACGTAGCAGTGAAATTGCTTGCTGTGATATTGCTGTGAGGGCACACCATTTATACTGCCATCATAGTGGGCTTCTGTGTGTCACAGTTTTCTAGGAGACGGAAGCAAATTGTCTTGGCGATGAAGAAGTGTTTTGAAATTTGTGAAATTTTTGAAATTAGTTCCCTGTTTGTGGCTGTTTATTCTAATAGCTGGTGATTATTCATTGCCTGTTAATGTTTCTTTACCCTTGATGGCAGGTCCTGATTAATCAATAGGAGTGAAGTATCTGAGAACTCTAAGCCTCAGCATTCATTTCCTTAGTGTACCCCTTACCCTGCCAGGGAGGAGGTACCTACAAGAGGCCTTTCCCTCCAGAATGGTTAGGGAATGGTTCCTGTTGAGGATTCGAGGGTCCATGCCTCCCTTTATCCCGCCTAGGTCTTAGCTGATGCACTTTATGTGTAGAGAAAAAGCTAGTAGAACAGAGAGAACTTTATCTAAGGCGACAAGAGTGTCCTGTAAGCCCTAAAAGGCACATCCTGCCTATTAAAACTGTTTTGAAATGTGTACTTTTTTGAATAATTATATTTCCATTAAGAAAAAAACTGGATTGAAGATTGGCACTTGCCTTCGAGGTAGCTGGGATCTGCCTCAAACTCAAGACTTAATCTGATGAATCCATCCTTAGAGTTGGTGCATTCGGAGTTGATAAATGTGTCTTTGTTACAAGCAGAGATGCTGGAAGAGAGAAATGCTCCCTCCAGATGGCCTGTGCACCTGGGCAGAAGCAGAGGGGGCAAGGAGTGAAGGTGGCAGAGGCATCTGTCACACCTGCACAGGGGACAAGCACTTGGCCCATTCTTGCTTTTGAGAACCAGTGAAATAGGAGCCTCTGGTCCTGACCAGTTACACGATTGCATCCTCCTTCCTTGGAGAGGAAACAGAAATGATTTAAGTAAGCTCTTGCTGGAGAGAGTGGGAAGAATGGGAATCTCACCTGAGAGGGGCAAGGAAAAATTGCCCGAAGGGCAGAGCACTTCTGGCTTCACTCCCCGCTTCCGCTGCTGCTGTGCCGGCTGGTGTGTCCGCATCCTCACAGCCTCTATTGTGCCGGGGCTGGTTTGTCTGCATCCTCATTGTGGGAGTCAGTTGCCTCTTCACTCCCAGTTGTCCACATCCATCGTCGTCCCACTACGCAGAAGTTCCCTAACTATTATTTTTCCTGTTTGCACCCTTTTTGTTTTCCAGTGACCTATAGATTGTTCTTGTCTCTTTTGTTTCAGTGGAAATTTAGAGAGGAGGAGATATAAACATGTGGACTTTATCCACCTTCTTGAAATAAAAAGGTGATGGGTGGGGAGAGGGATTCCAGGGAGAGGTCAAGGGGAGACAGGGGATGTGAAACCAGCGGCTGAACAACACTTTGAGAACTGAGAGGCTTGGGACAAGATGAAGTAGAGCCATTCCTACCTTCAAAGATTTTATAATGTTGAGATGGAGACACATTAGCTCTGGAGTAACTAGAGAGACCCAGAGGGCACGAGCGGTGTGCAGAGGCAAGCCATGCTGGGGCACAAGGTGTTGTCTCTGTTCTTCGTTTCAGCCTCTACGTGCCTTTGGCTGCCATTCTAGAATTCCTGTATTCTCCTTTTCTATGTACTTCTTCTCCTCTTTCAAAAGCAGGAACCCATTCATGTGCTCCATGGAAACCCTTTCAGACCATTCTCGTCAACAATGGAAATCAGTGCAGTCCATGTTTTTTTTTTTTTTCTTTTTGAGACGGAGTCTTGCTCCATCGCCCAGGCTGGAGTGCGGTGGCGCCATCTCGGCTCACTGCAAGCTCCGCCTCCCGGATTTACGCCATTCTCCTGCCTCAGCCTCCGGAGTAGCTGGGACTACAGGCGCCGCCACCGCACCCGGCTAATTTTTTGTATTTTTAGTAGAGACGGGGTTTCACCATGTTAGCCAGGATGGTCTCGATCTCCTGACCTCGTGATCCACCCGCCTCGGCCTCCCCTGGGATTACAGGCGTGAGCCACCGCGCCCGGCCTCAGTCCATGTCTTTTGAATCAACACCTTTTGTGTGCTGAGTCCTAGAGGGGAATGCCCCAGCCTGTCTTCTGAGGAGCGTAGGCATCTCTCCTTCTTGGGGATGGCTTCAGGGCTTACTGTTTCTACTGCTCTTTTCAGACTTCCGCAGCCTTACAGCACCCTTTAAAGCATGTGTATCTCATGCATTCCTTGATGCTATCACTAATACGTACTAATTAATTCCTTGGGAAATTGTCATATGCTCTTCGTATCGTAAGGAGTATTTGTGGGAGTCAGTTGCCTATTCACCATCTTTGTGTGCTCCGCTGTGGATCACAGCTACATCTCTTAGCCTCCCCTGCCCTCTGCCAATGGACACTCTAGTGCAAGACAGGAGGGTGGAAGGAGAGAAGTCAGGGCTTTTTCACCTGCTTTCTGTCTCAGGCAGCACCTCCTCAGTGCTCTGGCTCTTGTAGGGGCAGCCCTTTCCCTTCCCTTTGCACTCCTGACTGTGGCCAGGCAGCCCCACTGTGCTTATCCAGCTCTCAGCCCTGGGAGACCTGCTTCGTACCCGGGACTGAGAACGACACCTGCAGTTGCTAGAAGCTAGTTTGCCTCATTGTCTCTTTAGGCATCCCCATCTTCTGATACCCGCATAAGCCGTTCCCCATATTAAATTCCGTTTGTGTGAAATCCTAGCCTGGTTTCTGTTTTCTGATCAGACCCTGACTGATAGAGTATTCCTCTAATCTCTCCATACTTGATTTATTGATTTAAAAAATTGTGCTCCTTCTACATGCCAGGCACTGTGCTGGATGCCAGGGATTGAAAAATGAAAAGAGAAGTCACTGAGTAAACATCTGTTGTCTTGAAATTTCATGACTGGAAAAAAATGTGTGTGAGAGGCATCATCCCTTCCCTGAGCCCCTGCCATGCCTTGGGGCACTGAATATTTTGTACCTTTGTGTGTTTTGACTGAAGATTGAAAGAGTAGTCCCAAGGAAGGATATTTCAGAATACAGACAGCTATGTTTCCACTGGTAGCTAAGTGTCATATTCCTGATTGGATGTGAGCTCTGACTCTGTAGTGACCAAATATGGTGGTGGCAGCTGAGGAGTTAAACCTGAATTTTAGGTGAGGTCGAAACTTCACATCTGACCCATTCATGGTGGCTTGCAAGAAGTGCACTGCTGCTCTGCGGATGTAGAGAACCAATTTATGCTTCACCTCTGGCACTTTGAAGAGCACGAATGTCCTAAAATTCCTTTCTATTCTTGGAACAAGCAGATTCACTATCATTGCCGAACACTTCTAGCAGCCTTTGCCCACGTATTCAAAGGGAATGAAACCCTTGAGATAGCACACTGACCCAATCGGAATGCCGAGTACCACTTACAAGCCAGCCACCATATCTTACCCACAGCAGGAGTTCCCGATGGGAACTGATTTCAGAAATTGAATTAGGAGGACCCTTGTCAGATAGTGCTTTGTGCTTGAGCTATGATTCTTTAGGCATAGCACGGTGTGGCTTCCTACTCAAGCTCTGCACTGTCCTCATACAATTTGATGGATCGTTGAGCATTTATCAGCCTCTGAAGCTCCATGCCCAGAAGTGACATTTCCCTGGATTCAAAGCCTTTAAAAGCTTAGAGGAGTGCTAGTAGAGATGGGTGGGTGATTTATTAGGCTGCTGGGCTATTTGGAGTTTCTTTGACTGTGGAGCAAATGTTACTTAGTGCCCTGGATGATGATAAATGATGCTCTCATAGGAGCTTGATCTCAGAGAAAGTCTCTCTCAGTTTGGTGAGCTGTATAATTTCTTTGGTGTAGGGCAAAGTTCTTAATATTTCATTTTATGAGGGGGAGTCATGGACCCCTTGAAAATTTGTTAAAAGCTTTAGACTCTTTCACTAGAAAAATGCATTTGTACATAATTTTGGATATAGTCTCATATACTCCCTCTTAAATCCTTAACTCCAGGGGCTCTAGATTAATACTTATGCACATAGAATATGAACAATAATGCATGTTAGAGGCACTGGTAGGCACCTGGTGCCTAAGAAGCTTGTCGTATGGTGCAGTTCCATGCTGGCTTCTGACCTTTTGGAGCATACATTCCATTGACACTGGAGAGGTGGCAAAGGCTGTATATTCACGATCACAGAAAGTCAAAGTTTGTGCTTGGGCAAAAGGCCTGAGAATTTTCTCCTCTGTGGTACGGTTAGGTGATGTCTGGTGTTTTTTATTTTATTGCAAACATTTCCCTGTGGCTTCTACTTCTGTCACTGTATAGAAACCAGTCTTGTCAAATCTATCCACAACCTCAGTCTTTCCAAACGTGACATTTTATTCTTCCTCTCACATGGCAACTTAGCAGCATCTGACATGGTTCCTTCCTTGAAAATCTTCTCATTCTTGGCTTCAAAAAGGGTTTCCTGCTACTTCTTGGCCTCTTCTCCTCAGTCTCCTCTGTAGGCTTCTCCCAATTGCCCGCATCATGAATGCTGGGGTGTTCCAGGATTTTGACCTGAGATCTTATTTCATCTCTGTCTTCATTTATTCTTTCAATGGTTCTATCCAGTTCTGTTGCTGTGAAAATCTCCTGGATGCTGGTGCTTCCAGTCCTGACCACTAAGCTGAGTTCTGACTCATGTGTCCAACCATTTACTTGACACCACTACTTGGGTGAATACACATCTCAGAATTCATTTGTCCAAATGAAGTTCATGGCTGCCGTTTTTCTGAAGTGGGGGAGGCTGGAAGAGGACCATTCAGGGTTCATGTGGAGAGGTGACAGGTTACCGGCTAAACATTTACAGAACATCCTTCACTTGATATCTTTTACCTGACCTTGACCATCTGGTTCATCTGCAAACACAGTCAGACCTTCATCTCCAACATAGATCACCATTGCATTGACTTTCTCCATTTTTGTTACTGTAGACCTTATTGCCTTCACTTTCAATCTGGTGTAAGGCAAAAGCTTCCTCAAAGGTCTCTCTGCTTCCTCTTTCACCCATTCTAGTCATTCTTCCACTGTCAACTACAGTGACTTTTCAAGCTTTCATTTGCCTCCTAAAACCTATCAGGGGATTCTGATTGTCAGAATGAACAGGCTCCTTGCTGTCTGTGGCCCGTCATCGACTCCCTGTCTCGTATCCTCACACTCTGCACTATGTTGTAGCTAGGCCTAATGATTTTCTGTCTATTTTTTAAACATGTGAGGCTCTTCTCCTTCTTTGGGATTATAGAGATAATATGACACAATTTAATTAACTTTCACATTATGATGCCTTATCTGAATCAGGTTTCAAGCTCCTTGAGAGCAAAGACCCAATGTAATGCTGTTCCAACATCCCTACCTTTCCCTCTGGCCTCTTCCCTTCATCTGTGTCTAGGACAGTGACTTGTACTATTTCATTCGATACTTCATTTTCTGGGCACCTACTATGTGTCAGGTTACGATTAAGTGCTCGGAGTTTAGTAGATGTTAGATGTTGAGGTTGTTTCTCTCTTACTTTAGAATCCACGCCATCGCAGGATGAGGATGGGAGTAAGGAGATATCCGTGGTGATAAATAAGAGGTGTGTCAGTGCAGATTTTCAACTTGGGTAGAGCTTCATTATTCTAATGAATTTGGAAAACTATCATGCGCTAACTTTATTGCTTTGGATCAGTAATTGGCTAAATAGTGCCTTAGTTGCTTGCGAGAGTAAATATAATTTCCCAAAGTGCTAAATTCACTCCTAGGCTGTAGCTGAGAGACTCACACTTAATGGAAAATAATGATATCCCTAACTAGAGTAGACAACAAGCACCCTTGCTTATCTTCCTTTGATAAACATCTTCTATGAAGATAAACATCTTAGTAGATAAACATCTTCTACTAAGAGTTTTGTCTGATAACACTGCATCTTCTACTCTGATAAACATCTTCTACTAAGAGTTTTGTCTGAAACACAGCAGAACAGTAAATCAAAGCACGTTAAAGAGGGAAATATGACTCTTTCAGCAAGAGACTACCTTCAGATGTAAACACGACAACTACAAAATGTTAGGTGTGAGGCTGTGTCTGTTCAGGTATTATACCTGGATGTGGAGAATATACCTTATATCTTTGCTTCGAGGCTTTGTCTTAAAACAAATACATTTAAAGCAAGACTTGCTAGGTCATCACCAAAAGCTTCCTTGCTAATGCAAGTGGAATTAGCTACCAGGTATAAACATTGCATAGAGGCTTAGCTCTCGGAGTTTAGTAAGCAAGCTGAAGCATTTCTCGTAAATTTTAAGCTGTTAGTTATAAAAGAGCAGAGCAACTTGGCATCTTAGGTGGAGTGAGAATATTCTATTCTGGTTAAAAATCATAAGGGGCTTATGGAAATGAGTGGCATGGTATTATCTTGAAAAATGTAATTCTATATTTTCATTTTCCGCTCAAATAAAAATGGAATCAGAGAAGAGGAAACTTAGGCAAACACGAGGGATTTTGTTTTCTTCTTTTCTGTCAGAAGAGTGAAGCCTCTGGTGTAAGCCTGTACCCAGGACCTTTTATTCCCCACAGTTGTTTTTATTGTGGTAAAATATCACATAACATAAAGTTTATTATCTTAGCCATTTAAAATTTACAGTTCATTGGCATTAAATACATTTATAATGTTGCACAACCATCACCACCATCTGTCTCCACGTCTCTTCATTTCACAAAAGTGAAACTCTGTACCCATTAAACAATAGCTCTCCATTCCCTTTTACCCCAGCCCCTGGTAACCACTATTCGACTTTGTCTCTGATTCTAATGTAAGTATCTCATATAAGTGGAATCCTAAAGCATTTGTCCTTTTGTGATTGGCTTATTGCACATAGCATAATGTCTTCAAGTTTCATCCGTGTTGTACATGTGACAGGCTTTTCTTTCTTTGTAGGGCTAACAATCCATTCTCTGTGTAGACCGCATTTTACTTACCCATTCATCTGTTAATGGACACTTGGGTTACTTCCACATTTAGATATTGGGAGTAATGCAGCTATAAACAAGGTTGTATACATATCTTTTGGAGATGCTGTTTTACATTCTTTTGAATCGGTAATCAAAAATCTAAAAAAGAAATGCCCTGGGCCTAATGGCTTCACTGGTGAATTTTACCAAACATTTAAAGAACATTGAGCTCTCGGAGTTTAGTAAGCAAGCTTAAGCATTTCTCGTACATTTTAAGCTGTTAGTTATAAAAGAGCAGAGCAACTTGGCATCTTAGGTGGAGTGAGAATATTCTATTGTGGTTAAAAATCTATTCTATTCTGATTAATGTTTGGTAAAACGGAAGTGCAATTGCTGGATCACATAGTAATTATATCTTTAATTTTTTCAGGAAACAACATACATTTTTCTACAGTGGCTGCAACAGTTTACATTCCCACCAACCATGCAAAAGGGTTCCAATGTCCCCACATCCTTGCCAATACTTGTTATTTTCTGTTTTTATTTTATTTTATAGAAAACATCCTAATGGGTGTGAAGTGGTATCTCATTGTAGTTTTGATTTACATTTCCCTAATAATTAGTGATGATGAACATTTTATCATGTGCTTACTGGCCATTTTATATATTCTATGGAGAAATGTCTATTTAAATCCTTTGCCCATTTTTGAATTGAACTGTTTATGATTGTTGAGTTTTAGGAGTTCTTTATGTATTCTGGATATTAATTTCTTAATAAATATATTATTTGCAAGTATTTTATCCTATTCTGTGGGTTGCCTTTTTACTTTGATATTGCATTTAGATGCACAAAATTTGTAATTTTCATGAAGTCCAATTTGTCTATTTTTTTATTTCATGTCTGTATTTTTAGTGTTATAATCAAGAAATCATTGCCAGGTGCAATGTCATGAAGCTTTTGTCCTATGTTTTCTTCTAAGAGTTTTATACTTTTAGGTCTTAGATTTAAGTCTTTGATCCATTTTGATTTTGTATATGGTGTTAGGTAAAGAGCCAACTTTATTCTTTTGCATGTGGATATTTAGTTTTCCCAGCACCATATGTTGAAAAAATGGTCTTTTCCCCATTTTATGGTCTTGGCACCCTTGTTGAAAATCATTTGATCGTATTATATAAGTAGGTACTTCTGGGCTTTCTATTCTATTCCAGTGGTCAATATGTCTGTCTTAATGCCAGTATCACACTGTTTTGATTATTGTAACTCTGTAGTAAGTTTTGAGATCAGAAAGTGTGAATCTTCCAACTTTGTTTTCTTTGCAAGATTGTTGTGGTTAGTTAGGGTTCCTTGAGATTCCATATTAATTTTAGAATAGATTTTTCTATCTCTGCAAACAATCATTGTGGTTTTGATAGGAATTGCATAAATCTGTAAATTGCTTTGAATAGTATTGTCATCTTAACAGTATTTTCTTCCAATCCATGAACATGGGGTATATTTCCATTTGTTTGTGACCTCTTTAGTTTCTCTGTATTAGCAATGTTTTATCGTGTTCATTATACAAGTCTTTTACCTCCTTGGTCAAATTAATTTCTAATTATTTTATTCTTTTAGATATTATTTTAAATGGAATTATTTTTGTAAATTCCTTTTCATATTGTTAATTGTTAGTGATTAGAAATGCAACTGATTTTTATGTGTTGACTCTATACCTTGCTACTTTGCTAAACCTATTAATTCTAACAGTTTTTTGAGGGGAATCTTTAGAGTTTCCAATATATAAGGTCGTATCATCTCTGAATAGAGATAATTTTACTTCTTCCTTCTCAATTTAAATGCATTTTATATATTTTTCATGCCTAACTTCTCTGGCTAGAATATCCAGTATGATGTTGAATAGAAATGATGCAAGTGAGCATCTTTGCCTTGTTTCTGATCTTGGAGGAAGAGCTTTCAGTCTTTCCTCCATTGAGTATACAATGTTTGCTGTGGGTTTTTCATATGTGGCTTTTTATTATGTTGAGGTAATTTCCTTCTATTTCTGGTTTTTTGAGTGTAATTTTGTCAAGTGCTTTTTCTGCGTCTCTTAAGATAATCACTTGGCTTTTCCCTTCATTCTGTTAATGGATCATGTTACACTGATCAGTTTTTGTATGTTGCACCATCCTTGCAACTTAGGAATAAATCCTACTGTGTCATAGTGTATGATTCTTTTAATATGCTGTTGAATTTGATTTGCTAGTACTTGCTTGAGAATTTTTGCATCAATATGCATAAGGGATAGAGTTTTCTTTTCAATAGTATCTTTGTTTGGCTTTGATTTCAGGGTAATGCTGGCCTCATAGAATGAGTTACGAAGTGTTCCTTCCTCTTAAATTTTTTGAAAAAGTTTGAGAAAAATTGGTATTAGTTCTTTAAATGTTTGGTAAAATTCACCAGTGAAGCCATTAGGTCCAGGGCATTTCTCTTTTAGGAGATTTTTATTACCAATTCAATCTCTTTATTAGTTATAGATCTATTCAGATTTTCCATTTCTTTGCAATTTAGTCTTGGTAGGTCTTGTTTTTCTAGAAATTTGTCCAAATTATCTAGGTTATTCAATTTTTGTTGTACTGTTGTACATAGTACTCTCTTATAATTCTTTTTATTTCTGTGGAACCAGTAGCAATGTCCCTACTTTCATTTCTGATTTTAATAATTTGAGTCTTCTTTCTTTTTAAATTTGAATCCATCCAGCTAAAAGTTTCTCAATTTTGTTGATCTTTTCAAAGAACCAACTTTGGTTTTATTGATTTTTCTCTATTGTTTTTGTATTCTCTATTTCACTTACCTCCGTTCTAATCTTTATTGTTACCTTCCTTCTGCTAGATTTGGGTTTAGTTTAGTTTGTTGATCTTTTTCTGGTTTCTAAAGTTGTCAAGTTAGGTTGTTAATTTGAAATCTTTTTTTTAAATGTCAGTGTTTATAGCTATAAAATTTTTTAGCAGTGCTTTCATTGCATTCCATAAATTTCGGTATGCTGTGTTCTTGTTTTCATTTATGCCTAAGTATTATTTTCTAGTTTCCTTTGTAATATCTTCTTTGACCTATTGGTTGTTTAGGAGTGTGTTATTTAATTTCCACAAATTTGTGACTTTTTAGTTTTATTCCTGTTATTTATTTTTAACTTCATCTGTTGTGGTTGAAGATACGTTGCATGACATCTATCTTTTAAAATCTACTGAGGCTTAATTAGTGGGCCAGCATATGGCAAATCCTGCAAAATGTCCCATGTGCACTTACGAGGAATGCGTATGTTGTCACAGTTGGGCAGAGTGTTCTGTAGATGTGTGTTACATTTAGTTGGTTTTATTGTATTGTTTAAGTCCTCTGTTTCCTTATTCATCCTCTGTATGTTGTTCTATCCATTACTGCGAAGGGGGTCATTGAAGTCTTTAACTATTATTATAGAACTGTTTTGGCTTCAATTCTATCAGTTTTGCTTTGTCTATTTTAATGATCTGTTATTAAGTGTTTAAATGTTTATAATTGTTATAACTTCTTGTTTTTTTGAGACAGAGTCTCACTCTGCTGCCCAGGCTAGAGTGCAGTGGCATGATCTTAGCTCACTGCAGTCTGCACCTCCAAGGCTCAAACAATCCTCCCTGCTCAGTCTCCCAAATAGCTGTGACTACTGGCATGCACTACCACACCTGGCTTTGTTTTTGTTTGTTTGTTTGTTTTGTTTTTTGTTTTTAATTTTTGGTAGAGATGGGGCCTCACCATGTTGTCCAGGGTGGTCTGGAACTTCTGAGCTCAAGTGATTCTCTTGCGTTGGCCTCCCAAAGTGCTGAGATTACAGGCTTGAGCCACCATGCCTGGCCTATAATTGTTATAACTTCTTACTCTATTGACATTTTTATTAATATATGTCTTTCTTTGTCTTTTGTAAATTTTTAAAAATCTGCAACTTTTTGGGCAATCATATGATGCCTGAAGGAAATGCTCGTTGGAGCATTTTAGATTCTGAACTTTTGAATTTGGTATGCTGAATCAGTAAATATAATGCAAATATTTTAAAATAAAAAATCTAAAATTTAAAACACTTCTGGTCCCAAGTATTTTAGATAAGAGACATTGAACCTTTATAGCCATCCCTGCTCTCTTTTGGTGAATATTTGCATGAGTTCTTCAACCTTTTTCCATTCCTTCACTTTCAACCTATTTGTGTCTTTGGATCTAAAGTGAGCCTCTTGTAGTCAGTATATAATTAGATCATGTATTTTGATGCATTCTGCTACTCTTTGTCTTTTATTGGACAATGAGAAGAAAGGACTTACTTTTGTCATTTTACTACCTGTTTTCTATACATCTTATAGCTTTTTTGTTTCTCATTTCTTGCATCACTGTCTTCTTTTGTGTTTAGTTGATTTTTTTTTGGTATTGAAATGTTGAAATGTTTTATCATTTCCTTTTGTGTATGTTCTATAGCTATTTTATTTTATGGATATCATAGGGACTACATTTAACATCCTAAGGTTATAATACTCTAATTTAAATTTATATTAGTTTAACTGTAACAACATACAAATACTCTGCTTTTTTACAGCTCCATCCCCACTCCTTTTAGTTGTTGATTTCACGAAATTATATCCTTTTATAAGCATACCTAATTTTATTGTTTTGTCTTTATTGCACTTTGTCTCGAATTTTGTACAAATTGATGGTTTGCAGGAACCCTGTGTTAAGTCTATTAGCATGATTTTTTTCAACAGCATGTGCTTACCTCATTAGCATTTTTAGAAATATAGTATTTTTAAATTGAAGTATGTGCATTTTAAAGACATATTGCTATTATATACACAATGGACAACAGAATAGTATTAACATAACTTTTATATGCACTGGGAAACCAAAAAGTTTGTGTGACTTTCTTTATTATGATATTTGCTTTATTGTGGTAGTCTGGACCTGAGTCCATGATATTTCTGATGTAGGTTTGTACATAGTGTGTTTCAAAGTATAAACTAATAATTCTTTAAAATGTATTAGTCTCCTAAATTATGTAGAAAACAAAATGTGGAGTTACAAAACAAAGTTATAATCATACTAGCTTTTAGATTAGTAACTGTTATTCTTTCAATGTATTAGTCTATGCTCTAATCTTTATTTCTTTCCTTCTGCTGTTTGGGCTTACTTTGATCTTTTTCTACTTCCTTGAGGTTTAACTTTAGGTTGTTTATTTGAGATCATCTTCTTTTTGATGTAGGTGTTTATTACTATAAAATTCCCTCCCAGAATTGCTTTTGCTGCATCCCATAAATGTCTGTATGTTGTATTTTCATTTTAGCTTGTCTCAAGATATTTTTACATTTCTCTTTTAACTTCTTGCTTGACCGATTGGTTTTTCAGAAGCAAGCTGTTTAATTTCCATGTATTTATGAGTTTTCCAATATTTCTCCTGTTATTGATTTCTCTTAAATCAAGTAGAAAATAGACTGTTTTAACAAAACTAGCTTTTAAAATTGTCCATGTACTTACCATTGTTGAGATCTTTACTTTTTCTCAAACTCCTGACCTCGTGATCCACCTGCCTTGGCCTCCTAAAGTGTTGGGATTACAGGCGTAAACCACCACACCCGGTCTTATTTTTTTATATAGCTTTGAGTTACTGTCTAGTGTCCTTTCATGTCACCCTGCAGGACTCTGTTGACCATTTCTTGTAGGGCAGGTCTAGTAGTTATGAACCCCTCAGCTTTTTTTCATCTGTGGATGTCTTAATTTCTCCCTCACTTTTGAAAACACAGTTTTGCTGGATATAGGATTCTTGGTTGACAAGTGTGTGTGTGTGTGTGTGTGTGTGTGTGTGTGTGTGTGTGTGTGTGTGTTTAACACTTGGCAGGTATTGGCCCACCGCCTCATGGCTTCCAAAGTTTTCCATGATAAATCTATTGTTAATCTTAGTGGCAGTCACTTATATGTGATGAGTTTCTTGTCTCTTGTAGTTTTTGAGACTCTCTGTTTTTAAACGTTTGATTATATTGTGTGGGTCTTTTTGAGTTTTTCTTGAAATTTGTTGAGCTTCTTGAATGTTTATATTCTTGTCTTCCAACAAGTTTGGGAAGTTTTCAGTGATTATTTTAAAAATATTTTCTCTTCCCCTTTCTCTCTCGCTTCTCCTTCTGGTATTCCCACATTGCATGTGTTGATTCCCAACGTGAAGTCTCACATGTCCCTTTGGCTCTGTTTGCTTTTGTCCAATTATTTTTTCTTTCTATTCCTCAGACTTGATAATTCTTATTGTGCTATTTTCAAGTTCTCTAATTCTTTCTTCTCCCTGCTCAAATCTGTCTTTGAATCCCTCTCTAGACATTTTAAATTTTAGTTATTGTACTTTTCATCTCCACGATTCCTTTTCGTTTGTTTTTAAGCTTTCTTTATCTTTATTGATATTTCCATTTTGTTCCTACATCATTTTATTGACTTTTTCTTTATCTTCCTTTAGTTCTTCAAACATCTCTAAGATGGTTATTTAAAACTTTTTGTCTAGCAGATCAGTCATCAGATCTTTTTCAGGGACAGTTTCTGTTGGATAATTTTTTTCTTTGAATGTGCCATGCTTTGCTGTTTCTTCATATGCTTTACAGTTTTTTTTGTTGTTGTCGAAGACTGGACATTTGA
The DNA here is from genome assembly GCF_049350105.2 of Macaca mulatta. Lineage (NCBI taxonomy): Eukaryota > Metazoa > Chordata > Mammalia > Primates > Cercopithecidae > Macaca > Macaca mulatta. The sequence goes on from NC_133408.1 coordinate 192,648,852, forward strand.
ATCTAATAATGTGGGAGCTCTGGAAAGCAGATTCTCCCCCTTCCCTAGAGTTTGCTGTTTCTGTTATTGTTTTTGTTTATTGTTTTCATTTTTTGGTTACTGTAGTACATCTGTGTGCCAAGGATCAGCCTGAAGTATAAACTTCAAGTTTTCTCACGTCTTTCCTGAGCCTACGTCTTTCCCTGGGCATGTACAGACAGTTTCTATTTTTTCCTGTAAATGTGGTTGCTTTTGAATGTCCTGGTCTTTAATGGTTGGCTCTTACCGGGGGAAAAGGAAAAGATTAATCAAGGGGGAAAGGGCACTGGCTGTTTAAATTCGCTGGAAGTCGCTTCAGTCACAGGGAGAGGGGCTAGCAACACCAGCCGGGGGAGGTAAAGCAACAATGGCTTCCAGACCCTCTGACTGCACCTCTGTGATCAGAAATAGTAATTAGTGATCAAAGCACAGATCTCTGATATTTGGAGGACAGGGTGCTTCTTGCCCACCCACAAGCTGTGTGCAAGCTCCTCCAAGAACACATGCCCAGCTGCCAGCCATGGGGCTGGGGGTGAAGGATGGGTAACTGCTAGTGTGCTAAAAGCTGAAATTGACCAAAATTATGGGCATCCAAGCCTTCCCCTGGAGCCTCCAAGGGGAGCCTCCAAGTCATTCCAGATTTCTAAAATAGTTACACGAGACAGATTCTTCCACTGCAGTTGTCTAGATGAGGAGATGGATTCTTGATGCTTTCTACTTCACCATCTTTCTAGAATTCCCAAGAGCCTTTTGATGGAAGCTGCCCTGAACACGAGAACTGTAGAATGTGGAGCTTATGCATGATTGAAGACATTATACTAACACTAGTGAGAAGACATAAAGTAAAAGGTTTACTAGCTGCCTATCGGAACTATGCACTAAAATAAATGGTAGTTTTAAAAGTGTTCTTTTGGTGGGGGAAGGGCACTACATTTCCAAACACATGGCAAAAAACGGTGTTACCTTTTAAAAACTCTAGGAATTCTCTTAAGAAGCAATTTAAGCTAAATTAGTTGTACTAGGTTAGCTTTTGACCAAAAATGGTAGTAGTTTACCTTAAAACTGGACTCATAATGACTTTGGCTACTTCCAAATATTAAATTTGCCCTCCAAGCTTGAGGACGTAGCACCTAGAAAGATGCTAAAAATAAAAGATGCTGAAGTGGATTGATGGCTCTTTCAAAAGAGAAGTTTAAAAACTGATGTCTGCTATAGTAGCATCAAAGACTCATGTAAAGTCTTTCAGAGGGCTTACCCTCAATTGACCAAAACTCAGTTATATGAATTCAAGTATCAGTCAAGCTAATTTACTATCATATGTTCCATATGGATTCAGCAGGCAACTGACGCTCACATTTTGTTTAAGCCTGCTGTGGAACCTGGGTGGAATTCAATGAGTAAAGCTTGAATTTAAGGGTAACATAGGCGAATACCTAAATATTTCTATCTGACCTGTATTTTTCTCATGAAGTCCATTTAGATCTTTTTACTATTAAATTACTTTAGTGAATTCTTCAGGTCAGAACAGCACGACTGTATGAAAAGTGTTCTAATTGACCGGGCGCGATGGCTCACACCTGTAATCCCAGCACTTTGCGAGGCCGAGGCGGGCAGATCACCTGAGTTCGCGAGTTCAAGACAATCCTGGCCAACATGGGGAAACCCCGTCTCTACTAAAAATACAAAAAAAAAAAAAAATTATCCAGGCGTGGTGGTGGGTGCCTGTAATCCCAGTTACTTGGGAGACTGAGGCAGAAGAATTGCTTGAACCCAGGAGGTGGAGGTTGCGGTGAGCAGAGATCGTGTCACTGCACTCCAGCCTGGGCAATAAGAGCGAAACTCCATCTCAAAAAACAAAACAAAACAAAACAAAAAACAAACAAAAAAGAAAAAAAGAAAAGTGTTCTAATTTCTAGCCCTTTGTCTGTGCTTTCTTTATTGTTCTTTCCTCTATGCCCAACAAGGTATAAACTATACTTCTCATAGGATATGCTAATTTTTTACTTGAAATTCAACTCAAACATTTATTCTTGAGCATCTTCTAAGGGCCAGAAGACCGTGACTCCTATTTCATGCTTTGCCACTTCCAATTGTGAGTAATTATTTACTCTTCATGAGGTTTGCTTCTGTAAAATTGGATAATGTCCTAATTATTTCCTGGCATTATTAGGATTAATTGTGCATTAAAGTTCCTTGTACATTTTAAACAGCATGTGAATAGGGTATATTATCGTTATTATTATTATTTTTTACCATATCCACCTCCTCTATTACTCATCTAGTAACAACTAGATTCATACATACCCAGAATATCCAGAAAAAAACACCGATTCCGGCTTTGACAACTGTAAGATGATCCCAGCGTCATGCCAGGTCCTTCCATATTTCTTACGCTACAGAAAACATGATGAGAATGAGTCAGCCATTAAAAACAAAACTAGGAACATCCGAGCTGGCACCTTGCCGAGTTGTTGGCAAACCCTGTGCTTTCCTGCCCCACTCCTCTGCGTGCGGCTACATCGCCCTTTTTCTTTCTATCATATTATGATTCCGGTGTCTGGGCAGATCATCTCAGTTGGGGGAACATTCCACCTGCAAGCTAAGTCAGTGTGGATTTGCTTTCCCTCAGTATCCATCTTTCAGTTCAGTCATTTAGCAGTAAGAATATCAATAACGAACATATTATGGGTAGGACTTGGCCATCTACTGTCAGTGTGAGGCCTTCAGAAGCTGGATGCCACCCCTCAGACAGCTCAAATCCTGCTTTGGTGCATTCCCTGTCTAGCCTCCTGAGTGAGTGCTGACATTACTAGCACGGCACCTCACCAATGACTAAGGGGTGTCATTTTAAATAAAAAAAGCCCTCTGGACGTGGTGGCTCACGCCTGTAATCCCAGCACTTTGGGAGGCCGAGGTGAGTGGATCATCTGAGGTCAGGAGTTCGAGACCAGCGTGGCCAACATGGCAAAACCCCGTCTCTACTAAAAATATAAAAATTAGCCAGGCGTTCTGGTGAGCATGTGTAATTCTAGCTACTCGGGAGGCTGAGGCAGGAGAATTGCTTGAACCCAGGAGGCGGAGGTTGCAGTGAGCCAAGATTGCACCACTGCACTCCAGCCCGGGTGACAGAGCAAGACCCTGTCTCAAAAAATAAAATAAAATAACATTAGAATAAAAGTAAAAAAATAAAAAAGCCAGGCAAGCTTTCCAAACTGCAAGCTCCCTCCTGCTTGGCCATCTGTCTTTCCCTCCCTGCACCCAACTCTTCTCACTCTGCGCCTAATGGTTTCTCATCTGGATGTAAGTCGGCTCTTGACAGCTGTCATGCACAGTTACCTGTGGAGTCATCCTTCTGCACCGCGATGGAACATCATGAGCTGATGATGAAACGTCATGAGCGGCTGCATCCACAGTGAAAGGGGTTCTCTCTGTCCTGGACTCACTCTCAGTGTGATGTGGATAGTCTACTCCCAGTTCATCACAAGGGGGCTGGCTTCACAAGTCCAGTTTTAAATTTTTACAAAACCTGTAACTCATGAAGATTTTCCTGCCCACAATGTTGGAAGTCCCTTGTGATTGTAACTGGAAAGGTTCGATATTGGTGATGATTTAAGACACAAATGTTAGGGGGTTGTAAGCAATACATAAATAAGTTATTGCATGTGAATGGCTTCAAACAGTGCCTGATCCGTGGTAAGCACTACATGTGTGTTTGTAATGTACCACTGTTTGCATCTGGAATCATCACTAGTGGGGGAACTCTGCAGTCATAACACAGGTGGACAGTTCCACACACTCCCCATCTAAAGTCCTTCAGACCAGATGTGATTTGAATAAAAGTCTTTTCCTATCTATTTATGCTGCCTATACCACATATAGTGTTATATTCTCAGCAGCACCTCATTATTAAACATGTTACCATTTTCTCAAAGCAGTATATGAATATTTATGATTAGTAGGGAAAACCTAGACTATAAATTACCTAATTTTAGTTCAGGTCAAAGTGCTGCTGAAAAGTTATGAAACCAAATTTCTCAGAGCTTCTTGTGTTTTGGAATTATGAATATGGGATTATGGACCTGTACTAGTCAGGGTTCTCCAGAGAAACATCACACAAACACACACATACACACACACACACACACACACACACACACACACACACACACACACACACACACAAAATGGAAATTGGGTCATGTGATTGTGGAGGCCAAGAAGTCCCACAATCTACTTTCTGTAAACTGGATAACCATGCCAGGTGTGGTGGCTCATGCCTATAATCCAAGCACTTTGGGAGGCTGAGGCCAGCAGATTACTTGAGTCCAGGAGTTCGTGACCAGCCTGGGCAACATGGCAAAACCCCATTTCTACCAAAAATACAAAAGTTAGCCAAGCACAGTGGCGCACACCTGTAGTCCCAGCAACTCGAGAGAGGGTGTCCCGCTGAGGTGGGAGCATCGCTTGAGCCTGGGAGACAGAGGTTGCAGTGGGCCGAGACTGCAGCACTGCATCCCAGCCTGGGCAACAGAGCCATACCTTGTCTCAAAACAAACAAACAAAAAACAAACAAAAATACCTGGAGAACCAGAACAGCCAGTGGCTTCAGACTCAGTGTGAGTCTGAAGACTTGAGAGCAGGAGTGCTGGTGTCTGAGGGCAGGAGAAGATGGATGTCCCAGGTCCAGAAGAGAAAGCAAATTCATGCTTCTGCTGCCTTTTGGTTCTATTTGGGCCTTCAAGGGATGGGTTGGTGCCCAACCATGTTGGTGAAGGGAGATCTCCCTTACACAGGCTGCTGATTCAAATGCTAATCTCTTCTGCAAACACCTTCACAGGCACACCCAGAAATAATGTCTCACCAGCTACCTGGGCATCCTTTCATCCAGTCAGACTGACAGTTATAATTAACCATCAAAGGACCTGTGTTAGTGTCCCTGGTCTACAGAAGAGGACCCTGAAGCAACCAGAGGTACCGAACCTCACCCAGAGTCAGAGCAGGACTTTGGATACAGACAGAGTGGCCCCAGGCTTCTGCTCTTTCCTAATGTGCGGCAGAGGCTGTCTGGTAAGACTGCGTTGATATGGAGCTCAACTAGGGCTTATGCCTTTGTTGTTTTCTTTGTATTGAAGATGGAATTGTGGAAGTATTGAGATTGTTTGCGGAGTGGCTGTGTGCAGAAGGAGAGCAACCTTTAGGGGATCCTTGAATTTGACTCCCTTATTTGGGATAGAGGCAGCCTCAGCTTTGCCCTTTCTTGTGATTCTTTTCCTCTTTCTCTGTCTTCTTCCCAATTTTTCTTGCCACCTGTGCCCTGACTGTCACTTTGGTGTCCTACTCAGATCCCCTGTCCTGCCCCAGAGACCCAGGGAAGGGTCCTGCATGACAAAGACTCCCTGTGCCTCTGCCTCCTCTCCACCTATGAGGGATGGGAGATTATGGACGAATATGCCAGCCACCTTGGCCCTCAATAGGGAGATTCAGAGGGGCATTGGGCCCTCACCTTCTCACAGCAATAAACCACTCATGAGTGCACTGTTATTGCCTTTGCTGCTTTCCCCATCTCACTTCCCTGCTCCTAGTAGGCATTGCATGCTGTGACCATGGGTCATCAAATGCCATGAGACTGGAGCTGCCCATCAGGAACTGGGCATTGTCAGATCCACCGAGTCCTAAGGTGTAGCGGGCACCACCACAACAGGACCACTTTCTTCCTTCCCAGCAGTAAAGGACGTTCTTTGTCATCTCTCCTTACCTCTGCAGTGAAACCACCTTCATACAGAATTTTGGCTCCTGTTACTCAGAATTTCATGCCGGGTGATGGGTAATTGTCAGGGGTCCATCTGGGACAGTTCTATTGAATTTCAAAGGCAAGCTTTGCTGATAATTTTTTCCCAATCTCGCCCGTGAAAGGAGGCGCTACGGCAGTGGTGATGGTTGTCCCTGTGTGGGAACAATTTTGTTTTCTCTCCTCTTTCATCAGTATATTTTACACATACAGCAAAATGATGTTTTACAATATTAATTTATGGCTCCTTCCTTTTTCCTCCCTCAATTTCCCCCTATCTATTCACCCATATGAGCAGGGAGCAGGTTTAATATTTCATGTCAAGAACGTAAGTGTGTGGGAGAGTTTAAGGTAAAGAGGTGTGTATGACTCATCCTCCAGGCTCAGAGCTTAGGAGAATTTGGGGCAAATTGAGAAAATCTTGCAGAAGCAAGGGAGTGACCAGTACCGAGACCAAAACTGACTTTTGGCTCCTGTTACTCAGAATTTCTGCTAGAGACGCAGCCAGAGCTCAGAGGGAGCTGTAGCCAGAGCCCAGAGGCAGCTGCAGCCGGAACTCAGAGGGAGCTGGCTCCACGGAATCTCTAGAAGGATGGGACTGACAGTGTTTGTGAAGATGCTGGTGGCCCACTTACAGCAGGGAGGCAGGACCTGGGGCCCTGTGGACACCTCGGGAGCAAGCTGTGTGGGCTGGTGGCTGAAGACTGATTCTCCTCCACAAATGCCTGGGCACTTTGGAGATGGGAAAATCCTAATCAGAACAGAGTTCTGGTGGAATGGGGACCTCAGTAAGTAATGAAGATGGTGGACAAAAGTAATATTGTTGTTGCTGTTGTTTATCTCTCTTGAATTTTTGGGCTGAGCATCACAGCTACTATGGGAGGTAACCAAGTCTAGAATCAACAAACATACTTGTGAATTGCTTATAACATGGATAGAGTACAGCCCTTTGAATCCAATCTAATTCTTTTTCAAAACAATACCAGTAATATTTTTGGAAAATAGATGGAGAGAGATGAGCTGTCTTCTGAAAATTCCTGTTGAATTAGGAAATGCCAGTAGCCTCTGATGGCACTGTGAAAAGAAAATAAAGACTTGGGATTTCCAATTCACTCTGACAAAAGAAAATTGAAGCTGAAAGCTGAGTCATGCAAGAAACTGCCTTTCCTTTTGTTCTTAAGCAAAGAGCTACAAACAAAAAGTTAAATATCCCTCCAAGTACCTACTATATGTTCACCTTATTTTGTATAAAGTGCCACGATGTACTGTGAGAACGTGAATGTATACGGTTCCCCTGTTCCTTTTTTTCTTGCATCAAGTGGATTCAGTAATGTGACCATACCCTCCCTCTTTCCTCTCCAGCCTGCTTTGCCTCATTGGTTATTGAAATTCTCAAAATCATCTTTAAAGAAAGGCAGTGAGCTCCCTCCCAGGCATGTTTTTAACCTTAGCAAAATAAAAATAAACTTCTACATTGACTGAGACCTGACTCAGATGCTTTTTGATTTACAGCACCAAGTTGAAGAATACTTTCATGTGCTGGCCAGCTCTTGGACAGGCACCTGATGATCAACAAAGGAGAAGAAAGAGGGAGAAAGAGCGCAGGTGTAGCCTTGTTAGCCTTGGCTGATAAGATTAGATTATCTACAGATTTCATGAGAGGCTCATTGTGATGTTTAAGACCCTTACATTGGACTCTGAATTTGTGAGAGTGGAAACTGTTCCTAGAGAGTGAAGGTGAATCCAGCAGCTCTAACTCAAACTCTGCTGTCCGTCCAGGATAAACAAGGACCATCACAGCAACTTCAAGGCACGGCTGATGCATTGTAGGCTTTTGGGAAGACAAGCGAGTCATTTCTGCAGGCTCTAAGACAAGGCAAAAGGATGCTGGAGCCCCTCCAGATGGGCATGACCCTCAGTAGAGACACAGATGCAGAAGAGTTGTGCCTTGGAGAACTGCAGACTCCATAAGAGCTGGGGGAGCTCTTTCGAGCCTTGATGTGGGTCCATTTCTAAAGTCACCACTAAAAGATTACATAAACTCACATGTTCAGTATTTTGGTTTTTCTTTGAGGCAATACGACTGTTTTATGATAGATTCAGCTCCCCCCACAAAAAAAAAACAAAAACAAAAACAAAAAAAAAAAACCGCACTCATAGTAATGCAGAATCCAAGATATATTGGAGGCTTGGTAGGATAAGTATGGAGGTGGGATGGGTGCAGGCATCACATGGGACAGAGGAATGAGAGAATGAAATCCATTTGGTTTTGCAAGAGTCAGCATTGGCTTTTATTCAAAAGACAGGTAATAACAAGTCCTGGAGAGGATGTGGAGAAAAGGGAACTCTTGTACACAGAGGTGAGAATGTAAATTAGAACAACCACTATGGAGAACAGTTTGGCAGTTTCTCCAGAACTAAAAATAGAGCTACCATAGGATCTAGCAATCCCACTGCTGTGTATATACCAGGAAAGAAGGGAAATTAGTATATTGAAGAGGTATCTGCACTCCCATATTTATTGCAGCACTATTCACAACAGCCAAGATTTGGAAGCAATCTGTGTCCATCAACAGATGAATGGATAAAAAAGACGTGGTACATGCACACAATGGAGGACTATTCAGCCATGAAAAGAATGAGAGCCTGTCATTTGGAATGACATGGATGGAACTGGAGGTCATCATGTTAAGTGAAATAAGCCAGGCACAGGAAAAGACTGCATGTTCTCACTTATTTGTGGGATGTAAAAACCAGAACAATTGAATTCATGGAGATAGAGGGAAAAATAATGGTTACCAGAGGCTGGAAAGGGTATAGGGGGATGTTGAGGAGGTGGAGATGGTTACATGAGTACAAATAATGCTAGAACGAATGAATAAAACTAGTATGTGACAGCAAAACAGGGTTAGTATAGTCAAAATCATTTACTTATACATTTAAAAATAACTAAAAGAGAGTAATTGAATTGTTTGTAACACAAAGATGTGATTATTATGCACTGCATGCCCGTTTCAAGTATCTCATATACCCCTTAGATATATTCACATAGTAGGTACCCACAACATTTAAAAACTAAAAATTAAAAAAAAAAAAAGAGTTGGCATTCCTTCTACTGCAGAGTCCCAAAAACAGAGGAGCCTGCTCTGCTTCCTGGCATGGAGGCCAAGACACAGCCTGTGGTGGAAACAGCACTCCTGTGATAAGAGTTAATCCACTCATGAGGGTGGGCCCTCATGACCCAGAGCCTCGCCTCTCCACACTGCCCCAACGGCAACCACGTTTCCAACACACGAACCTTCCGGGACCACATTTAAACCCGAGCAGAGGGTGATGTGATTGATAGGAAGTTGCCCATAGACAATCGTAGGATGCAAGGCGACTTGAATGAAAAGGTTACAGAGACGTGTGAAGATAACTGGGGAAAGCAGATGAATTAATGGCTTCTTGTATCTTCAGACCTCACCATGTAAATAGACGGGAATAAACAGTGCCCCTCGTGTGGAAAGAGGATTGCATCAGGTAAAAAATTCAGCCTTTATAATTAGTTTAATGTCCTCTAGGTCTTTCAGTTGCTTCTGGATGAAGTGGCAATGGTCAGTTTCCGAACAGCATCCCTTAGCAGGCCGATTTCAGACTGATCTGAGTTCTAATTTTTTATTTTATTTATTATTATTATTATTATTATTGAGACAGAATCTCTTACTCTGTCAGCCAGGCTGGAGCGCAGTGGCGTGATCTCTGCTCACTGCAACCTCCGCCTCTGGGTTCAAGCCATTCTCCTGCCTCAGCCTCCCGAGTAGCCAGGTTTACAGATGCCTGCCACTATGTCCAGCTAATTTTTGTGTTTTTAGTAGAGATAGGGTTTCACCATGTTGGCCAGGCTGGTCTTGAACTCCTGACCTCAGGTGATCCACCCGCCTTGGCCTCCCAAAGTGCTGGGATTATAGGTGTGAGTCACCGTGCCCGGCCCTGTTCTGAGTTCTATTTCTGCCCTAGTCAAACTGGCACCTCTGTGTTTTATTTTATTTTTACATTAAAAGGGTCACAGATGATACTTAAGTTTCAGACATATTGCGGAACAGGATATCTGCAGTTTGAAGAATCGTTATGCAAACCAGCTTACTGAAGCTCAGAGTGTTTTTACGTAGGGAAATTATGTTAGCTGTACTCAATATTATCATTCCAAATGTATATAGACTCAGAACACATTTGTATTAGAGCATATTGTTAAATTTATCCGGACAAGTTTTTCCAGAAGCTCTGGATTAGGTAAACCTAAGTCCTCAAACTCATTCAGTTCCATCCACAATCAGGCGCACAAATCAATCCAATCTTCTCTACCACTGCTTTCCAAATAAATCATGAGATGGGGGAAAGGATTGTCTCATCTTCCTGCAACTCCCCCGTCACCATCTTTTGCACATGTATCAGGCCCACGGATCGCTCCTACATCTTTACTCATGCTGTAACTCTCCTAGGAACCCCTTTCAGCATTATCACCTAGGTTTTAATGTACACATTAAGCCCTGATACTCTATGAAGCCTTTCCTAATTTCTTTCATTTTTTTGTTAATAATAATGGCTAATACTTTGTGAACATTTGCTATGCATCATAAACTCTAACGAAAGCCCCTTTTTTTATGCATTATTTCACACAGCTATTAGTATTCGGTGAGAGTGGGTATGTGATTAATTCTCTAGACCTCAGCTTCCTGATCTGTAAAATGAGCATAAAAATCCTTACCTGAGACAGCACCGCTGGTGAGTAGCAGGGCTATGATTCAAACTCACTGCTGACCGACTCCAGAACCTGCCTTCTTAAACACTATGCCATAGCCTGTCTCTCAAAATTCGTTCTCATATCCAAATTCCTGTAAAGTTTTTTAATAAACCAGTTTTGGAATTTAGTTATTTATCATCTTTTAACATTCACTGCTGTATAAATGTCTTCTTTTTAATTAAGTTGTAAATTTAGAGCATAAGTTAAGACTATACAGCTCTTAAAAAAGGTACTTGTTTTCTTCTAGGTACTTGGGGACAATGATAGCTGCCTAAATCCACCGCACCACAATACAGAAGAGCACACAAGGGAAGAACCTTGAGAACCACATACAACTCAGACTCTGCTGCAAGCCTTTGTTGTAGGCAAAGGCAGTCTAATAAAAATAAAAAAAAATTTTTGCATAGAAGAGAGAAGAAGGGAGTCAGCAGCAGATCTAAAATCTTTCTAAAACCACCACCAGGCTGATAAAGTTATCCGAACTGTGAAAATACCGAAAAAAAAAAAGTACATTACTGCATCACAGTGCTGATTACAGGGAAGAGACTTACAATACATGTGATTTGAGGTGGCAGTCTTCAAAAGGTATAACTTCTGACAGAAAAAGATGAAAAACTAAGAGGGAATGACTCCAGTGGCTGGGTGGTAAAAAATAAAAGCAGTGAAAAGAAAAGTTACAGTTTTACAAGGCAAAGGGTAACGTGAAAGTCAGAGGGTACATAACCACTTCCTGCATCAACAGAAATCTCATCCCTGAAAAAATCTAAACCATGCTATATAGACAGAGGAGGATGACAAGTCATTAAACTAGAAATCTTGTAAACCACCACAAATATGCAAAATGAATAGTATTGAGAGGTGAAGCCACCTGAGCTTCTGCGTGGAGTGGGAACTTGGAGAACTTTTCTGTCTAGCTAGAGGATTGTAAACGCACCAATCGGCACTCTGTGTCTAGCTAATGGATTGTAAATGCACCAATCAGCACTCTGTAAAATGGACCAATCAGCAGGATGTGGGTGGGGCCAAATAAGGATATAAAAGCTGGCCACCCCCCAACCAGCAGCAGCAACTGGATTGGGTCCTGTTCCAAGATGTGGAAGCTGTCTTCTTTTGCTGTTCATAATAAGTCTTATTGCTGCTCACTCTTTGGGTCTGCACTAACTTTATGAGCTGTAACACTCACTGCGAGGGTCTGTGACTTCGTTCCTGAAGTTAGTGAAACCACAAACCCACCCACCCACAGGGAGGAACAAACAGCTCCGAAAGTGCTGCCTTTAAGAGCTGTAACACTCACTGCAAAGGTCTACAGCTTCACTCCTGAAGTCAGTGAGACCATGAACCCACTGGAAGGAAGAAATTCGGGACACATCTGAATATCTGAAGGTGCAAACTCTGGACACACCATCTTTTAAGAACTGTAACAGCTCACCGTGAGGGTCCGCGGCTTGGTTCTTGAAGTCAGTGAGAACAAGAACCCAATGGAAGGAAGCAATTCCGGACACAGGATGAAATGGGATAAGTCTATGCGAAGTTACCACAAAGACACAAAAAGTGAGAATTAACACGTTTCAGCTGGATGAAATTTCTCTCCAGAAACAACCATGAAGCAAAATAAAAATGTTAGAAATGATTCAAAATGAGTTAAATGTACTAAAACAAATCTCGAATCTGAAGAACCACTTTCAATTAGAAATCCGAAAACTGAAAGCAAAAATAGAAAAAGCAGAAAAAATGAACAGAATTGATTGAACTTAGCAAAGAAATGAAAAAAAAAAAAAAAAGACAAAATCATCTCAGAGTGAAGAAGACTGAAATGGAAGACCATAAAGAGAATTGACGAAATGCAAGAAAATAGTCTTCAAATGCAAATAAGGTGAAGGAAGATGTAAAAAGGCCCAGGAGAGAGTGGTTGACTGGAAGATCAATAAGAAACAACATACATAAAACAACATACATAAAACAACATACAAAAAAATAAACAACATACATAAAACAACATACATAAAAAAACAACATACATAAAAGTTATTGATGTAGAAAACCAAACAATAGAACAGAATTAATATTTAAATTGAATCCAGAAAACTTTCCAGGAATAAAATAACACAAATTTACATAATGAAGGAGCTCACTGAATACCCGGGAAGATAGAGCAGGAGTGACTAATGAACTTCAAGATGTACTCTAGTAAAACCATTGGACTTCCAAGATAAAACAAGCTCTTATTAGACTGGTTTTAGAATTTAGTTATTTATTGTCTTTTAAAATTCACTGCTATATAAATGTCTTCTTTTTAACTAAGTTTGAAATTTAGAGCACAAGTTTAATCCCAATACTTTCAGGCAAAAACATTAAGTAACATATGAGAGAAAATGATTAAACTGTAATTAGAGTTCTTAAAAACAACATAAAAAGAAAGGCAAAGCAAAAATGGAACAGAAAAAAAAAAAAAAAAACCATGAGAAAGGAAATGTGGAAAAGGTTCTTTATTTCTAGTCAAACTGTCTAAGAGCCAAGATTACAGAAAGCCATTTTAGACATAAAGCAACATAGGGGATTGTGTATCTAACAAGGGGTGAGCTTCATTGAAATGAGATGACTATAAAAATTTCAGCAAAACGACCAGTCATCTGCATAGCAATGTAATTGTACATATAAGGCTAAAACAAAGGCAGAGGCAAGGAAGAAAGACTAGCATACAAATGTTACATGTCATGAAAAATAGAAATAATATGACTTTAACAATGAGAGGAAAAGACAGAGGGAAAGGAAATGTGAACCATTTGTTGTCTTTTAGAAAGTAGGTGGGAGTTGTAGTATGTCACTAAATATTGATATATCAGATAGGAAACAGTTAAATAGGAAAACAAGCTGGTGCTGCTGAAAAAAATAGGTACAAAGAGAAACACTGCAACAAAAATACGAAATTCCTAAATACAAAAGAATAAAAAGCAAAACACGCATGTCATGCAGAGAAAAGAACATAGCAAAAATGACATACTACTTAAAATATTATGACCAAGTTACTATTTGGAGTATTAGTCATGTTGACATTTACGAATGCACTGTTAAAATACAAAGATTTTAATTTGTTATACAATCGAAGACTTATCTAACAAGAGAGACACCTACAATGAAATACTTCAGAAAGGTTAAATATAAAGAGATGAAAAAGTATACCGGGCGAGTGAAAACAATGAGAGAAGAGATTGCTAATCCAAATATCAGAATTGAAGTCTGAAAGTATTAAGTGTGACAAATAAGGATGTTTTAAAATGCTAAACATAATTTTTAATGGAGATACAATGGTAATAAACTTGTCTATACCAATTCACACAATAATAATGTTTATGAAATAAAAATTACAGGAGATGCAAGGAGATGTAATGGAAACACAAAGGAGATATCAACACATCAGTCTCAGTACAGGACAGATCATGTTGACAAAAATCAGTGGAGGATATGGAAGACTGAAATAATATTATAAAGATAATCTGTGGATACATACCAAACTAGATATTCTCGTAACAGAGAATATGCCTTCTTCTCAAGTTTACATGGAATATTTACAAAAATTAACTGTATATTAACAAATATTAATAGAGACTTTCAAAAAGTAAAACACTATAAACAAATTTTTATTTTACAATACAATAAAACTCGAGATGATTAACAAAATCCTGAAAGAAAAAAGATCCCTTCCATCTAGTAAAATTTTATTAAATAACGCTTGTGTAAAAGGGGAAATGTAAGTTGGTATTAAAGAATTTCTCAAAACCAATGATAGTGGAAATGAGCTATCAAATCTGTGTGATGTATTTCAAGCAGTGATTAGAAGAAAATTCATAGGACTAAACACTGATCATTAAGAATGAAAATGAATGAATCAAGTATCACTTCAAAAAATTAGGGATCCAAAGGAAACAAAGCAAACCAAAAGGAAGCACACAGAAGGAAATAGTAAAGTTAAAATCAGAATAAGAATGTAAAAAAGAGTGTACCAAATATGTAAATTGAAACCTTCTTCCTTTTTTTTTTTGAAAGTTAACAAACATCACAAAGCACCAGCTCCTTTGGTTGAGGAAAGATGAAAGCACAATATACAAAATAAATGACAAGGGGGACTAACCATTGAAATGGTAAGGAAGTAAGGTATGCAGGATTGGGCAGAGGTAAAAACTGAACTGCAGTGCGGTTGCAACTGTTGCTCCAGCCGATTCTACCTGGAGCGTGGGTACATCTTCATATTTCTCCCAGTTTGAAGCAAGGGGCTCATCCTTTGTATCCCTGAATCGATAAAGTCCTGACAGGTCATAACTGTGGCTGATGCAGTTGCACGTGGTTGAGGGTAATTCCAGTGGGAAGTGCAGCTGTGAGCTCTCAGCCCATATTCTCAGCAGCTGGATTTGACTGCAGTGGCCCTGAGAAGGGGGTGTTGATGAGCACAGTAATCTATGATTATCTTTGTGTTTAAGGACTGAATCTTTGTTCTTTAGTGCTCAAGCACATTAATTTTGTTACCATATAATTTTTGTTTATTTTTGACCCTTCACAGCAATACATTGTGAAAATATAACTTCCAAATGCTGAATGACTGATTTGAGAGATTTCTCTTTTAAAAAAATTATATTTTAAGTTCTGGGATACACGTGCAGAACGTGCAGGTTTGTTATACAGGTATACACATGCCATGGAGGTTTGCTGCACCCATCAACCCATCGTCTACATTAGGTATTTCTCCTAATCCTATCCCTCCTCTGGCTCCCCACCCACCGACAGGCCCCAGTGTGGGATGTTCCCCTCCCTGTGTCCATGTATTCTCATTGTTCCGCTCCCACTTTTGAGTGAGAACATGCAGTCTTTGGTTTTCTGTTCCTGTGTCAGTTTGCTGAGAATGATGGTTTCCAGCTTCATCCGTGTCCCCACAAAGGACATGAACTCATCCTTTTTTATGGCTACATAGTATTCCATGGTGTATATGTGCCACACTTTCTTTATCCAGTCTATCACTGATGGGCGTTTAGGTTGGTTCCAAGTCTTTGCTATTGTGAATAGTGCCACAATAAACATACGTGTTCATGTGTCTTTATAGTAGCATGATTTATAATCCTTTGGGTATGTATCCAGTAATGGGATTGCCAGGTCAAATGGTATTTCTGGTTCTAGATCCTTGAGGAATCACTACACTGTCTTCCACAATGGTTGAACTAATTTACACTCCCCATCAACAGTGTAAAAGTGTTCCTGTTTCTCCACATGATCTCCAGCATCTGTTGTTTCCCGATTTTTTAATGATCCCCATTCTTACTGGCATGAGATGATATCTTATTATGGTTTTGATTTGCATTTCTCTAATGACTAGGGATGATGAGCTTTTGTTCGTATGTTTGTTGAGCACATAAATGTCTTCTTTTGAGAAGTGTCTGTTCATATTCTTCACCCACTTTTTGATGGGATTGTTTTTTTTTCTTGTAAATTTGTTTAAGTTCCTTGTAGATTCTGGATATTAGCCGTTTGTCTGATGGATAGATTGCAAAATTTTTCTCCCATTCTGTAGGTTGCCTGTTCACTCTGATGGTAGCTTCTTTTGCTGTGAAGAAACTCTTTAGTTTAATTAGATCCCATTTGTCAATTTTGGCTTTTGTTGTCCTTGCTTTTGGTGTTTTAGTCATAAAGTCTTTGCCCATGCCTATGTCCTGAATGGTATTACCTAAGTTTTCTTCTAGGGTTTTTATGGTTTTAGGTCTTATGTTTAAGTCTTTAATCCATCTTGAGTTAATTTTTGTATAAGGTGTAAGGAAAGGGTCCAGTTACAGTTTTCTGTATATGGCTAGCCAGTTTTCCCAACACCATTTATTAAATAGGGAATCCTTTCCCCATTGCTTGTTTTTGTAAGGTTTGTCAAAGATCAGATGGTAGTAGATGTTTGGCGTTATTTCTGAGACCTCTGTTCTGTTCCATTGTTCTATATATCTGTTTTGGTACCAATACCATGCTGATTTTGTTATTGTAGCCTTGTAGTATAGTTTGAAGTCAGGTAGCATGATGCCTCCAGCTTTATTCTTTTTACTTAGTATTGTCTTGGCTATACAGGCTCTTTTTTGGATCCATAATAATTCTGTGAAGAAAGTCAATGGTAGGTTGATGACGATAGCATTGAATCTATAAATTACTTTAGGCAGTATGGCCATTTTCATGATATTGATTCATCCTATCTATGAGCATGAAATATTTTTCCATTTGTTTGTGTCCTCTCTTATTTCCTTGAGCAGTGGTTTGTAGTTCTCCTTGAAGAGGTCCCTCACATCCCTTGTAAGTTGTATTCCTAGGTATTTTATTCTCTTTGTAGCAATTGTGAACAGGAGTTCACTCATGATTTGGCTGTTTGTCTATTATTGGTGTGTAGAAATTCTTGTGATTTTTGCACATTTATTTGTATCCTGAGACTTTGCTGAAGTTGCTTATCAGCTTAAGGAGATTTTGGGCTGAGATGATGGGGTTTTCTAAATGTACAATCGTGTCATCTGCAAACAGAGACAATTGGACTTCCTCTCTTCCTATTTGAATACCTTTATTTCTTTCTCTTGCCTAATTGCCCTGGAAAGATTATGTTGAATAGGAATGGTGAGAGAGTACATCCTTGTCTTGTGCCAGTTTTCAAAGGAAATTCTTCCATCTTTTGCCCATTCAGTATGATATTGGCTGTGGGTTTGTCATAAATAGCTCTTATTTTTTGTGATAGGTTCCATCAATACCTAGTTTATTGAGAGCTTTTAGCATGAAGCGGTGTTGAATTGTATCAAAGTCCTTTTCTGCATCTATTGAGATAATCATGCAGTTTTTGTCACTAGTTCTGTTTATATGATGGATTACATTTATTGATGTTGTACCATCCTTGCATCCCAGAGATGAAGACGATTTGATAGTGGTGGATAAGCTTTTTGATGTGCTGCTGGATTCAGTTTGCCAGTATTTTATTGAGGATTTTTGCATTGATGTTCATCAGGGATATTGGCCCGAAATTTTCTTTTTTCGTGTGTCTCTGCTGGGTTTTGGTATCAGGATGATGCTGGACTCATAAAATGAGTTAGAAAGGAGACCCTCTTTTTCTATTGTTTGGAATGGTTTCAGAAGGAATGCTACCAGCTCCTCTTTGTACCTCTGGTAGAATTCAGCTGTGAATCCTTCTGGTCCTGGGCTTTTTTTTTTTTTTTTTTTTGGTGGTAGGCTATTCATTACTGCCTCAATTTCAGAACTTGTTATTAGTCTATTCAGGGATTCAACTTCTTCTTGGTTTAGACTTGGGAGGGTGTATGTGTCTAGGAATTTATCCATTTCTTCTAGATTTTCTAGTTTATTTGTATAGAGGTGTTTATAGTATTCTCTGATGATAGTTTGTATTTCTGTGGGATCAGTAGTCATATCCCCTTTATCATTTTTTTATTGTGTCTATTTGATCCATCTCTCTTTTCTTCATTAGTCTGGCTAGCAGTCTATTTTGTTAATAGTTTCAAAAAACTAGCTCCTGGATTCATTGATATTTTGAAGGGTTTTTTTTTGTGTCTCTGTCTCCTTCAGTTCTGCTCTGATCTTAGTTATTTCTTGTTTTCTGCTAGCTTTTGAATTTATTTGCTCTTGCTTCTCTAGTTCTTTTAATTGTGATGTTAGGGTGTCAATTTTAGATCTTTCCCGCTTTCTCCTGTGGGCATTTAGTGCTATAAATTTCCTTCTAAACACTGCTTAAGCTGTGTCCCAGATATTCTGGTACATTTTGTCTTTATTCTCACTTGTTTCAAAAAACTTATTTATGTCTACCTTAATTTTGTTATTTACCCAATAGTCTTTCAAGAACAGTTCTTTCGTCTCCATGTAGTTGTGTGGTTTTGAGTGAGTTTCTTAATCCTGAGTTCTAATTTGATTGCACTTTGGTCTGAGAGACTGTTACGATTTCTCTTCTTTTGCTTTTGTTGAGAAGTGTTTTACTTCCAATTATATGCTCAAGTTTAGAATAAGTGCCATGTGGTGCTGAGAATAATGTATATTCTGTTGATTTTGGGTGGAGAGTTCTGTAGATGTCTATTAGGTCTGCTTGGTCCAGTGCTGAGTTCAAATCCTGAATATCCTTGTTAATTTTCTGTCTCATTGATCTGTCTAATATTAGCAGTGGGGTGTTAAAGTCTCCCACTATTATTGTGTGGGAGTCGAAGTCTCTTTGTAGGTCTCTAGGAACTTGCTTTATGAATCTGGGTACATATATATTTAGGATAGTTAGCTCTTCTTGTTGCATTGATCCCTTTATCATTGTGTAATGCCCTTCTTTGTCTTTTTTGATCTTTGTTAGTTTAAAGTCTGTTTTATGAAAGACTAGGATTAGAACCCCTGCTTTTTTTTTTTTTCTTTCCATTTGCTTTGTAAATCTTACTCCATCCCTTTATTTTGAGCCTATGTGTGTCTTTGCATGTGAGATTGGTCTCCTGAATACAGCACATCAATACGTCTTGACTCTTTATCCAATTTGCCAGTCTGTGTCTTAATTGGGGCATTTAGCCCATTTACATTTAAGGTTAATACTGTTATGTGTGATTTTGATCCTGTCATTATGATGCTAGCTGGTTATTTTGCCCATTAGTTGATGCAGTTTCTTCATAGTGTTGATGGTCTTTACAGTTTGGTATGTTTTTGCAGTGGCTGGTACCAGTTTTTCCATTCCATGTTTAGTGCCTCCTTCAGGAGCTCTTGTAAGGCAGGCCTGGTGGTGACAAAATCTCTCAGCATTTGCTTTTCTGTAAAGGATTTTATTTCTCATTTGCTTCTGAAGCTTAGTTTGGCTGGATATGAAATTCTGGGTTGAAAATTCTTTTCTTTAAAAATGTTGAATATTGGCCCCCATTCTCTTCTGGCTTGTATGGTTTCTGCAGGGATATCCACTGTTAGTCTGATGGGCTTCCGTTTGTGGGTAACCTAACCTTTCTGTCTGGCTGCCTTTAACATTTTTTCCTTCATCTCAACCTTGGTGAATCTGATGATTATGTGTCTTGGGGTTGTTCTTCTTGTGGAGTATATTTGTGGTGTTCTCTGTATTTCCTGAATTTGAATGTTGGTCTGTCTTGCTAGGTTGGGGAAGTTCTCCTGGATAATATCCTGATGAGTGTGTTCCAACTTGCTTCCATTCTCCCCGTCACTTTCAGGTACACCAATCAAATGTGGATTTGGTCTTTTCACATAGTCCCATATTTCTTGGAGGCTTTGTTCATTCTTTTTCATCCTTTTTTCTCTAATCTTGTCTTCATGCTTTTTTTCATTAAGTTGATCTTCAATCTCTGATATCCTTTCTTCCACTTGATGAATTCAGCTATTGACACTTGTGCATGCTTCATGAAGTTCTTGTGGTGTGTTTTTCAGGTCCATCAGGTCATTTATGTTCTTCTCTAAACTGGTTATTCTAGTTAGCAGTTCCTATAACCTTTTATCAAGGTTCTTAGCTTCCTTGTATTGGGTTAGAACATGCTCCTTTAACTTGGAGGAGTTTGTTATTACCTTCTGAAGCCTACTCTGTCAATTCATCAAACTCATTTTCCATTCAGTTTTGTTCCCTTGCTGGCGAGGAGTTGTGATCTTTTGGAGGAGAAGAGGCGTTCTGGTTTTGGGAATTTTCACTCTTTTTGTGCTGTTTTTTCCCTATCTTGTGGATTTATCTATCTTTGGTCTTTGATGCTGGTGACCTTTGGATGGGGTTTTTGTGTGGACATTCTTTGTGTTGATGTTGATGCTATTCCTTTCTGTTTGTTAGTTTTCTTTCTAACAGTTAGGCTCCTCTGCTGCAGGTCTGCTGGAGTTTGCTGGAGGTCCACTCCAGATCCTGTTTGCCTGGGTATCACCAGCAGAGGCTGCAGAACAGCAAAGATTGCTGCCTGTTCCTTCCTCTGGTAGCTTCATCCCAGAGGAGCACCTGCTAATTGCCAGTTGGAGCTCTCGGGTATGAAGTGTCTGTCAACCCTTGCTTGGAGGTATCGTCCAGTCAGAAGGCATGGGGGTCAAGTGGTTGAGGAGGCATTCTGACCCTTAGCAGAGCTCGAGTGCTGTGCTGGGAGAGCCTATGCTGTCTTCAGAGCTGGCAGGCAGAAACGTTTAAGTCTGCTGAGGCTGCACTCACATCCACCCCTTCCCCTAGGTGCACTGTCCCAGGGAGAAGGGACTTTTATCTATAAGCCCCTGATGGGCTGCTGCCTTTCTTTCAGAAATGCCCTGACCGGAGAGAAGGAATCTAGAGAGGCAGTCTGGCTATAACGGCTTTGCTGAGCTGTGGTGGGCTCTGCCCAGTTGGAACTTCCCTGCAGCTTTGTTTACACTGTGAGGGGGAAACTGCCGCTCAAGCCTCAGTAATGGCAGACTCCCCTCCCCCTACCAAGCTCCAGCGTCCCTGGTGGACTTCAGACTGCTGCACCGGCAGCGAGAATTTCAAGCCAGTGGATCTTAGCTTGCTGGGCGCCACGGGGGTAGGATCTGCTGAGCTAGACCACTTGGCTCCTTGGCTTCAGCCCCATATCCAGTGGGGTGAACAGTTCTAGCTCGCTGGCATTCCAGGTACCACTGGGTTATGAAAAAAAAAAAAACCTCCTGTAGCTAGCTTGGTGTCTGCCCAAATGGCTGCCCAGTTTTGTGCTTGAAACCCAGGGCCCTGATGGTATAGGCACTGGAGGGAACCCCCTGGTCTGCAGGTTGTGAATACCATGGGAAAAGCATAGCATCTGGGCCCCATAGCACGGTTCCTCATGGCACAGTCCCTCAGGGCTTCCGTTGGCTACGGAAGGGAGTTCCCCAACTCCTTGCACTTCCCAGGTGAGGCGATGCCCCACCCTGCTTTGGCTCACCCTCTGTGGGCTGCTCCCACTGTCTAACCAGTCCCAGTGAGATGAGCCATGTACCTCAGTTGGAAATGGAGAAATCACCTGCTTTCTGCATCAGTCTCACTGGGAGCTGCAGACTGGAGCTGTTCCTACTCAGCTATCTTAAGCACGTTAATTTTTGACACAACAAACTGCTCTGTTCCCAGTAAAAATGTCCTAACCGTGTACTACCCTGTGTTAATGAGGAATACAGATGAAAATGTCTCAGTCTCTGAAATCCTGAAGGCCATCTGTATTAACTACTGTAGCACCACAGTGTAGCCCAAACCTTAGCAGCTTAAAATTATGAACAGGCTTGCCGGGCGTGATGGCTCATGACTGTAATCCCAGCACTTTGGTAGGCCAAGGTGGATGGATCACCTGAGGTCAGGAGTTCAAGACCAGCCTGGCCAACATGGTGAAACCCCATCTTGGCCAGGCGTGGTGGTGGGCACCTGTAATCCCAGCTACTTGGGAGGCTGAGGCAGAAGAATCCCTTGAACCCGGGAGGTGGAGGTTGTAGTGAGCTGAGATTGTGCCATTGTACACCAGCCTGGGCAATAAGAGCAAAACTCTGTCTCAAAAAAAAAAAAAAAAAAAAATTATGAACAGGCTTGACTTAGCTGGGTAGGTCTGGCTCAAGGTGTCTCTCGAGGTTGCAGTCAAGCTGTTGGCCAGGGCTATGGCCATCTCAATGGGGGATGGAAGTCCTGTGCCCAAACTCACTCATGTGACTTGGCAGGAGGCTTCATTTCGTCACCATGTGGGCCTTTCGATGGGGCTGCTCTTGACACTTCCCCCAGAATAGACGATCCAAACAGGCAAGAGAGAGAGCCACATAGAAGTGCAGTTCCTATCAGCCTGGGAACCCCAGAGGGGAAGGAGTTTGCATTAGTGTCCTTGGGTTCTGGTAACAAAGCACTGCAGACTGAGGCTCAATCACAGGAATTGGTTGTCTTATGGTTCTGCAGGCTGGAGGTCCCAGACAGAAGTGTTGGCAGGGTGGGTTCCTTCTGGGGACTGTGAGGGAGAATCTGTTTTGTGCCTCTTCCCTATCTTCTAGTGGTTTTCTGTCTTTGGTGTTTTTTGGCATCTAGATGCATCACCCCAATCTCTGCCTTCATCTTCATGTGGCGTTCTCCCTGTGTCATGTTTGTTTCTATGTCCAGATTTCCCCTTTGTATAAGAACAACAGTTATATTGAATTATGGTTCACTATAATGATCTTATTTTAACTTGATTACCTCAGTAAAGACTTTATTTCCAAATAAGGTCACTTTCCCAGGTCTTGGAGATTGGGACTTCAGCATATTTTGGGGAAGACAAAATTAAGCCCCATAACAGAGTAGAAACCTGAGGTCTGAGATTAGGGTGGGTGAGTAGATGCTCTTGAGACTTGAGCATCCAGCATCTCTTATATTGCTCGTCCTAAAGAAGTGGCCTATTCCATCTTGCTAAAACATGGCTCCTTGCTTGAAGATTATGCAGAGGTCTCAAAAGAGTCAGGTTTCTTAAAAGACAATGCCTTCCCCTTCAGGGTGTTTCTGGCAGCAATCTAATAACAAGTGTCAAATCCCAACAGAGCCCAAAGAGGGTCATGCTGAGCTGCCAAGTGAGGAGGAAGCTCATAATCTGAAGTCCTCCAGGGTCTACTAGCAGGCATTGGAGTGTGTCCCAAGGGTGCTGGATCAAGGGGGACAGAACATAGAATTGGGTAAAGGAGAGGTTATGGATGTGGAAGCAATACCTTATGACAGAAGATATAACAACTGGCAAGGACCATGGGAAAGGGGCTGATACATTGCCAGGATGGCTCTTGAAATTCTTGAGAAAATCAATGGCCCAGAGTAAGTGAAGCAGAAATGCCAGAGCTGTCATGACAGATGGTAGAAGAAAGGATCAAAAGGACCAGATAATTGCACATACTAAGCCATGATTAACACAGTTTCCTCTGTTAGGTATGCATCTGATGAGACGGTGAATACATTTTTAACATCTTCATCAGGTAGGTGGATCAAAAACAGCTTGTGTTTTTGTGAAAAGCACAACAGTAAATGTTCAGAGTCTTGCCCTGCGGTTATATTAACTCCCCCACCATCTGTTATTTTATAGTCTGAAGATCCCTGGACCATCTAGGAATTGTGTGTGATACTACATGGGTGCACTCTATCTATGGCATCATTTTCATCATACTGGATGAACAAGAAATGGCAAATATGTTAGAGAACTTGATAAGGCATATGTTCACATTGTTCAGAGGATGGAAAAATAAATGTTATGAAGGTTCAGGGATCTGTCATAGTCACAAAATTTGTAGGTGTCTGGAAGTCTGGGACTTGCTGGGGCATCCCCTCTAAATAAAGGATGAATTGTTGAATCTAGTATTGCCCACAACCAGGAAAGAAGAGAAGAATTTGACAAGCACCCTGGATTATGGAGTGAACATCTTTGACACTTTGGATTACTGATTGTACCCATTTAGAGGAGACATGGCGGTTATGCATTTTTGAGTGGAACCAAAGCCCAGGCAGGCATCTACATCATTTCCAGGCTGCAGCACAGCTGGTCCTCCCATTTTTGCCATTTGACCTGACAATGTATGACCCTGTAGATATCATAAAGGTGGGAAAGGATGCTGTGTGGAACGTTTGGCAAGCTTCAACTGGATAATCAGATCCTAAAGAGATCTTTCATGCCCTGTCCTGGGCTCTGGTAGAGGCACAGTGTTTGACCATGGAGCATCAGGTGACCAGCTGACCAGTGCCCCATCATGAACTGCATCGGGTCACACCCACAAAGATATAGGCAAGTGAGCCCAGAAGAAATTCATCGTAAAACAGAGATGGTGCGTGTAGGTGTAGGCAAGAACAAATCCAGCAGGTACAAGTAAGCTACATGAGCAGGTGGCCCAGACCACATATCTTCTATTATTGTGTTGGCACCTCTCCCGCAACTCATCCCTCTAGCCCCAGTAGCTTAAAGTTGATGCTGGTTATTGGCTGGGAGTTCAACAGGGATGATCAACTGGAGCCCTCACTGGTGGCTTCTCCATGTGGCTTGGGCTTCTCATAGCCTCTTGGCTTATTCCAAGAGGGATGATCCCAAGTGCAAACATTCCAGGCCTAGCTGCAAGGTTTCTTAAGACCCAGCCTTGAAAGTCATGGGATATCACTTCTGTAGCACACTATTAACCACAGAAGTCACAGTCCCGGCCCAGATTCAGAAGGAGGGGATATAGACTCTCCCTCTCAATGACATCTCAGTGGGACCAGTAGCAAAAAATCTGCAGCCGTTTTAAATTTACCACAGGTGCTCTTTTCCAGGACAGCATAGATACCCTAAATCAATGACTGTTATATGACACCAAGTCTTCACTTGGTGTAAGGAATGGAAAATAGAGATGACACCACATTCTTCATGACTCTCTTCGACTCACTTGAAATTTATGCTCTGGTCCCTGCAATTTCATGCTCTACATGTTAAGAGGTCCTGGCTTCCAGAAGGAAATTACTTCCACCAGTGGACATGATGAGAGTCTCATAGAAATTTTACCTACGGCTGCATTGCTTGATCACTTGGTGCCAAGAAACCAACCAGAAGAGAAAAGTCACAATCTGCAGGGAAAATTGACTCATTACCAGTGGGAGGTAGGCCTGCTGCCACACATGGGCATAGGGAAGAATCTCTTTGGTGCTCAGTGGTCCCAGTGCTTTACTCAAATGAAACAAACTTAATGTAAAAAGCAAGTTGATCTGTGCAGTGGAAGGGATTAACTTTAATGAATATTGTGGTGCTTTGCCAAGATCCTTTCTTTAGAGATGATTTACCCATAGCCTGGCTGCTGGTGGCTCCCAGCTGCACGCTGTTCTATCATTATTCACCATGCTGGTTGAGGAAGAATACCTCCCTGCCCCCTTCCATTGCACAAGGTAGCTGAATGCATGACACCTTGCACTGGACAGATGTGATCAACAGCAATTTATTAGTTACGTATACCCACAGCCTGCCTGGGGAAGAGGACACCACACACTAGGCGGGGCCACGCGAGGGGTGCACTCAGGAACACAGTGGACCAGAGGGGTGTGGAGGCAGGCTTTGTAGAAACAAGGGGGTGTGGTGGCCCCTGGTGCCTATGGGAGGATGTGATTGGCTTGTTTGTTTCATGGGGTGGCAGGGGATGGAGACACGTGCGGTTGGGGACTGATGGGGGACACTGGTCCAGCCAACAGGGGAACAAGCAAGGCAGGGAGCAGGGAAACTCATTGGACTCCTTTGGGGCCTGGAAGCCTCAAAGATGGCAAAGCAACACTTGAAATTGTTTCTTCTTCACATTTGCGTCCACCTATGTAGGTATTTCCAGTATTCAAATCCACTCTAACTAAAGGAAGAATTGTCTTTCCAATGAACGCACTCCACAGGTAAATTCTGAGGAGGGCATCCCTAAAATACAATGAACATTGTGTAGTCTCTTAAGGGAACTATAGTCAAATTAAAAAGCCACAAAATCGAAAGGAGACTTTCTACCATGTTACTTTATAATGAGGAAGGAGATTTGGGGTTATGACCGTTTAGAAAGAAGACAAAGATACATGCAGTAGACATAAAATAATTCATTAAAATCACCTTTATACATTCATTTATGAAGTTCAGAGCTACATGATAGATCAGTGTTGGCAAGTTTTTTAAAATACTGAGCTAGATAGTAAATATTTTAGGCTTTGTGGGCCATATGGTCTCTGATTACTCAGCTCTGCTGTTGTTGTGCAAAAGCAGCATGGACAATAGTAAACAAATGGGCATGGTTGTGCTTCAACAAGACTTTACCTATACGAGCTGATGGCAGGCTGGACTGGATGTCATAGAGCATCTTCCCTGAAAAACATATTTCTTAGATTTGTATATTGCTTTATTTTCCAAGCTTCCCTTGAAATAATCAACTAATGAGGTATCCGGGCGATATTCTCTCATTTTGCAGACAAGAAAACTGAGGTACAGGAACTTTTCTGGGAAAAACTGTGATGAGTAGCAAGCCAAGACTAGAAATCAGATTTCCTGACTATTTTCTCCCACACCCTGACTGTTGCTCAACCCAGCTGATTCACTAGACTCCAGTCACCAACATCAAGTTTCTATCAGATGGGTCAATTTTATTTATTTATTTAATAAAGATTAACTAAGACATATTTATTTTTTGTTTTAGTTAACAATAGCAAGAATTTTTGTCCTCATTAAAATATTAAATAATATTACCTTTTTAAGTTTTAATTTTTTTTAAATTCAATAGGATTTTGGGGAACAGGTGGAGTTTGCTTACTTGAATAAGTTCTTTATTGGTGATCTCTTGAGTTTTTGGTGCACCCATCACCTGAACAGTGTGCACTGTACCCAGTGTGTAGTCTTTTATCCCTTGCCACCCCCAACCCTTTCCCTTGAGTCCCCAAAGTCCAATGTACCATTTTTAAGCCTTTGTGTCCTTATAGTTTGGCTCCCACTTATGAGTGTGTATTAGTATGTTCTCACACTGCTCATAAAGACATATCTGAGATTGTGTAATTTATAAAGGAAAGAGTTTAATTGACTGTCAGTTCCACATGGCTGGGGAGGCCTCACAATCATGGCAGAAGGCAAAAGGCATGTCTTACATGCTGGCAGGCAAGAGAGAATGAGAATCAAGTGAAAGAGGTTTCCCCTTATAAAACCATCAGGTCTTGTGAGACTACCATGAGAACATTATGTGGGAAACAGCCCCCATGATTCAATTATCTCCCACTGGGTTCCTCCTACTATACATGGGAATTATGGGAGCTACAATTCAAAATGAGATTTTGTTGGGGACACAGCCAAACCATATTAGAGTAAAAACACACGATGTTTGGTTTTCCATTCCTAAGTTACTTTACTTAGAATAATAGTCTCCAATTCCATCCACGTTGCTGCAAATGCCATTATTTCTTTCCTTTTTATGGCTGAGTAGTATTCCATGGTATATATATATATGAAAAAAAAAAACCAGTTTCTTTATCCACTCGTTGATTGATGGGCATTTAGGCTGGTTCCATATTTTTGCAATTGCGAATTGTGCTGCTAGAAACATGCAGGTGCAAGTATCTTTTTCATGTAATGACTTCTTTTCCTCTGGGTCAGAACCTGGTAGTGGGATTGCTGGATCAACAGTAGATCTACTTTAAGTTCTTTAAGGAATCTTCACACTGTTTTTCATAGTGGTTGTACTAGTTTACATTCTCACCAACAGTGTAAAGGTTCTTTTTTCACCACATCCATGCCAACATCTATTATTTTTTTATTATGGCCATTCTTGCAGGAGTGAGGTGGTATTGCATTGTCATTTTGATTTACATTTCCCTGAATAATTGTGATGTTGAGCACTTTTTCATATGTTCATTGGCCATTTATGTATTTTTTGAGAATTATCTATTCATGTCCTTAGCACACTTTTTGTTGGGATTGTTGATTTTATTCTTGCTGATTTGTATGAGTTCTTTGCAGATTCTGGATATTAGTCCTTTGTTGGATATATAGATTGTGAAGATTCTCTTCCACTCTGTGGGTTGTCTCTTAACTCTGCTGATTACTTCTTTTGCTGTGCAGAAGTTTTTTAGTTAATTAAGTCCCATCTATTTATCTTTGTTTTTGTTGCATTTGCTTTTGGGTTCTTGGTCATGAAGTCTTTGCCTAAGCCAATGTCTAGAAGAGTTTTTCTGATGTTATCTTCCAGAAGCTTTACTGTTTTACGTCTTAGATTTAAGTCTTTGATCAATCTTTAGTTTATCTTTGTATAAGATGAGAGATGGAGATCCAGTTTTAGTCTTCTACCTGTAGCTTGCCAATTTTCCCAGCATCATTTATTGAATAGGGTGTTCTTTCCCCACTTTATGTTTTTGTTTGCTTTGTGAAACATCAATTGGCTGTAAGTATTTGGCTTAATTTCTGGGTTCTCTATGCTGTTACATTGGTGTATGTGCCTGTTTTTATACCAGTACCATGTTGTTTTGGTGACTATGGTCTTATAGTACAGGTTGAAATCAGTTAATGTGATGCTTCCAGATTTGTTCTTTTTGCTTAGTCTTGCTTTGGCTATGTGGGCTCCTTTTTGGTTTCAAATGAATTTTAGGATTGCTTTTTTTTCAGTTCTGTGAAGAATGATGATGATATTTTCATGGGAAATGCATTGAGTTCGTAGATTGCTTTTGGCAGTCTGGTCATTTTCACAACATTGATTCTACGTGAGCATGGGGTGTATTTCCATTGGTTTGCGTCATTGATGATTTCTTTTAGCAATGTTTTGTAGTTTTCCTTGTAGAGGTCTTTCATGTCCTTGGTTAGGTATATTACTAAGTATTTTTTTTTTTCAGCTATTGTGAAAGGAGTTGATTTCTGGATTTGATTCTCAGCTTGGTTGCTGTTGGTGTATAGCAGAGCTCCTGATTTGTGTATGTTAATTTTGTATCCTAAAACCTTTCCGAATGTATTTGCCACTTCTAGGAGCTTTTTGGATGAGTCTTTAGAGTTTTCTAAGTATATGATCATATCATCAGCAAACAGCAACAATTTGACTTCCTCTTTACTGATTTGGATGACCTTTCTTTCTTTCTCTTGTCTGATTGCTTTGGCTAGGACTTCAGATGTGTCCATTTTAAATAAAAGGGAAAAACAGAAAAGAAAATTAGATAACTACTTTGTAGCAAGCTGGATTTTATTCATTGTTAGATTGACCTTTTCTTTGTATTTACTTCTGTCTGTGAATCCTGTTTCTTCCATGTTGCCCTCAGGTGCCTTTTGATGGTTTTCCTCTCCTTTTTCTTCATCCCCTTTGCTTTTGCAACCACATGTAATGTGCACTAGGCTGCACACTTCAGTGAGAGGCCTCCAACCCCATAGTGTGGGGATGCCTCACTGCTTTTGATAAGATTCCAAAGCATTCCGCTGGTTTCTCCTTTCTGCATCTTAATTTTCCACAGACCTCTGGGTGAATGTTTTTGTTAATTGGCGGGGCAGAGGTGACATTTCTTATTCTCTCTTATTTCTTCTCAGGTTGCACAGTAATTGTTGACTGGCTGTTTAATTGAACAAAAACTTTTATCACACTTCTCTCATGCATTTTGAATTGGAAACAAGTTCAAATCTCAGGCAAGATTATAAAATGAGTGAACATTGTATATAGCACTTTTTAAAGGGGACAGCTTTTCAGAGTTCTCTTTTTAAAATTTTACCTCACTTCCATCTTGCTGGGCCCATATCTCTGTCTTCTAGGGAGATGATAATGGAATCTCATGAAAAGGCAATGGACATGATTTGTTGGGCCTCCCATGATTTGTTGTGCTTGTATATTGAAAGTTGCTACAATGAAAAGGCAGTAACTAATCCTGTATTTATTTATTCAACAAATATTCGTAGACCATCTATTATGTGCTAGATACCAGAGACATAAATGTGATAATATTGGATACAATTTTGGATTAAAATTAGACTCATTTTCTGTCTGGGAGGAGATTTAGACATGGAACGGGCAATTTCAAAGAAGGGTAAAACCTATTAAAATAGAGAAAGGACAGAATATTATGGGAACACAGAGAAGGACACTGGAATCAGATGTGGGAGAGCCATCAGAGACTTCTTAGAGTACTCAACAAGGTCATGGAGAGGAGGGGAGAAAAAGTCCAGGGAAGAATAAAATATACTTAGGAAAATGAAAAACGGTCAGTTCGGTATGATTGAAGAGAATGATAAAATTAAGCTGGACAGGTAGACAGGCCAAATCTTGAAGGGCGTTGGAAACCACACTAGCATATTATCTTTTCACTTTATCTTACGATCAATGGAACATCGTTAAAGAGTGTTAGGGTAGTGGCAGAATCTGATTTGCATTTTTACCCACAGGTGGAGGAGAGTGGGGAGGAGTAAGACTAGAAGCAAGGATACCAGTAGGATGCAGTTACAGCAATCCAGGTGGCTGTGCTACAATTGTAGTAACATCAGATCTGTGCTGGGTAAATATGGAAAGTGAGGCTAACATAACCATCTTGTTCACATCTGTATCCAACAGTGCCTCACCCATTGGGATGCTCCATTGACATTTTGTGAAGGCATGAGTAAATGCATAAGTGGATTCACAGAGAAGTGGTCAGTTAAGAACAGTATTTTCCCCAGTAGGTTCCACAGAACAGCATGTTATGTGAAAGAAAACAGGCTGAGGTCAAATGAATCAGGGAAACGATAGGCAAAACATTACTGAATAACTTTCTGTTTAAGAGAACCTCTCAAGACCTTTAACAAGCTAATATGTCATGTTGCTCTCCAAAATGCAGGGGTAGCAAGCAAGGTGAACTGGGCTTCTGTTTGCTCCTCCAGACCCACTCTCCACCACTCTCCACCCTGCTCTGCCCCCTGGCAGGCTAGTCTGTTCCAATTGCATAACAAGCCCCCTTGCTCTCCTTTCCAGTTGGGTTTGGACAGTGGAGACTCAGCAGGTAAGAGGGAAAGAATAGAGAATAGCCAAGTATTTCCTCCCCTGGCTCCCTCCTGTGGGTGGCTGACAGCTGGTTCTATACCTTGACTGACAGTCACAGCTGTTGTCAGCGCCGCCTTTGCACAGCCTTCTGTCTGTTTTGGTGACTGCTCACTCCCCTTGCAGCAAAGTGCAAATAGCACCCACAGACTGCACTATCTTATGATTTTCTTGTATGTTGTCTATACCTCATGGCACTCATTTCAAAATACCTAATTTGACCATTCTGTCTGTTTCCTGCTGGGACTTGACTAATTCACGGTTTCTCAAACTTCATTGATTGTAGAGTGATTTTTCCATGAAGGATTTTGCATGACTAACTATAATACAGTTTGGCTAATAAGGGTTGAGTGGTAGCACAAATAAAAGTGAACCATACTTCTTTAACTCTGCTCGCCTTGTAGATCGGCTTCTCATAGGGGGTTTAATCACCGGTTCCATAACTAAGTAGTTCCTAATCTTAAACGCACATGGTGGTATCAATCAATACGCGTAAAAGTATCCATGCTGATCTCATTCTGTTAGGGAGTCGTACTGGTCCTGCCTCTTAGGCTCTCTGGAGCTAGGAAGCATACAGCTGCAAAATTTTCTTCAGGGAAACTGGAATTCAGACATTTTCTTTTATATTTCTGCACTTCCAAGATTTCTTGCCTACATAAGGATTTCTTGCCAGGAAACTATTTCTTGTCTGAAAATAGATTCCTGACCACACTGGGGAGGAATTATGTATCTTGCCTAGGTCCTGCGACTTTTGGCAATGTTACCAACATCAGCCTTAATTAAGAAGTCTACTGAGGTCCATAAACTATAAAGTTTTATTAAACATGATGAAATAAAACATCAACTGCTATTTTTAAAGACGTGCTGATGAAAAAGGGACTAAACATCCAGGCGTTAACAAATGTGGTTGGATATTTTATGACTTTTTTCTTTACAAATAAAGTGGAACTCTTTGTATCCCCACAAAATGCGTATGTTAGAACCTAATCTCCAATGCAATACTATTAAGAGGTGGGGCTTCAGGAGGCGGTTACTTATGAGGTGTAACCCTCGTGAATGGGATATGTGCCCTTATAAATGAGGCCCAAGGGATTTCATTCACCCCTTCTGCCATGTGAGGACACTGCTAGAAGGCACCCTCTTTGAAGCAGAGGGTGAGCCCTCACCAGACACTGAGTCTGCTGGTGCCCTGCTCTTGGACTTTTCAGTTCTAAATGTAGAACTGCGAGCAATTCATTTGTGGTGTTTATCAATTACCCAGTCTAAGGTATTTTGTTCCAGCTGCCTGAATGGACTAAGGCACTGACCAGTGACTTCTGTGTGAAATCTTTATAAACAATTGAAATTCTAGGCTTAAGAAGCTATTAGGCCAGGCATGGCGGCCACACCTGTAATCCCAGCACTTTGGGAGGTCGAGGTGGGTGAATCGCTTGAGGCCAGGAGTTCGAGACCAGCCTGGCCAATATGGTGAAACGCTGTCTTTACTAAAAATACAAAAATTAGCTGGGTATGATGACATGCTATGTTATCCTAGCTATTCGGGAGGCTGAGGCGTGAGAATTGTTTTAACCCAGGAGGCAGAGATTGTCGTGAGCCCAGACGGTACCACTGCACTCCAGCCTGGGTGACAGGGCAAGACTCCATCTCAAACAACACCAACAACAAAAAGAAGCTATTAATAATATATACATTTTTTGCTGTGTTTGCACCAGAGAATTTCAAATAACTTCTCAATATTGGTGCCATTATTGCTGCTGTTACTCTCACTTGCTGTGGATCAATGTTTTGTATGTTGTACTATTTGAATTTATAGATGGGCTTCATAGGCAGCAATGGTGAGCCAGCTGACCTTGATTAAAGAACTGCATGAGTATTGGCAAGTGAAAGCTTATGAGTTTTATAGTGAAGTCAGCCTGTGGCGATCTTTATTCTCTTATATCTGTATATCTAATCTGAAACCTTTTGCTGGCATTCCAACAAAGACCAGTGAGCCACATACATGTTCTTGAATGGGACAAAAGCATTCTGTAAGAAACTTAGAAGACATACTTCTAAGTTGTCCTTCGTACTAAGCAGAATAACTAGAAAGGATTTATCAGCTCTGTGCTTGCAATAAGTATATGTGTTCATACGGAAGCAATCCTTCATGGCTGAGCCACATTCTTCAAGTCTGCAGTCGTAGCATTTCTAATCACTCTGAGTTATCTCTTATAAGAGGCCATTGCAATCTTAAAGACATTATCTAGACACCGTGTTTGTCTGCCGCTGGTTAGGCAAATGGCAAACCAAAGTGCCTGCTCAGGGAAATTACCACTCTCATTTGTCACCAGCCTGCACAGCAAAAGCACGGGTTCTGTTTCTTGC
Organism: Macaca mulatta; assembly: GCF_049350105.2. NCBI lineage: Eukaryota > Metazoa > Chordata > Mammalia > Primates > Cercopithecidae > Macaca > Macaca mulatta. The sequence continues at coordinate 192,682,217 of NC_133408.1, forward strand.
TGATTGACTAATGGTTTTGAAGAAGAAAAGTGATAGGTAGAATGCTTCTCCTAGAAGGCAAAACTAGTAAAAGGAATTGACTACCCAAATCTTTTCCATTTCAATGAGATGTTCTTTTTGCTTAAATTAAATGAGCTTGTCAAAATAAATAAGCAAGCATGGTCACTGTGGATGGTGAAGCCAGGTCCTCAGTAGAGGAAATCAATCTGGAGGTGGGGGTTGGTTTCTCACTCTGCTCAAGGCAGGCAAGTCTCCAGTCTCATTCACTTCTTGTTCTTGTTTAGCATGCCCCCATTTCCCTCTGCGTTGGATGCAAACCATACACATCTTTTGAGGCCAACTTTAATCTCTTCTCCTCTTGGAAGTCAGAGTATTCTTTTCAGAATTCCTAACATTTTCAGCCTGTGCTGTGCAAGTTGGCACATAGTTAAATTCTTCTATTTTGTACTGTGCTCACAATGTTCCATGGATGTTAGCCTTACCATTTAAACAGCCTGAGCCTCTCACAGAGTAGAGAGATGCTCTTGAGAACATCGTTGAACCACTAGATCAAGGCATGCCTGTGGACTTTGCAATTTCCAGAACCAATAAAAGTATCTTTATTATTTAAGCTGGTTTGAATCATGTTTTTTGTTACGAGTAACAAAATGGATATAGGAGATACTTGGTAAATATTTCCATAGAACTTCCAGTCATCCCTATTTATCTCAATATTTTATCTCTACTCAGAGATCAGATGTCACTTCAAACAGAATCATATTTGAACTGCTTCTTTTTAAAAATACCAATATTCAGTTACTTTTAGATGGAGAATACTGCGACATTCCTTCAACCTGTAGGGAAAACTATGAATTAAGGAGAAGAAGTAAAAAGAAAAATTTTCTACTACCAAACTTTCTCCCTTTATGGAAGGTTTATTGGAACTTTTGAGGAACACGGAGAAAGAGCAGCAGTGGAGGAGGGGATGACTCCAAATTAATTTTCAGCCTTTTCAGGTTATTCACCTCTCTACTCAACTGCTCCATGGCTTGTGTCTAACAAGGGTCATTTCTAACCTTTTCTTGCAGAGTTTTCCATTCTTTTTTCTGTCTCTAGCCTTTACCCCATTCATGTGCCCAATACACACCCTTCACACCATGTCTCATGGCTCACAATGATTCTCTGCAAAAGCAAGGTTTCTCAGCCCGAGAACTACTGACATTTTTGGTAGATAATTCTTCGTTGTGAGGGACTGTCCTGTGCACTGTACAATGTTTAGCAACGTCACTGGCTTCCACCCACCAGATGCCAGTAGCACCCCTTCCCAGAGTGTGACAACCAAAAATGTTTACAGATAATAGCCATTATTATCACAGTGAGGTGATAGCTCACTGTGGTTTTAATTTGCATTTCCCCAATAATTAATGATGTTGGACTTTTCTTTATGAAACTGTTGGCCATTTGTTGTCTTCTTTTGAGAAATGTCTATTCAGGTCCTGTGCCTATTTTCAAATTGGGTTATTTGTTTTCTTGCTGTTGAGTTGTTTGAATTCCTTATATGTTTTGGACATTATCCCCTTAGTTAATGAATATATATGATATATTTCAAAACTAATGAGGGTAAATTTTGAATGTCTCACCACAAAAAATAAGTGAGGTGATAGATATATTATTTGAGCTTGATTTAATCATTCCACATTATATACATATAGCAAAACATCACTTCTACCCCATAAATATATGCAATTCAAAAAATAAAATATTTACAGACATTACCAAATGTCCCCTGGAAGTCAATTGATGCCTCTTCCCTTTGAGAACCTCGGCTGGGTATGTGGGCAGTAGAGCAGATGTAATTTGAGAAAATGAATATTATTTGAGCTTGATTTAATCATTCCACATTGCATACATATAGCAAAACATCACTTCTACCCCATAAATATATGTAATTCAAAAAACAAAATATTTACAGACATTGCCAAATGTCCCCTGGGAGTCAGAATTGATGCCTCCTCCCTTTAAGAACCTTGGCTGGGTCTGTGGGCAGTAGAGCAGGTGTAATTTGGGAAAATGACTCACCTCCACTGTTTGCTATTTGGAGGAAAACCATTCAACAAGCCATTAGCTTGCTGAGTACATTCACTCAGGATCTCCATCCTGAAGTGACAAAAGAAGCAAGATCCTTGGACCTCTCAAAATAGAACTTTTACTGGTTTCTTTCAACCCAAATCCTTGGCAATCACTATTCTATCAGATTATCTCACTCTCCAGTAAAAAATTGGGCCGGGTGCAGTGGCTCATGCCTGTTATCCCAGCACTTTGGGAGGCCGAGGCAGGCAGATCACGAGGTCAACCTGGCCAACATGGTGAAACCCCATCTCTACTAAAAATACAAAAATTGGCTGGGCATGGTGGTGTGTACCTGCAGTCCCAGCTACTCGGGAGGCTGAGTCAGGAGAATCACTTGAACCCGGGAGGTAGAGGTTGCAGTGAGCTGAGATTGCACTACTGCACTCCAATCTGGCAACAGAGTGAGACTCTGTCTCAGAAAATATTTTTTTCCTCTCAAACATAAACATACAATAAATGAAAAAAATCAAGATACCTTGCACTCTGATCCCTTGGTTAATCTGTCTTATCTCAGCATTGCCATGGTTTTTATATCGTGTGACCTTTCCTTTCCTCAATTTGGTACTGTGTTTTCATCATGATCATGTGCCCTGTATTCACTAATGGACACCTTCCTTTAACTCTCCCCAATTCAATTATCTCTTATGAGGGTGCGGACCATTTACTGCTGAGTACTGATCTGATACCCTGACCTTCACCTGGTCTCACAATAGTCAACCATGTGAAGCATTATTTATAATAGCTAAGACGTGGAAACAAATGAAGTGTGCGCCCACAGATGAACAGATAAAGACAATGTGGTGTATATATATACACACATACATATACACAATGGACTACTATTCAACCTTAAAAAGGAGATACTGCCATTGCAACATGGATGAACCTGGAGGGTATTATGCTAAGTGAAATAAGCCAGGCAGAGAAAGACAAACACCTTGTGATCTCACCAATAGGTAGAGTCAAAAAAAGTCGAACTCATAGTAACAGAACAGAACGATGGTTACCAGGATCTGGGGGTTGGGGAAAGCTGGGAGATGTTGGCCACAGAGTCCAAACCTTCAGTTATAAGATGAGTAAGTTCTGGGAGTCTAATGTGCAGTACAGTGACTATAGTTAATGATAAATGTATGTGTGAAGTTTGCTTAGAGCGTAGCTCTCAAGAGTTCTTATCACACATACAGAAAGGTGGTAACAAGGTAAGGGGGTAAATATAATTAGCTTGACTGTGGGAATCGTTTCACAATGTATAGGTGTATCAAAGCATCACGTTGTGCACTCTAAATGTAGTCAATTTTTATTTGCCAATCATAGCTCAACAAAGCTGGAAAACGAAAACAAAATCCCCCAAAACTGATATGCTGGGGTTGCTACCTGTAGCTTTCCCTGGATTTGCAGGTCGAATCATAGCCTGAATCCCCAGAAGAGTTGGGAAGGGACAAGAGGGTAAAACTCACCCTCGTAATGGGAGGGGAGATGGGCTTCTAGTTGGCTTGGACAGGATCTTCACTCTGATCTGGGGGCTCTCTTGGTTGGTGGGAGGAAGCTTGGTGCTCTGTCAGAAAGATGCTGTGCATTTCTGGAAATGGGCAGAGGCAGCTCTTACCTGCATGGAGGGGGGCATAGCAGCTCCAGGCACAGCCCCCAGCACCACGTGAGTGACATCACACACTTTTGGCTTGTAGCCTTGCAGCATTCAATACGTATTTGTAGACTGTTGTTTTGAAAAATAATTAAAAATTTATCTTTCCAGGTCCTTGCAGTCTAATGGGAAAACCCACAATCCCTAACTCAGCGGCCAGCGCGTGGGTCATGCTCAGGTGTGTGTGCCGTGTTTCCATTTATTGAAGAGAATATAATCATTTATTAGGTAAAATCACACATGGCAGTGCTGAGGTGAAACAGATTAACCATGGGATCAGAGTGCATGTATCTTAATTTGTTTATTTATTCAGTTAATTATATGTTTACATTTGATAGCAAAGACATTTTCATCTGGATAACAAGGCTTCATCTGACTAAGGTAGGGAATTATGGAGGATTTTGTCCTAATAGTAATTTCCAGTGTCTTGATTGACTTATTATCCAAAAGATAGCAAGTAAGAAAATGGAATAAAGCTCTTGAGAGGGCCTGTACTGAGCTGGGATCAAGAGATCTGGCTTCCTGTCCTCATCTGTCTATGGATGGCCTGGGATAAAGTCTGACTTTACCTTCCCAGGTATCATTCTGTATGTTTATTTATTTCTTAGATAAACAAGAAGTGTGGACTAGATAATTCAGATGATTTCTGACATTCTATGATTGGATTACAGAAGTTCTGGCTTTCTGAGCAGCACGTTTTAAAACTCATTGTTTTTACTCTTCTTCCATCTCTTAGACCCACGAGTCTCCTGGGGATGGTTATTGATAGACATATTGTACCTTACATTTCCTTGATGTGTGTGACGGTTAATTGTGTATGTCAATTTGACTGGGCCACAGGAAGTCCAGGTGGTAGCTGGTTAAACACTATTTCTGGGTGTTTCTGCGAGGCTGTTTCCAAAAGAGATGAGCATTTGAATTGCTGGACTCAGTAAAACCCTTGGCACTCCCCAGCGTGGGTGAGTGTTATCCCGTCTATTCAAGGCTGGAACACAGCAAAAAACCGGAGGAAGGTTGAATTCACCCTCCCTCTATGTGACTGCTTGGACTGAGGCATGAATCTTCTTCCCTGGGAAGTCCTGGTTCCTAGGCCTTCAGGCTTGGACTGGGATGTGTACCATTGACTCTCAGGCTCTCAGGCCTTTGAACACCACCACTGGCCTTCCCAGGTCTCCAGCCTGCAGAGGGCAGGTTGTGGAATTTCTCAGTCTCCATAATCGTGTGAGCCTTTAATACCTTACCCCCAGCCCACACTCTGTGTCTCCACACACACACACACACACACACACTTGTGCATGTATTTGTTTTGGTTTGTTTCTCTGGAGCATACTGACGAACGCAGCGTGCTTCTGCAGTCCTCTGCATGCCTGTCCCGGGTAGATAGCACCTGCGCTCCCTCTCATCCCTGCACTGCCACAGGTTGCTACCCTGCCGTACCTCTCAGGGCCTTTCCTTTGATATAAATGAGTAGGCATGGGGTGCATGCAGACCTAGTGGGCAGCTGTGTGTTCTCATTCACTCCCCATTCCCTGGGAGGCTGTTGTAGCTCCAGCTGGAAATCCAGCTGGGTCATAGTCCCCCACTGGCCTTAGCTGTTAAAGTTGTTAGAGTCAGTTCGTGAAAGTCCTCGGAGGATTCTGGCAACAGACCAGCAGGAAAGGCCTTTTGTCTTCTAACTTTATTTCTGGCTTTACCTTAGCTTTCTTTTCCTACCTTCATTTTTCTTTTATCTCAATTTCTTTATTAACATTTCTATTTTATTTTTGAATTATTGTCTATAAACACCTCTACTCCTTCTCCTCAAGCTTAATGATAGTACCTGGGATTTTAATGTTTATTTGTATATTTTTATTTGTACAAATTTACGGGGTACATTTGCAATTTTGTGACATGCATAGATTTTATAGTAGCCAAATAGAATTGTTAGGGTGTCCGTCACGAAAAAATGTACATTGTACATTTTTTATAATAAGTAATTTCTTATTATAATGTTTAATTCACACTTCTGGGCTTGAGCAAATATATGTAAACAGTAAATCTGAGTCAATGCAAATAGGCTATCTGGGAGGAACACAGTTAGAACAAATGACCCCATCCATAACTGTGATTCAGAAAGTAGGATGTGAAGGAAGGGAGACAGGAGCAGGTGACTACTGAGGTGTTTTGGTGTGGAGGGACAGGGAGGGGGTGCACAGTGGCACAGAAGCACGGTGAGAGAGCCTCTCTGAGAGTGTGCTGCGGATATCTGGGGTGGAGGGTGAGGGGTGGTGCATGGCAGGAGCTGGGTGAGAACGTCACCTCTTACCTCTGAGGCACGACAGCAGGAACAGGATCAGTGCCAACACAGTGGCAAATTTACGTTGGTCCTGATTCTGCATGCAAGAGATATTTTTGCCGGGCCACTCTTCACTGAGTAGACTGGACAGCCTTTAAAGAATCCAGGCCATCGTTAAAAAACACAGAGATATTAGTAACTTCAATGCCCAGGGCTGAAAAAATAACAGGACAGCTTATTCCATTATGCTGACCTGCTGCTACACATACAAGATGATTCTAGAAACAAAAACACAAACCTTTAGCTTCCTGGCTTTAAGATGAGTCATAAGTGATCCCATGTGGGCAACTAAGCTACTCACTGACAAAACTTAATTATGTTAAGTATTTTGGAAAATGGAATGATTCAGCCACAGGGACTCGATACCCCTCAGAAGCGATCAGCATTTTAGCAGTCTTTTAGATCTAATTTTCAAATGGAAAGTAATCGTGAGGGGACACATATTATTTAACACTCATCACCATATATAAGTGTGCTTGCTGCTGTTTCTGGATTGAATAAGCCAAGAGCTCATCTGGGCATTCTGTGGGACATGAAAATTCACTTGTGGTTTTCTTTCAAGAATTGCAGTCAGGATTGTAGGAACTTAAAATTGATTTGTAATCATTTGAGAGATGATGATGTGGAAAGGAAAATAACCTATAGGTCAACAGTGATAAATTTAAGCAATTTCATAGCAATTTTCAAAGTTCTTGGGACCTGCCTTGCTTATTTCCAATTTCAAGTGTTCGTTCTGGCTTAAAAGCCCTGCCTCCCTTCTCTGTTTTCCAAGTCTAGGCTGACCATGGTCTAAGCCACCAGCCAAAAGCCACCAGGAGTATATCTGAATTGAATGAGTTGGAGTCGACCTTTTGTTAAATGAGCTGAGTCTCCTGAAAGAAGAAGCCCATGATGGAGAACTGCGGAATGCCAGCATCTCTGTTGGAGAGTGTTGGAAAGGACTTACTACAGGAGCTTGGGCCTCTGTGAGGCGAGCCGGGGGAAGGTCCCAGGAAGTGGAGCTTTGCTGTGGACTGGGTACTGTCAGAAAGCAGGGCTAATTCTCTAGATGGGTGGCTTAATAGATCTCACTGAGAAGACAGGAAGACTAGACTGAGGCCAATCGTTCTCACTGACGAAGTGGCAGGAACTCCCATCAGCTAGGATGGTGGTGTGTTTGCACACAAGGATGCTCTGTGTTCAGACATGATCACAAAGGGTCTTATTTTTGCCTTGATCCATCACGATCACAGAGCGGCCTTGTCTAGTGTTGATGTTGTGTAAATTGCTGATTTCAGCAGCAGGATACAAGGCTGTCTTCTGGAGGTCAGGAGCTGCTTTTCTCTTTCTCACCATTGAACTTATATTATCCAAATTGGGACACTTCAAGAGTGAAGGGGGGTGCCACTGACAGTGGCAGGAGGCAGACAAATGCCTAGGCAGATAGGGGCAGGTCCCCAGTGAAACTCCACCTCCAAGCCGAAGACAGCTTAAAGCCTAAAAGCCAAGCTACAAGTCCAATCCACGGACTGGATTGAGAACCTGTCTTCCCATTTGACGCGCTTTCCTCTCACCCTTCACCTATTTTACATATACCTACCCTTTCTTAATTGGTTTTCTATACTACGGTGCCCACCTTTGAGTGGTGTCTTTGCTTTAACCTCTCTTTGCATACTCACAAACCAATCAGCATGCACTCTCCTATTCTGAGCCCATAAAATCTCAGCCACACTGGGAGAGAAAACAACTGACTGTGGGGTAGGGAACCATCCCCATGTCCCCTCTCTGCTGAGAGCTGTTCCATCGCTCAATAAAATTCTTCTCTGCCCTCCTCACCCTTCAATTGTCAGCATATCCTCATTCTTTTTGGACATGGAATAAGAGCTTGGAAACCACTGAATGTGGGTACAAGATATAACACAGTGGGCTGGGGTTCCACACCTGGCCCAGCCATGGGCTGAGCTGGTGCACAAGCCAGACTTGACTGGGTGCCTCCTGCAACAGGCAGGGTCCCTCCTGCAGCAGGTAGTGTGCCTGAGTTAGGCCTCAGTGGGGGCATCACCAGCTGGCAAAGTGACTGAAAAAAATCCTGCATCACTGTTAATCATTTTGCAGGAGTGACGGGTGTAAACTGTGACTGTTCTCAAGAAACCGGTTGGGGCAATGTTCACACTGAAATCTTGCCCTTCCAATTCATCTGTCCCTTCCAAAGGTCCTCTTTGCACTGTTTTTATCATATTCATTGGTATCATTGGACCTCCCATTACAACGTTTCTTTCATACTACATTTTGTGCTTCGTCGGGTAGGATCTTGTCAGGAAACGGAATTGTACCCAGAGGTTGTAGCTGCAGAAACCCAACAAAGGCAATGATGACAGAGGACTGTGCTTTAAGGTTTAGGGATGCAGCAGGGAGACCTGAAGCTAGCCACACACTGCAGGAGGCTTTGCTGCTGGGCAAGGAGGAAATGGTGGTGGTAACTGAACCAGGTGGGGCTGCAGCCCTGAAGGGGCCTCTGGCAGGAGCTGTGGTTAGGAGGGCAGCAGTCTCTGCCTGGGGCAGGGGGAAGCTGGGAGGGAGCAGTCAACTAGACCCAGCTAGCAAGGGAGACGGGCAGGACAGAGTGGAGAGGAAGGGGTGAGGCAGCAGCCCACAGCTCAGCACAGGAGACTCTGTGCACTTAGGAGTACACCACTTCTGCATTGTTCTAACAACCCTTAGAGGGAGGCCTAGTGGGTCGAGTGTGCTCATTTTACAGAGAAGGAGAGTGGGCCCAGGGTCACATGTGTCCATGGTGATGTGGCTGGACAGCCACGGGGACTGGCCACAGAGCTCCTGACTTCCAGTTCAGTTGATAGCCAAACAGGGGGCAGGGAGTGTGGAAAAGACCTCACAACTGCCAGGATGTGTGTGGAGCAGGAGACCTGGTCAGAGAGGGAGGAGGTGGTTTGTGTGGTGTGTTCTCACTCAGCTATAAGCAGCTGCAACGAAGGGACCGTTTTCTGAGAGTCATAGTGGCACTTGGGGGAATCCAAATGGTTTTGACAAGCAGCAGAGCAGAACACAGTCACCGTTACCAGCGCCTGATGGTTTTCTCCTTTGCTTGCTTTCTTTCCACTCTATTAATTTGTCTGGATGTTGAAGACCAAGGGCCTCTAATTCTGTAGCATTTGTTGAAATCTCATAGAGCCCTCTGAGTGAAATCAAATGAAGACGGATAAAGGGAGTGGGAGTAGGATTGACTTGATCTACTGTGAAGAGTGAGGGAAATTTGGATTGTGTCAGATGGGAGAACGCAGAACTCCAGAGGAACAATGGAAGACTCTAGAGTCAGAAGGATGAGCCCAGCACCCATGCTTGTGTGTGCATGTGCCTGTGTGTACATGTGTGCACATATGCGCGAGTGTGCATGTGTGCCCCTGCATGTGTACCATACACATAGGTGAGTATGTGTGCATGTGTTTTGCAGGATGGGAAAACCAGGTATAGGTAGCTCTCAGGACTAGTAGACGACCAGCCTGAGAAGTGACCATATTGAGGACACAGCCTGTGAGGTGAGTTGGTGTCAGACCCTGAATGACAAGAAAAATGATTTGGATATGATCAAACAGTAGGGTGACATGTGTCCAGATCTGTCCTGGACAGGTTTTGTTCTGGGGTAATTAGTATCATCAGCGTGCCCTTCGGCCTGCAGAAGTGTGTCCAACAAATTATTTGGTCATCCTTTCTAATAGGAAGTGGGAAACCATCATAGGCTCAAATGTTCCAAGCTGGACTACTGATTCTAGTTAATTATCCTTGTCTTCTATTCCTGGTCCCATCCACAAATACAAGGCTGGACGTGACTTTTCACTCTGTCTTTGACTCTGAGTTCCGTTCTTGATTTTGACAGAAGGTGTTTTTTGTATCTCTTTCCCAGACCTTCTGCTGAGGATACATGGCTCTGAGTTTGCAGAAGATCAAACCTTTAAATAAAAATCGGTAACTATGTGAGGTGATGGATATGTTGATTTGCTTGACTGTAGTAATCATTTCCCAAAGTATATGTATATCAAAGCATCGAATTGTATAAACTGTATTTCAATAAAACTGTTTTTGTTTTGTTTTGTTTTGTTTGAGATGGAGTTTTTCACTCTTGTCGCCCAGCCTGGAGTGCAATGGCATGATCTTGGCTTACTGCAACCTCTGCCTCCCAGGTTCAAGCGATTCTCCTGCCTCAGCCTCCCTAGTAGCTGGGATTACAGGCATGCGCCACCACACCCGGCTGATTTTGTATTTTTAGTAGACACAGGGTTTCTCCATGTTGGTGAGGCTGGTCTCGAACTCCTGACCCCAGGTGATCCATCTGCCTCAGCCTCCCAAAGTGCTGGGATTACAGGCATGAGCCACCACGCCCAGCCAAAACTTTTCTTTTTTAAAAAAATCAAAACTTTTCTCTGGCCCAGTTTTCAGGGCATGGGTGTTTCCTATGAGTTAATTGTTCATTATCTTTACTTGTGGCTCCAAAGAGCACCAGTGTCTCCTCCTTCAGAGCGCGTACAAGAAGTGACCTTAGCAGAAGGAGAGAACTAGCAGGAGAACAAGGGAGGGAGTTAAGGTCATTTTGTAGCAATTGTGTATTCGGGGAGTGTGAGGGAACATTGTTGTTTTACATTCATATGCAAATAGCTCTGTGTCTTGACTGGCTTCAAGGAAAGCTTTGAAAACATCAAAACAGAACTCTGTCTGAAAATGCTCTTACAGCACTGTCCCCAAAACATTCATGTCTTAAGTGTTGAATATCTAAACATCTCTCAATCAGAACCATTTTCTTTCCTCTCTTCCCTGATATGCATAACAATGACTAAGTGTGGAATTCTGATTTCTTTTTCACACAATGGTAGCCCAGGCAGTGACCCTCATACTTCTACAAACTTAGGACACTCTTGGAGTAGGTATTTTGGTGACTGACTTACAATACTGCACTTCGCAATCTGAGGGCATTTAATTAAGCCTCTGTGATCATGAGGATATTAGAATGCCAGCCATCCAGGATCCTGGAGACTTGAGATGGAATCAAAGAGGCATTAAAGGCGATTAAAGCAAGAAAACACAAGAGACACATCAACAGCACAGCTACTCTCAGAGTTTCTCCATACAATGCACTATAAGAAAAAAATGACTAACGTGTGCATTGAAACTTCATTCAAAATACAAAATTGAAGCTGGCATTCTACGTTTGCCAAATTCTGACCCATGTGTCTTTCCAGCTTTATCTTCTGCTATTCCTCTATGCAAATATGATGGTGTATCTAAACTAACCTTGTGTCTCCTGCATATGTACACTTTCTTCTAGAAAATGTACCCACACTGTGCTTCATCTGCAGTGCCCTCTTTCACCTCTTTTTTTGTGAGTCTCATAGGCTCAAGTGCAGTGATGCAATCTCGGCTCACTACAACCACTGCCTCCTGGGTTCAAGTGATTCCCATGCCTCAGCCTCCTGAGTAGCTGGGACTATAGGCGTGTGCCACCACACCTGGCTAATTTTTTGTATTTTAGTAGAGGTGGGGTTTCACTGTGTTGGTCAGGATGGTCTTGATCTCCTGACTTCATGATCCGCCTGCTTTGGCCTCCCAAAGTGCTGGGATTACAGGCTTGAGCCACTGCACCTCTTTTCGTATCTAGGTTGCACCTCCTTTTTCTATGAGCCATTGTGTCTGCTCCCGTCTGGAGTGATGGGCTATACCTCTGAGCCCTTATCCTACTTGTATGGGTGTTGCTCATTTAGTACTTGCTAGTAGCAAGACCATAACCCTGTTGTCCTAGTCCATTTTCTGTTATTATAACGGAATATCTGAGACTGGGTAACTTATAAAGAAAATACATTTACATTACTTCCTACATTGCTGGAGGCTAGGAAGTTTAAGGTTGAGGGGCTGCATCTGGTGAGGGCCATCTTGCTGGTGAAGTCCCAAGGCAGGACAGGGCATCACATGATGAGGGCGCTCATGACAGACAGCCAAACTGGATTTGATAATAGACTAGCTCTTGTGATAAGACTTACCTGAGGAGGGACATTGCACAATTGTAGGCAGTGAATGCGATTCCTACAGTAGGCTATAAGAAGCAATTGTACTATCGTATCCTTTAATTTCTGTCTTTCAGAGTAGAATAGACCATTCTGGGAGGTCAAGGGCAGTTCTCTAAATGTTACCTTCCAAAAAAGCAAGGCATACCCCATATTTGATAGAACTCAATATCCAGCACCTAAAAACGGATTACAGTCACTTTTTACTTTATACACCCTCATATTTTTCAAAATTTGGTAAAGATACATTACTTTCTCTAATAAAAACACTGACAAAGGAAAACCCCTAGTTTCCATGGAAAACCACTGTAAACAGTTTTTATGTGCTTTGAAAGATATGAAAAGCACATGAAAAGATACATACCAAAATCAAGATGATTATTTTATATATATATATATGATGCAATTTGTTTTTTTCTGGCAATTTACTGTAACAGTATATCATAAAAATATACCTGATACATTTGCTGGATCTTCTTAGAATTCCTTGTTTGCTTCCTGAATCCACAGATGCTTACCAAACACTTCACTGCCTACCAATTGCTTGGACCCACATGGTTCTGCTGTGTGGGCTGACCAGTTACCCTCCCCATGGGAGCTGCCAGGGAGCTGGGCCAAGCACTGCATGCCCAGAATTTCTGACTCTTCCTGTCATTTCTAGTATCTTGAGTGTATGCAAAAGGGACCAGAAAATAAACAAGTATATGCAGAGGTATTAACTCCCCAGTAGATGAGTTTCCACCAAATGGAAACAGAGGATGGAAGGAAACAAAAAGGACAAGCTTCTCCTTCGTCCTTTCCTTCTTTTATTTAAGTGATGCTTTGATGGGTTCACATGAAAAGGAAGGGAGTCCTCTATAGCAGGAGACCTTCCAGGGCTACAGGATGCGGCCATCACTCAGAAGGAAGGGCTGGAAGGGAATCCCAGGGGGTGAGGGGACTAGAGGGGGGCTCAGATGTGTAGGTGAAGTTGCTGAGCAGCCTGGTGGGGAGTCTGAGTCAGAGAACTCAAAGGGCAGCAGTAGTTGGCATCTTTATAGCCCTGAGTTTATCTTATATGTGGTTAGCACATGTTGGGCACAGTTTTGTGACATACAAAGCAGGTAGGCTCTAAATGGCTAAAAATATGCATATTTGATTTGTGTCTAAAACAGTTGAGTATGGAACATTTTGAGTTTGGTGCTAGGAGGATTTTGAACAAATAGGTCTCAGCCTGCTGTGAAGAAGTAAACAACCTAGAGGCCAATTCACAGGGGCAGTCCTTGGTTCATTTATACAACACTATTTCACAGCTTCTTTCCCTCACTCTTGCTGCCCTTGGCTCATTTATACAACACCATTTCATGTCTCCTTTCCCATCCAGGCTAAAGTGACATTAATGAAAGTCAATACAATTGACCCTTGAACAACATGGGTTTGAACTGTGTAGGTTCACTGACACATAGAATTTATTTTTTGATAAAAGTTGCACCAATTATGCCTGCCTCTGCTTCCACCTCCACTTCTTCTGCCTCTGCCACCCCTGAGACAGCATGACCAACTCCTCCTTTTCTTTCTCCTCCTCCCCAGCCTACTCAATGTGAAGAGGGCAAGGATGAAGGCCATGATGATTCACTTCTACTTAAGGAATAGTAAATATATTTTCTCTTCCTTATGATTTTTTAATAATATTTGTTTACTCCAGCTTACTTTGTTATAAAAATATAGTACGTCATACATAGAAAATATAAAATATGTGTTAACTGTTTGTTATTAGTAAGGCTTCTGGTCAACAGTAGGCTATTAGTAGTTGAGTTTTGGAAGAGTCAAAAGTTATACTTGGATTTTGGACTGCATACAAGTTGGGGCCCTTAACTCCTGCATTGTTTAGGGATCACCTGTACATGTAAAGTTAGCCTATTTTTTTGAAATGGCAATTGTGTGTTGTATTTGTGAATTAGTCTGTTCTCACACTGCCAATAAAGACATACCCAAGACTGGGTAACTTATAAAGGAAAGAGGTTTAATGGACTCACAGTTCCACATGGCTAGGTAGGCCTCACAGTCATGGCAGAAGGTGAATGAGGAGCAAAGTCACGTCTTACTTTAGCAGCAGGCAAGGGAACTCCCCTTTATAAAACCATGATATCTCATGAGACTTATTCACGATCATGAGAACAGCACAAGAATGACCCACTTTCATGATTGAATTACCTCCCACTGGTTACCTCCCACCACACATGGGAATTATGGGAGCTAAAATTCAAGATAAGATTTGGGTGGTGAGACAGCCAAACCATATCACCCCACCCCAGCCCCTCCCAAATGCCATGTCTTCTCATTTTAAAACCAATCATGCTCTCTCAACAGTCACCCAAAGTCTTAACTTATTTCAGCATTAACTCAAAAGTCCACAGTCCAAAGTCTCATCTGAGACAAGGCAAGTCCCTTCTGCCTATGACCCTGTAAAATCAAAAGCAAGTTGGTTAATTCCTAGATACAATGGGGGTACAGGCATTGGGTAAATACGCCTGTTCCAAATGGGAGAAATTGGCCAAAATGAGAGGACTACAGGCCCCATGCAAGTCCAAAATCCAGTGGAGCAGTCCAATCTTAAAGCTCAAAAATGAACTCCTTTTTTTTTCATGTCTCACATCCAAGTCATGCTGATGCAAGAGGTGGGTTCCCATGGTCTTGGGCAGCTATACCCCTGTGGCTTTGCAGGGTACAGCCTCCCTCCTTGCTGCTTTCATGGGCTAGCATTGAGTGTCTGTGGCTTTTCCAGGCACATGGTGCAAGCTGTTGGTGGATCTACCATTCTGGGGTCTAGAGGATGGTAGTCCTCTTCTCACAACTGCATTAGGCAATGTCCCAGTGAGGATTCTGGCAGGGGCTCCAACCCCACATTTTCCTTGTGCACTGCCCTAGCAGAAATTCTCCATGTGGGCCCACCACTGGCACAAACTTATGCCTGGACATCTGGGTGTTGCCATACATCCTCTGAAATTTAGGAAGGGGTTCCCAAACCTCAATTCTTGACTTCTATGCACCCACATGCTCAACATGATGTGGAAGCTGCTAAGGCTTGGGGCTTGCACCCTCTGAAGCCATAGCCTGGGCTGTGCCTTGGGCCGTTTTATCCATGACTGGAGCAACTGGAATGCAGGGCACCAAGTCCCTAGGCTGCACACAGCAGGGGGGTCCTGGACCTGGTCCAAGAAACCATTCTTCCCTCCTAGGCCTCCAGGCCTGTGATGGGAGGGGCTGCCTTGAAGGTCTCTGACATGCCCTGGGGACATTTTCCCCATTGTCTTGGTGATTAACATTGGGCTTCTTGTTACTTATGCAGATTACTGCAACTGGCTTGAATTTCCTCCCAGAAAATAGGTTTTTTTCTATCACATCATCAGGCTGCAAATTTTCCAAACTTTTATGCTCTGCTTCCTCTTGAATGCTTTGCCACTTAGAAATTTCTTCTTCCAGATACCCCAAAGCATCTCTGTCAAGTTCAAAGTTCCACATACCTCTAGGACAGGGGCAAAAAGCCATCAGTCTCTTTGCTAAAGCACAGCAGGAGTCACCTTTGCTCCAGTTCTCAACATGTTCCTCATCTCCATCTGTGACTACTCCATCAGCCTGGATGGAGTTCATTGCCCATATCACTCTCAGCATTTTGGTCAAAGCTATTCAACGAGTCTCTAGAGAGTTCCAAACTTTCCCATATCTTTCTGTTTTCTGAGCCCTCCAAGTATCTAGGAAGTTCCAAACTTTCCCACATTTTCCTATTTTCTTCTGAGCCCTCCAAATTGTTCCAACCTCTGGCTGTTACCCAGTTCCAAAGTCACTTCCACATTTTTGGGTATCTTTACAGCAGCACACCACTCTACTGGTACCAATTTACTGTATTAGTCTGTTCTCATGCTGCTAATAAAGATACCTGAGATGGGGTAATTTATAAAGGAAAGAGGTTTAATTGACTCACAGTTCCACATGGCTGGGGAGGCCTCAAAATCATTGCTGAAGGCAAAGAAGGAGCAAAGGCACATCTTACATGGTAGCAGGCAAGAGAGAGTGTGTAGGGGAACTCCCCTTTATAAAACCATCAGATCCTGTGAGGCTTATTCACAATCACAAGAACAGCATGGGAAACACCTGCCTTCATGATTCAGTTACCTTCCACTGGGTCCCTCCCACCACACATGGGAATTACGGGAGCT
Organism: Macaca mulatta; assembly: GCF_049350105.2. NCBI lineage: Eukaryota > Metazoa > Chordata > Mammalia > Primates > Cercopithecidae > Macaca > Macaca mulatta. Next base: position 192,698,546 of record NC_133408.1, read on the forward strand.
ACAATTCAAGATAAGTTTGGGTGGGGACATGGCCAAACTATATCAATTTGCATGGATTTTCTCTAATTTCTGTGATGATTCTCTTATTTATGAACATTTACTTTGTTCTTTAACTTTTCTTATCAGAAAGCAGTACTTTGTTGACCGTCTTTGTCTATATATCATTACATACCTCTGGAAGCTGAATTTTGGATTAAAAGTCTTTGATTTTTAGTTTCTGATACTACTGTCAATTCCCTTTAAAAACATTATTTCAGTTTATATTTCCACCAGTAATGATATCAAATCACTCCTCTCTTCATATTCTGGATATTATCATTCAACTCCTTGACAACCTAATAGGTTAAAATTTGATAGCCTATATGTTTTTCTGATATTTGATGAGGTTGGTTTTTGGTATGCTAATTATATGGAGCTCCCACTCCAGTTTCCAGGAAGATCTCTCAAATATTACGACATCTCTCAGATATTTAGGAAAGTTCCCTGTGAGCCTGCCTCACATGTATTCAAACCAGCATCTTGGGATTTTCTGCTCCTTGTTTGGTCATTTATCCCTAGGCTGCCTCTCCCACTGATGATCTTGCAGTTCATGCAGCTGTCCTCTGCTAGTGACTATAATTATTATTGTCTTCTGGTATCGGGGGCGGCGGGGGGAACCTTGCTAGCTTGTGGCTCTGTTGTATCACTCGTAGGTTCTCCTTTAATTTCCTACAGCAAAGTTGAATCTTAGTTATAAATTTAATAAAAAATTGACTGAAGATTTGAAGATAATTGAAGAAATGTACCAAATAGGAATTAAAATAAAAATTTCATGCAAGGGCAGAGCTGAGCTTTGGTCCCTTTCTGCCCTGAAAATGAAAAGAAATCTTAACCTCCCACCAGGATATCTCAGTGAAATTTAGGGCCATAAAACCATTGACATGGCAAATTGATCCTTACTATTTGTCTTTTTATGTCTTGTTACTGATGCATTGCTATTTAATAGGCAATTTAACATATTATCTCCCCTGCTTTATGCATACACACACAGATTTTTTAAATTACCATGGTGAGAACACTTCATAATACTGCAGAATACAGTATTTTTGACTGTACAATGTTGCACAACAGATCTCTAGAACTTATGTATCTTGCATAAGTGAGTCTTTTTGCCCATTGAACCCTATTTCCCCTTCTCCCTCATCCCTAGCGCCACCATTGTATTCCCTGATTCTCTTGTTTGATTATGTTAGATACTTCACGTAAGTGGAGTCATGAAGTATTTGTCCTACTTGTTACTGGTTTATTTCACTCAGCATAATGCCTTCAAGGTTCATCCATGTTGTTGCATAAGGCAGGACATCTTTTAAGGCTGAATATTCCGGTATATCTATATACCATATTTTCTGTATCCACTCATCCACTGATGGACTTTTAGGTTGTTTCCATACGTTGACTGCTGTGAATAAGCTGCAGTGAACATAGGAGGGCAAACATCTCTTTGAAATACTGATCTCTATTCTTTTGGATAAACACCCAGGAGAAGGATTGCTGGATTATATAGTAGTTCTAATTTCAATTTTTTTGAGGAATCCTCATACTGTTTTCTATAGCAGCTGCACCATTCTACACTCCCACCATCAGCATACAGGGGGTTCGAATTTCTCCATGTCTTCACCAACACTTGTCATTTATTTTATTTGTTTGATAATGGATTTTTTTTTTTTAACAGCAGGCCACTATTTCAACTTTCTTTCAGGTTTTATTGTCTGATTTTCCCCATTTAAAAAAACCTTCCACAAGAAAACAATTGGGGTGAGCTGCAGTCCTACCCTGAGACAAGAGGGTCCTTTGTCCTGGTCCCCATGTCTGGGAGCACTTGGCTCTGGTCCTCCAGTTTCTCTGTCCATGGAGGTGAGGGCATGTGGGCCCAGGGTATGTGTCCACTCAGAGCCTGTACCCCATCTGCCTATTTTCATACCATGTTCCAGGCACCCAGGGCCTTGGCATTCTCTGCACACCTGCCCCAAGGCAGGGTTCAGCACCTGAAAGGGTCTCCTTTCCAGGTGATTCTCTTGAAGACAGATGATGCCTCTGGAGTGAACAGTCCTAGACATAACTGGTGACCAGGCAGATGCTGTATGTTATGGGGTTGTGGAAGGAGTATGGACGGAGCTGGGATATGCAGCTTGCAACTGCTACACAGATGAACTTGAGACTCTCCTTGTGAGGAGAATTTTAATGCCAGCACAGAATTTTAATGATTTTGACAACTCTAAATTTAAACCTAGAGTTCTAAGCCATTATGAAGATACATTTGCCAAAGAAAATGATGAAATGAAATTTGAAGTTGCCGATAAAATGAAATTTCAGTTTGCCAATGAGATGAAAATACAAATCAACAAAATATATTTGTAAATACATTACCTTGGGGCATGCGGAATATGGGTCTCCCTTTGTACTTATTCCTGGGTCCTGGAAATGTTAGTGGCAGCCTGGTAAGCTATATCTGATATGAAGTTTAAGGGGCATAGGTCTGAAGCTACTGGATATGTCAAATACAATTGTTCTGTATTCTTGCCTCTTAGAATTTCCCACAATCCTGGTTTACTCATTTATGCCAAGGATTCCATGGACAGTGATATCTTCCCTGCTCTTTAGCATAGTTCCTGGTTCCTGGTATATGCACAATAAACATAGGACAAATTAATACATGTTATATGAAATCTTCTAGTCTTCTTTTGCACTTGATTTACCTTTATTTGTGATGCAATATTTTTAGCATTTCTTTTGTCTTGGATTTTTTTGTGTGTGTTTGTGCTGTCCTGAATGTAAAGCTGTAGCATGGGCATTTGACAATTGATTCTCTTACAACTCATACATTAGTTACGAAGGAATTTCAAATTCCAGGTGTAGATCAGAAGGGAGAAGATTTGGCCAATGTGTGTGTTCTTTTTTTTTTTTTTTCCATACACTGCAAATTATGCCATGTTCGATTAAAGTGGAATTGCCCAATCAACTCCTACCTAGGAAGGTCCTAAAGGAGACTGTGTACTCTTGTCAGGATCCCCACTCGGGTCTGTGTTAGCCTAAAGCAAGTTCTACATACACTCTTCCTCTGAAAGTGACAATAGTGAGGCTCCCCTGTGGGCTCCAAGCAGACACTGGAGTTCCTGCTTCCTGTCTGACCCTTTGCCTTCTCCACCCATCAAATATAAATGAATTAAGGACTTACTGTAGCACTGTAAAAATTTCAAAAAGAAAGTATGTAATGTCTTTTTGAAAGAGGAAGACATATCCTTGAGGAAGGATTTTTTTTTAAAACAAAGAAAAAGATGTTCACCATGAAATAATAGTACATTTAATTATTTTAACATATAGCATTTATATTTGTCCACAAAAGGATAACCATAAAAGATGATGAATATGATCATTTGTTTGACAGTAGTAATAATTTTCCTATGTCTATGCATATCAAAACATTATGTTCTATATTTTAAATTTATACAATAAAAATAATTTAAAAAGAATTCTTACTCATGAAAAGACACCATAAAAATAAAAATTCAAAAACTGAGAGAAGATAAACAGAACACATATAACTAATAAAGTATTATCAGAATATATATTAAAATATCTACAAAACAAGAAAAAGATAAAAATATAAAAATGGGTGTAAGATGTAAGTGGACATTTTACTACAGATTGAAAAAACAAATGGACAATAAATATATGATTATATATTCCATTTCATCATTGATTATTGGAAGAATTAAAGAACTTGATAATATTAAATGGAAGAAGGTATGATAACAGGAAGAACTTGTACTCATTGCTGATGGGAACATTAACTGGGATAATTTTTTTTTTAAAGATTCATGTTTTCGTGTAAGTTGAACATTTGCACATCTTGTGATCAGGAGCTATCTATCCCACTCCTAGGTATATATACAAGAAAAAATTATTTGACAAGTGCACCAGGAGATGTGTATAATTTTACAGCACTCTACTTATAATATGAAAAAACTGGAAAAAATCCAAATTCCCACTGACAAAAGAATAGATTATTGTTTGGCCTTCAGAGAGAGAATTCATACTTTGAGAGAGGGTTTCAAGAATGGGAATCACACCTCTATGGTAGGTATGATTTCAGATCCATATGTTAAAGGGATGAATGCTCTTATCCACTGTCAAATCCCCAGAAAGACTGTCAGTAAAATATGTTGAGCAAGAAAAACTAAGTTGAGTAGATTTATGGCAGTAAGGAAAAGCACTGCCATGACAGAATATTAGTAATGTCTCAGAAGGAAAAAGTCAAGAGTGGCTATTTATGAAACTTTAGTAGCCTGGCTAGATGACTTTAAGGTGGGTCTACTATGCAGGATGATAACTGGCGTTGGGAAAAGATTATATTATAGTAGTAGTAATTGGTGGGCACAGAGAGAGGAAGATCTTGAAGAGGGTATTAATGAGTCAGTTGTGAGTCTTCAGAAGTAGAGATTTTTTTTTTCTTTTGTTAGTTTATGGTGTTAGCTTTCTGGAGCAACAATTCCTTGGAGCAAGTATCTGAGATGTTTTTGCTTGCCCCCAGTAAATTATTTAGCAAAAACAAGAAAAGATGTTTGTCCCAAAGATTTTAGGCCATGGAAAGTAAGATACATTTGATTTTGGAATAACACAAGAATAGGAAAGCATGTTGGTTTCAGTTATTGCTAACTTCCCTTGATAATTCTTCAATCACATTAAAGGATAGACCATTGCCTTCTGGGGACGTGATCAATTCTGATCTTCACCACTGTTTACTGTCTTTGGTCACATGTGAAGTTTCTGATGTTTGCTATTCCAACCTTTATACACGTCAGAGTTTGTTGTGCTTTTTGTTGAAAGTTTATTTGTTGGGTCCTTTGATGGAACAGGGGCTGTACAGCAGCCCTGAAGACTGCAGATGACACATCTGAGCAGCACAACATGTAAAATACTATGAGAAGAATTATGGTCCAAGTGTATAGTCCACAGCTAAGCCAAATTAAATAAAAACACCCACATTAAACAAAAATAAAATGTATCACCCCTAATCTGAAGAGATACATAACCATATTAGCTCAATTATCTAATTTCATGTTACCTTTGTTTCCCAGATTTTTTCTGGTCATATTAAACATCCAAGAGAGATCGGTAGATGTTTGAGTACAATATTCTTCCCATAAGGCAGCACATGCTCCACCTTGAGAAGGGTATACCTTATCTACTCAGCTCTGTTCTGAACTGCCACCTGCTCCCTTTCATAGAATTCCTCTCAAGTGAGGACTATTTGAAGACAAGTAATGTACAGAGAAAACAGGTTGCTGTAAAATGTTCAGGTCATAGCCAGTAGCCTGTTGCATCACAAATCCAGAATCAGTTATTAGGGACAATCTAATTAAACTTTGGCCCAAGCAGGTCTGACGATAATATTGTCGTGGTATAATATAGTAATGTTTGGATCCCACTCATCAAATGTGGTTCTGTGTCAAGTGACAGTTGGTTTAGAATAGAGATCATTAGGTGGATTTAAAGCAAGAGAGCTTCACACGGAGCCTAAGCAGTTCTTCTTTCTTACAATGTCTGTAAAACTGAGACAACTTCCAAATAGCAACTGCTTTTCTAACTCTTTTAGAAATTTCTTACCATAGAAGTTCTGTTACAAAAGGCATTTCCTATGAAAGGTACTTGAATACTGTTTCTGTGGAGATAGAAAACCCTCTTACTATGTACAATCTGAAAGGGGATTTTTGATTTCTGGCTGGCTGTCCTGTTGGTGGCTTTCAACCTAAAAAATGCTTTCTACTGGAGTCTAATTACCAAGGAATCCAACTGATTATTAAAAGAATGTGTTATCAAAGCAAGGAAAACGGCACACAAAGGAAAATGAATGCAAAAAATGGTTCATTTGTTTATGTATTTTGCCAAGTCATTAATAATAAATTACATTTTGGTATTGGACTTACACTAAGTAGTGGCTAAGAATAAAAAAATTATTGATCATAAGGACAGTATGAGTACTATAACTAATAAATAAAAATGTTTCTTAATATCCCAGAACCTTACGGCAAGTAAAGAGAAAAGAAACTACCTAAGAATATAGAAAACAAAGCATGAAAAAGCATGAGAATCTGTGACTCCAGTTATCTAGATGATGTTCTATGGGTTGTGGGTTGAATTTCTCTACTTCATGCAGATGTCTACTTGCTCTGAAAGCCTTTGATGGAACTGTTTTCTTCCAATAACTGTTCACTCTTGGAGAACACCAATTTGTAGCTTCATGTCTCCATCTAGGAAAAATTTTCAGTGATTGAAAAATGCCTTTATGTCTTTGGGGTCCTGGTTGGAGTAGCAGGGTGTGTATTTCAGGACAAAACTCTTGAGATTTTCTTACTGTGCAACTTAACAGTGTCTGATAAGATCATGCCCAGAAGGTTTTGGGGGCCATCTTTCAGAAGTCTCTTTAGGAAAATTATTTTTCCAGGTTTTAAGTCATGCAAGGTTGCTTAGGAGGATGTTGAGAAAACGGTGCTCGTGCCGATGGATGCTCAGGCTGTATCTGTTGTATTAGTCCCTTGTAGTATTTTTCCAACCCCACTTACCAGAGGACACAATCTAGAATCAGAGATGCAATTACTACAGCCAGGGGACGACCTGCTACTAACTTATAGTGGGAGAGTTAGTGAATCCGAGAAGTTGATTGCATTGTTATTAAAGCTAAGATAATACCTTAGGTGATAGAAGCAAAGGGTCACTGAAAACTATGCTAATTTTAGCTGAAGAATACTATTTGTCCTTCCAATATTTTCTTAAGATTAGGGGTAGTGTGGGCCGTGAAATTTCTGAGTAAGTGGTAAGGGTTTGCAAAACCTTTCCAGTGACAGGATCACACATTTTAAAGGACTTTCATTAGCATTAGATTGGAATTCCTCAAAATGAAAACAAAGAATTAAGCAATGCTTCTGCTACTATCAGAGGTATAGCTCTTTGGTAAGGAAAAGCATCAATCCTTTCCACTAATAAGTAAATAATCACTAGAGAATAGTTAAGACCCACTGTGGAAGATGGCCATATGAAAGGCGTTTAAACATACTCAGATACCCCGATTATTGGACCCTTGTTCTTGTCCTGTTTTTCATAGATTTGTCTGGTTAATGGTGGTGATAAGTGAGACATACACTACAGATGATCGCCAGTCTTGGTTGAATACAGTGGCCAATTTGTCCTTGCTGTGATTTTATATGATTTAAGCCAGTCGCTTACCAAATAAATAAGATCAAACAACAATGCCAAACACTGGAGAGGAAGAAATGAACAAGAATCCTGAGTTGCTGCAATATATTATTTAAATGCTCATTTTTAATTAAAAAAAATCCACAAAACTATGAGACATGCAGAGAAAAAGGAAGGTATGTCCCATACACAGGGGGGAAAAACAGGTAACAGAAACTGCCTGTGAAAGAGACCAGATGTCAGATTTAACAAAGATTTTAAAGCAGCCATTACAAATGTATTTAAAGAACTGAAGGAAATAATGTATGATGACAATGCTTAATCAAATAGAGAATATCGATAGCCAGAAATTATAAAAGAAAACCAAATAAAAATTCAGTATTTGAAATGTACAATAACTGAAATGAAGAATTCACAAATGGGCTCAGCAATCTATTTCAACTGGCAGAAGGTAGAATTACCAAAGTGAAGATAGGCTGCTAGCAATGATACAATCTGAAGGACAAGAGGGAAAAAAAAACCAATAAAATACAAACAGAGCCTCAGAGGCATGTAGAATATCATAAGTGCACCAACATATTCATAATAAAAATACCAGAAGGAGGGGAGAGAAAGAGTGGAACAAAAATTTATTCAGAGAAATAATGGCAAAAAATTCCCCGATTTGATGAAAAACATGCATCTATACACTCAAGAAACTCAATAAACTCTAAGCAGGAAAAACTCAAAAAGATCTACACCTTGACATATAGTAGTCAAATTGTCCAAAACCAAATTAAAAAAAAGAATCTTGAAAACAACAAAAGAAGAATGACTTGTCACTTATAAGGGAACCTCAATAAGATTAACAGCTGTGTTATCATTAGAAACAATGGAGGCCAGAAGACAATGGAATGGCAAATTGAAAGTGATAAAAGAACAGTCTGCCAACCAAGAATCTTATATTTAGCAAAATCATCTTTCAATAATGAAGGTAAAATAAATGACATTCCCAGATTTTTAAAAAATGGATAGAATTTGTTGTTAGTAGACCTACTTTAGAAGCAATAAAACTGGAGTTTTTCAGGTTAAAAGCAAGTGACCCCAGGCAGTAATTCAAGCACATGCATACACACACAGAAGGGTAAAAGCAGTTATGTAATTATAAATGACACTATAAATACATGTCTCTCTCCTCCTTTTAACTGGATTTAAAAAGCAATCATATAATACAAATGCACATAATTGTACTGTTGAGCCTGTAACATATAGAAATGTAATAAATTTGCCAGTAGTAGCAGAACAAAAGTGGGTAGGAGCAAAGCCATATTAGAGTAAGAAAATAACACCAGATGGTAATTCTAAACCACAGGGACAGATGAAGAGAACCAGAAATTGTAAACAAAATTAATACAACAAGCTGTTTACATATGTTCTGCTTTCTTCTCTCAGCTTCTTTAATATACATAAAATTATACGAAATAATATTTATAACAATGAATTATGGGGATATACCTATATATGTATATAATATATATTTGTATGTTACACACATGTATTTATATAGTATATATTTGTTGCTGAGAAATATATATTATATAACATATACATTTATGTATTATATATTTATTTTTGGCATATAACAACATATCCCAATAAATATTATATATTTATTGTTGATATATAAAATATTTCCCCAATATATCTAATATAAATTCATATCTGTTGGTAATATATAAAACATATATTAATATATGTTAGGCATAATGTTAGGTTCAACAGCAGTAGCACAGAAAAGGGAAGACAGAAATAGAGCTGTATAGCAGTGATATTTCTGTATCTCACTGGAATTAAGTTAGTATAAATTTGAAGTAGATTCTGCCCAGTTAAGATGTACATGGTAAACACTAATGTAAGTAACCACTAAGAAAATAATTCAAACAATATAGTTAAAAAATTATTGAAGGAATTACAATGTTACACTAGAATATATTCACTTTACATAAAAATACATGAAAGAAGTATATAGAAACAAAAAGAAAAGACATGAGACATATCAAAAAAAGTTAATTGGATATAAATCTAATTACACCCATAATAACATTAAATGTAAGTGGATTAAGCAATCCAATCAAAAGACAGAGATGGTCACACTGACTATATGACAAAATTGAATTATATGCTGTGCACAGGAGATACTTTTAATTCAAAGACACAAATAGGCTAAAATTAAAGGGTAAGAAAAGATAGATCATGCAAACAGCAATGATAGGAAAGCTAGAATGGCTATACTAATGTGAGTGAAATAGATTTTAAGATAAAATGTGTTACCAGAGATAAAAAGGGACATTTTATAATGAAAAATGAATAAAATCTATCAGGAAGATATAACAATTACATATACATATATTTGTAATTGTTATACCTTCCTGATAGATTTTATTCATTTTTCATTTTATTATATATATGTCTAATAACAGAACCCCCAAAATAGATAAGTTAAAAACTCACAATTGCCTGTAATCCCAGCACTTTGGGAGGCTAAGACGGGCGGATCACCTGAGGTCTGGAGTTCAAGATCAGCCTGGCCAAAATGATGAAACCCCATCTGTACTAAAAATATAAAAATAAGCCAGGCATGGTGGTGGGTGCCTGTAGTCCCCGCTACTTGGGAGGCTGAGGCAGGAGAATCACTTGAACCTGGGAGGCAGAGGCTGCAGTTAGCTGGGATCATACCCCTGCACTCTAGCCTGGTGACAGAGCGAGACTCCATCTCAAAAAACAAAACGAAACAAAACAAAAAACAACAAAAAAAAACCCCCTCACAATTGAAGGAAGAAATAGACATTTTGACAATAATGGTTGAAATCTTCAATACCTCATTTTCAATAACGAATAGAACAACTAGGCAGAAGATCAACAAGAAAACAGAAGACTCAAACAAAACTGTAAACCAGCTAGGCCTAGCAGATAGCTGCAGAATACCCAACAATATGAGAGTATACATTCTTCTCAAGTGCCCATAAAACGTCCTCTGTGACATACTGTAAGCTAGGCCATAGTGCAAGCCACAATAAATTCAAAAGAATTGAAATCATACAAAGTATGTTCCCAACAACAATCAAATGTAATCAGAAATTAATAACAGAAATTTGAAAAATTCACATATATGTAGAAATTAAAAACACAGATCTAAATAACAGACTACCACAAAAATATAAAATAATTTAAAATAAATGAAAGTAAGAGGGACACAGCATGACAAAACTTATGTTATGCAACTAAAGCAGCACTTACAGAGACTTTCATAGCTGTAGGACAGAGGTCTATATTACATTAGAAGAAAGACTGCAAATCAATAACTTGGATATACAACTTAAGACAATTACAACAGAACAAACTAAACTTAATTAAGCAGAAGAAAATAAATACCAGTTAGAATGGAAATTAATAACATAGAGAAGAGAAAAACAGAGAAAAATTAACAAAAACACAACTGGCTTTTTGAAATCAATAAAATTGACAAACCTTTAGCCAGATTGACTAAGAAAAAAGAAAGAAAACTCAAATTAATAAACATGAATGAAGAGGGGACGTTATTCTAGACCTTACAGAAATAAAGAAGTATAAGAAATACTATGAACAATTGTATGCCAGTAGTAGAAAAATATCCTAGAAAGGCTCAGACTACAGAAACTGACTCAGAAGAATTAAAAAATCTGTAAAGATCTATAATAAAAAAAGATTAAATTCATAATTTAAAACTTCTCACCAAGAAAAGCCTAGTCCCAGAATTGTACAAAACATATAGGAAATTAATGTCAATTCTTCACAAACTCTTCTAAAAAATAGAAGAGGAGAGAACACTCCTCAATTTATTTTATGAGGCCAGGATTACCCTGATTCCAAAACCAGACAAATATATCACATGAAAAGATAACTACAAACCAATATTTCTTATTAATATAGACTAATATAGGTGACCTGAGTAATCTGTTGAAGTTTTTCTGTAAGATTGTGCCAACCTTCTCTACCAGCCCTGGAGCCAATAGCAAAGGTAAATTTATCACCCCATGCCTTATAAATTTCTTTTCCCCATAAATTTCCCCTTATAGACTTACAATAGAAGTGACAAAAGTAGAGAGACAGAGACAAGAACAGAGTAACAAGACATGCTCTACCAAAAATAAGAGTTTTAAATTTTGACCAGATAATCTAAGGATTCCAAAAGAGGGTTACTCATCCCTAGGGAACAAAGTAAACTTGGTGTTTGGGAACTTGACAAAAAGAGATCACAGCTCAGGCCCCTGAGTGTGCAGTTCAGGAGGCCTCAGAGGAGCTCTGTGCAGTTCTGAGTTGTGTTTATTGAGCCACAGTAGCAAGAGGGTCTTGATTAATCCTGGCACAATCTGCAGGAGTATCAGCTGTCAGTTTCCCCAAAAGACCACCATGCAATGTGTTGAATAAGCAAAACTAAATTTACTAGACTTACCGAAGGAAGGGAGAATACCATGTTTACAGAGTCTTCATAGTACCCAGCAGAGAGAAGCTTGGTGCGTATTTATGGGGCTGAGGCCTGGGCTGAATGATTTCAGGAGGCCAACTATTTGGTATTGGAGAGGCTATGATAGCTTTGGATAGGTGGGCACTGTAGGATGGAATTCTTGAAATGAATATCAGTGAGTGAGGTGTTTGTTCCAATTAGTAAGTGATCTGAGTTGGTTCTGAGCATTAGCTATTTTTCTCAGAAAATACTTGCTTCTGGAAGACAAGTTATTTTTGCCTTATCTAAGTATTGCTTAACACAGAGTAAGAAAAGATGCCTTTTTCCAGAATTGTTCAGCACATTGCAGAAATAAACAAAGACCACCCACCCAAAGGAGAACACACAGAGGCTATTTACTCAGGGCTTGGTACAGCAAGGAAGTCAACCGTCATCACCTCCGCCTGTCTGATACTCAAGGCCAGGCAGTGGAGCAGGACAGATTTATGGTAAAAGAAGAGACGGCTTCAGAAGTGCTCTGCCTGGAGGTTGTTGGCCTGGGAAAGCTGAAAGTCCACTCACTTACAAACATGGTATCTTACGTAGCTAGTTTGGGCGCCATATTTGGATTTCTCTGGTTGGTCTGGAGTAGGAAGCAGGAGCACAAAATAGGGAAGCTAACAGTCACCGTGCAAGTCCTGACCATTCTGGACCAATTGCTGCAGAGGTTGTGGGTAAAACTTCTAAAATCGTAAAGCCTGGCCATTGTCATTTGTGTGTTAAATCCTGTAACATGGACAGGAAAGCATGTTGGCCTCAGCTCTCAGTTGCAATTGGCCCCAAAATGTCTGCCTGTGATGAAAACTATGCTTTTAAATTGCGAAACTATTAATAGAAACGGTCCGAGAGCTATGAATCTCTGAGAACGATTACAGTGTTTTATGAAGCAAAGTCAGAGAAGATGAGCTTCTTAGCCAAAATTCTTTAAAGGTTTGTAGGATTTTCATACGTAAGAGAGAAGCAGGTGAGTAGGTAGGCTTAATTATATGCCAGCAGGAAACTGCATTTTCTTTACATGGTGTTAGGTTAGCCATCTGTGAGTAAAGAGATTTTTTTCCAAATCTCCTTAGAGTCCCAGATGGAAGTTAACAATAGAGAGGAAGGTGAGCTGTAGTTAAGCATCCTTGATTAGGTGTGTTCTGATGACCCGGTGAGTCCAGACCATGATTTCCCCCTGATTTTAGTTTCCTTAATCATAGACTTCTGTGTTGTTGCACAGTTTCTCCTCTTACGTTCGGTTTTCCTAAGTTAAAATACAATTAGCCCCCTTATTCGTCCTGCAAGTTCTCAGAAGTTTTAGTAAAGCCTGTCCTTTCACTCTTTCTAAAATATTAAAGATCAAGCCCCTTTTCTGGATTATACACATTGAAGGAACAGATCAAGATGTTCTATTTATTTTCAGATTGCTGAACTCAAACGCATTCATTAAAAAATGAAATATTTCTTCAAAAGGTTTTTACACCGTGAAATTTTGTCAATTTAATTCTTGTTTCAATGACAGTATTACAAATATGCCTGGCATATAACTGAACATGAGACTTCTGACTGGCCTAGGATGGTCTTGGAATCCTTTCTATGTACCCCAAATAACGTGGGATGTACAGGGAATTGCTATGTCATTTCTAGCCTGAGCTCTCTCCCTGTACTGTTTCGATCTTCACTATCCTCAGAACTGCACTATGTCTGGTTTCAGTGGGAGTTCAGTGGACATTTGCAGAGACAGTTTGTACTGTGTGAAGTTTCCACATTGCACAGGCATACCTGCTTGTCTTATATCCCAATGGGTGTTTGAGTCTCCAATGAGTCCTTAATACTACTCACTGGTTCCTCCCCAGGATGGACTTACCTTTGTCTGTGAGAGATATTTCCAAGCTGTCTTCTTCTATTCCAAGGAGTTTTACTTGTCATGCCTGGGTATGCATGCGGGGCCATCGCGCAGCTTAGACTGCTGTGTATCATCCAGTCTGCTTGTGGGTGGCTGCTTTTCATCTATTTTTCATCCAGTTCTCTTCAAAAGAAGGAGCCATCATTTCCCTGATGCCATGGAGCCTCCTTGGCTGTCGTCTTAAGCTTGACTCACCCTTCTTTTTTAGGCGGTCAGAGAGGATTCGCTCTCTACAATGGTATTTATGCCTTCATCAAAACAGAATCTCTTTTAAAAAGTTATCATTTGGATATATATATATATTTTTTTTATTTTTTATTTTTTTTTGATACGGAGTCTCACTCTGTTGCCCAGGCTGGAGTGCAGTGGCATGATTTCAGCTCACTGCAAACTCCACCTCCTGAGTTCACGCCATTCTCCTGCCTCAGACTTCTGAGTAGCTGGGACTACAGGCACCTGCCACCACGCCTGGCTAATTTTTTGTATTTTTAGTAGGGACAGGGTTTCACTGTGTGCTAGTCAGGATGGTCTCGATCTCCTGACCTCATGATCCACCCGTCTCATCCTTCCAAAATGTTGGGATTACAGGCGTGAGCCACCGCACCTGGCCTGGATATATTTTCTTTCTTTCTGGATCTTTGATTATACTTATGTTAGAGATTTTGATCATGTCCAATATATATCATATGGCCATTTATGTCTTTTCAATTCCTTTCTTCCCGCAGCTTTAATGAGGTAAAATTGACCAATAAAAATTATATACATTCATAGTGTGCAAGGTGATAATTTGATATACATACACATTGTGAAGCGTTGATCACGATCAAACTAATTAAACATATCCATCACTTCACGTAGTATTTTTTTTCTGGTAAGAACATTTAAGATCTACTGTCTTACAAATTTCGTGTATTCAATAGAGGATAATTACCTATAGACACCGTGCTGTACATCAGATCTGCAGAATTTATTCACCCTGCCTAACTGAAATTTTCTACCGTTTGACCAGCATCTCCCCATTTCCCCAATCCCTTTGTCTTTTTGTACTTTAGTTTGTATATTTTCTAGTGAAAGTAGAAAATATACTTTTCTATCTATATATATACACACATCTATCTATATATACCATCTATTGAGTTATAATTAATTAATTTTAATATTAATTTTAATATTAATTAATTTGTACTTTTCAGTGCTAGAGTTTCCATTTGACAATTCCTTTCCTAATTAATTTTAGACCCAAGTTTCTGGTGAAATTCTCCATCCTTTCCTCTAATTTATTGAACATAATAGTTTTGTTTACATTAAAGATCCTGTTTGAGAACTCTGGTATCTGTGTCATCTGTGGGTCTGTTGCCACTGTCATGGTTTTATAACTGGTTTTTAGTTTTTGTAATCAAATGCCATAAATGTATGATTGATGCAAGACATTGTGAAATAAAATTAGTAGAGATCTAGAATAATGCTATTTTTCTCCGAAGAAGGTTAAGTTTCTCCTCGTTAGGCAGATAGTGTATGGACTGACTTATTTCAGTTTTTTTTGGTTTTTAATTTCCAGAGCTGTCCTAATATAGGGTTCTTACTCCTGGAGTGTGGCTCTTCTGGTCGCAGCTGAGCCTGAGGCAATCAACAGGGCTTCTCCACTTAGGGGCTTAGCATCTGCAGCGTTGCCCAGCTCTCCACTCTGTAGCCATCCATTGTTTCTTCTGAGAAGTCAGCTGCCAACCTCATTGCTGTTCCTTTGAAGGAAATGCACTTATTTGTTCTCTTGCTGCTTTAAAATTTTTTTTATCTTCGATTTTCAGGTGTTTACTATAATGGAACTAAACATTTAGAGATGTATCTGTATCTGTATCTGCATCTGTAAGATCTGTACCGCTTCTGAAATCAGTTGGTGCATTTCATTAGTTTCTAAAAATTCTTGTTTATGTCTCTTCTAATATTGTGTCCCCTTCTCTCCCTTTTCTCTTGAGACTCTAATTACAAGTATGATGTCATTTTTTACCATGTACTATACATTACTTATGCTTTACTTCTGTATTTGCCCTCCTTTTATTTTCTCCAACCTATATTCTCCACACTAATATTCTACTGACCTGTCCTTCAGTTAGATAACCTCTCCCTGTGTCTAATCTCTTATTATACCCATTTGTCTGCTTCTCAATTTATATTATTGCAATGTTCAGTTCTAGAATGCCAATTTGAACTCCTTTCCTCCTGTAAAGATCCAGGTAGGTGAATTATTTTCTTAATAATTCAAGTTATACAGACAATCCACTGAAATTCCAGACTGTTTTTGGTAAAACTTTTGCCAAATCTTCAATATGTGGTATCACTGGCACCATAATATTTGTACATATAAAAAGTTGGAAAACGACCTGGGGCTTCACCGGATCACTGGTGATCACATATTCAAATCATGAGGACAAACAATAGACAAAAATCAGCCCCTGAGAATCTCAGCACTAAACCTCTACATCATCTCTCAGAAACCGAAGTTTCTTACCGAGGAAAGGTGAATAGCTTACATGTCCCTTCAGCATAAGGGAACAGAGAATTGAATTGGTCCTACAGGACTCACTCGGCTGACCAGTCACTGGGACTCTGGGGAGATGAGGTGTCAGAGGCTCTTTAGGGTGCTGGATACTTGAATGTGGCCTGGGCTGAGCAGCAGGGGTTCCATCCCAATCTGAGTCACGGTACCAAAAGCTCTTCAGAAAATCCACCAGAACATCATTATTCGTAAGTCTTGATTTAGAATTTTGCATGTGGGGCACAAGAAGAATTCTGATGAAGTATTCTAAGTTGGCGGTGGGATAGGTAGAGTTTTTATAGAGCTTTAGCAAGAGATGACAGCCAAAGTTCTGCAACTTTTAAGACAGTAGTTAGTTACAAACAGTTATTCAGAGGAAGAAGCCATTGTTCTTGTGGGTTAGCAGCTGTTGGTCAGGTAGGCTAGGGTTAGGGAGAGGGGTGGGAGGAGCAGTCAGCTGGGCTAGTGGCGTAGGGGAAGGAACAGGGGAGCCACCACAGCTACCTGAGCGCCTTGGCAGGGACCGTCTGTTCTCTGCGTCTCCCGTGTCTTTCTCTCCGGTACCTACCACCACCTCATGCATGATGCATTTCATTTTTGTTTAATTTATCGCCTGCTTCCTCTGCCCATAAGAATTTCGGCTAAATAGGGTAGGGGGCTTTGTCCATTTGGGTCATTGCTGCATCCCCAGCCCCTGTTCCATGCCCAGAACATCACAGATATACAATCCTATTGAATGAATAAAGGAGGAAGAATGGCAGTGCATGGGGAATCTTGTAACGTGGGGGACTCACAATGCTTCCTCCAGAAAGCCTGCCACATTCTCCCCTCCCCCTTATAATGTCACATCTATGCTCTGCGGTCAGGGCAGACGCAGGCCAAGCTGCTTATCAGAAGCTGTGTTATTAGGTTGTTCTAAGCTCTCTGTAAAAGGCTATTTTCATATATGTCAGTAGAATTAGGCTACAGGTTATACTTGCAAGCGAGATAAAATCACTAAGAGAAATCCAAATTTCAACTTGGTATTATTTTAATATATGTAAGAGTTGTATGATCCCAACCATGAAGAGTATAATTTCCTTCAAATTCAAAGACCTTGAGAAGATATTTTCGTATGAGCAGCCAAAGGAGTGCAAAATGGAATTAAATGATAAACTTAGATGGAAAGGGCAGCCTTCTATGAGTAGATGAGTGGACAGGCATCTCCTTTCTACAACGAATCAGTTTCTGAACATCAGAGTTTCTGTGCAAAAATGTCAAATAATGAGAAATAAGCTCCCAATCAATGTACAAAATTAAAACACATTATTAGTCAACTCCAATATGTAGCTGAAACACAGTCAAATAATTATATATAGGGAACAAACTATTATGTAGAAAGAAAAACATTGCTACCAAATTATGAATTCATACAGTTGTCTTCAGAGAACTGCTTATTAGAACTTCTCATAGTAACATAAAAATCAGAAGCATGTATTTCTTTCCAAAGCATCCATATGTGATTCCAATCTTCTAACCACTGTATTTGGAGTGAAACTTGAAACTGTTCCCAAAACTCATTTGATAAAAATATCGTATTGGGTTTGGTTACATACATGGCAATGTTTCTTATGTGAGTCTATGATCCCAAACTTTGTATTATGAGATATTGTCAAGCAAGTAACACAGGTTACCACCTCCAGGGCAGAAGTCTCCTCTGCAGAGAGGAGAGCAAGAGCCCAATAAGGCCAGGGACCAGGAGCAGCAGTCCCAGGTTGGGCCCACTGCATGATTTGCAGGTGTCAGGGTCACCAAGAAAGACACAACTCACACAGGCACTGGATGGAACAGCACTTTGCTCACGAAGGGAAAAGACAGAGCAAGATCAGCTTTGATAGCGAGTACTGGTTCCCCAAAGCCTGCAAGCCTCACCCCACAGCCTGTGCAGGAGCTGGTCGGCAAGCACCACACCCATCTTGTGCAACAGGCACAAGACCCGTCCCTCGTCCCCCACCCCCAACGCTGTATGACACACGCATGTTCAAACAGAGCAAAGTACACGTCACTCCTGGAACAGGGAAAGTCATTTGCAAACAAGGCCATGTGCACAGCATGAGCTGAGGCCTCTTGCTCTCCATGTAAGGAAATATTCCAGGTCCACAGCACACCCTCATGCAGCTGTGTCGGGTCCGCAGGCTGTGCATGACTATCCTTCTCAACAGGTACTTTACATTCTATGATGCCTGCGTATTAGGAGCCAAAGGTTAGCTGTTGGGAAATGTTAACCAGGAAGAAGCTCTGTAGTATTGAATTATATCTCCCTCTTGAAGTAACTGAGTCGTTAATATAATCACTCCAAACAGGTAAGAATTCAATTGCCCTTTTCTCAAATCCCCTTGTCCTTATGCAACCTTGAGAAGGTCATGGTCATCCTCTACGGCTCAACATCTTTCACGTCTCGAAGATTTGGAATTAAGTATAATAATATTAAAAATACTATGAACTGATTATACTATTTTGTGTTAAGGAAACTTCATCTTTAAATTCGTTTTTACTCGTATTGTTTTGGAGAAGTTGGTCTTTAGAGTGGTAGTCTAAAGTATCCTATTGAAAAATCTCACAAGAACATAAATCGGATTAGGATAGTTAGGAAAATATTATTTTCATTGTGGTTTTAAACTTACTTAATGGAAATTTGAAGAATTACTTAAGAACTGGGAGGTTTGTCAGACACCTGGAATACTTCAAAATTTATGAATGCACCTTTAAATGTTCGAAGGTGTTAATTAATGTTTGCAAATAGGAGTGAACGTTATTCAGAGGCCCTCTTGGAAGTAACTTTTAGTATTTCTAGACTTAGAATGACAAGATACAGAAGTTAAATGTAAAACACTTAAGAGCTAGAATTCCAAAATGGTAACTCATGTGAGTTAGATAAGTCAAAGCACATGTTGGATGACTGTTAGGTGTGCAAACCCCCCTGAGGCCGTTTGTTTACGGTGACTCTCCTCCCCTTCACCCCCTTGGATTCTATGCCATTGAGATCTGTTGCCGCCTCCTTGAGAATCCTGAGGGGAATGAGTGGGCTATGGGCTCAGTGAGAAGATGACTGCTCTGTTGAGCTCTTGGGCCTCTTATTGCAGGCAACCCTGCCACCGATGGAATCCATGCAACGTGTAGGAGTTCTCTGTTCTTTAGCCTCTGTGGCTTGAGATGAGGAAGAATAACTTCAATGGTACTAAGTCATTTTCCTTGTTTTGTTTTTGTTTTCTATTTGGAGGCAGAAGTTTCTTATATGTTTAAGTTTTTCTAATGATGCCAGAGGCCCCGCTCCCTGATGTCGTGCTTTGCGAGAGCTTGCTTCCCGGCTGTATTAAGGGATTTGAATCTCTCGATTGTGACATATTTGACTTTGAATATATAACTATGGCATTTTTTTTTTAGAAAAATGCTTACACATAAGATAATTGTTTTGAAGAACACTTCAGGTTATTATTCTGTTACAACTGCAGACTTTGTTTTGCTCCAAGCAGATCCACTTGGGCATTACAGAAAAAGAAGAGTATGAGAAATGTCCTGTAAGAATCTGTGTTATCTGCCTCAGTGTGGATGCAAAACAACTTGCTTTCCGACCAGGGCTTGTACTTATTCATTGTATTCTTCCTCATTACCTGAGCTGCTAGGTGAATGTTTGGCTGTTGCTTATTTATTTGATAGGATTTTCATTAAGTCTTTATATATTTCTTAATACAACAATAGAGATTGTAGGTGAGTTTAAAATTATCTGTAATGTTATTTAGCAGAATGCATTAAGTTTGAGACAATGGCATTATGTAAATATATTGAATGAGTTCTAATCTAGAGCGTGGGGTGCAAATCTCCATGGCGAGCAAAATAGAATTGCATGTTGACAGTAGCAGTGCGTTTCCTTTACTTTTATGTGCTGAATTCTGGCTATTTCCAGAGTAAGTGCAAAGCAGGTAATTAAAGTTAAAAGTAAAGGTTTGACAATGATGCAAGGATTTTTATGAAACTTCTATATAGTGGCAAAAATCTTCCCTGTAAAGTTTGTATGTTTTGGCACTAGATAAACCTTATTTTTAAAATATTTTAAATGAATTTTAATCTCCCTCCCTTTTGTTTTAGTGAATATGTTGGGCATCAGATTAAAATGACATTCTGAAAAATATTCCTTCGGCCGTAAGACCCTCACTGGTGCTAGCAAACCCTCAATGTGTTGTTAAATAAAAACTGCACTGGACAGGATGAGCAAAGAGAAGTTGGTTTTATTCCCACACTCTTAACAGCAGTAGGGAAGAGAACACAGATCAATTCTAGATACTCAGATTTGCTGAAACAGAGGGCAGGGGAATTTTTAAGAGCTGGGGTGGGGCTTGTAGACCATCTGTGTTTCTAGTTTGCTTCACTCCAAGGGAAAGTAAACTGTCTCCTGCCTTCATGACAGCAGGTAGTTTTACAACTTGAAACATATTAGGTACCCACCTCCCATGGAGACTGGGAGACAGAGGACCATCTTCCTTGATAATTGCATCTCAAAGGGACAGCTCCCGGGTCCTTGAAAAAGACAGTCCTGGGTTATAGAACTGGCAAGAGGCCTTTTGAAAAGATTCGCATCTCAAAAGGGCAGATAAACAGCTTATGATTATGATATCTCTAAAGTAAATGCTCTCAGTAAAGGAAGGTCAAGGGCAAGGGTCAGGAAGAAGTCTTCTGAAGTTGTGATCAGTTGAGGGGCTGTGAGGGCCGCCTCGGTGGGTGGTTTTACCTCTGAACCTCCAGGTTGGTCCTCGACACCCCTAATTTCAGCGTTGCAGACACCAGATGCGAGACAACAGAAGAGCTGACTGCGTGGTTCAGGACCTGCCACTGGGGACAGTTTCTTTGTCCACCTTTGGTCTCAGGTCCATGCTTCCATGTCCTTCTTGCTCACAGCTGTGACAGGCCACCTGCCCTGCTTATGAGGTGATATCTCCCAGCTGTGCACCAGTCTCTTCCCTGATGCTGGGTCTGGGATTCTGCGAGCCACATTTCTGCATTTCTGCTCTGTCAGTGAGTTCCCAGCGAATGGGGAAGTATCTTCCAGTGGGAGGCCTGGAGGGAGACAGCAGTGGTGAGGAGGAGGAGGAGGAGGAGGAGGAGGAGGAGGAAGGGCAGCACTGGCCGAGCTCTTCCTGGGGGCTTTTTGTCTGGCTCCCGTTCCTGTGAGCGTCCACCACCAACACTTTCTCACCCTGGCCACACCACGACAACAGATTCCCTCCCTCACCCCCGATTCAGCAGAAACAGGAAGTATCAGTGCAAGGACTGTGCTGTTATCTCAAAAATAGATTTTTGTTGTTATTATTGTTACATTAACCTAAAATCTCATCGTGTAGAACAGAGCAGTTTCTTTGAGATTCTGCTCAGGTTTCCCTTGAGATTCTGCCTCTTTTACAGATTGCATAAAAAACATCCAGCCATTTGAAAGGGTAAATTTGCCAACTGGAGGGAAGGTAATATCTAGTGTGTCCAGGGCACCACTCCTTGTGACCTGTCAGTTAAGGAATTGTGTGTGTTTTGACACTTCTAATCTCAGCCTTATATTTTGTTTATTAAACTAAATTCATCATAGCATCTTTTTATGCCAAAGAGATTTAAAACTAAGCATGAAAGTGTTGGCGACCATTTTTCACTTAGTCAAGCTCAATACATGCCAATGTCAGCCCCTGAAGAGGAGAGCATTTGCCATGAGCAGACAAACTGCTGGGGAGAATACCAAGTGACCACAAATACATTCTTCTAATTTATAGATGGTTGGTGGACAATTTGTGACAGTCCCCCCTCTCTCTAAATGTATTGCTGTTTGTCTATACTTGGAGACTATTTGGTTCTGATTAGTTGGTGGACAACTTAGCTCTCTTGCACCTGAATTCTTGGAATATCAAATGCGAGTTGAAATTTTAAAAACTGGTTTAAATAAGATATATCCTTCCTGTCACATCAAATTGTGTGAGCTCAAATCTATTTCTGTGATTCACTTATGTTTTCTGTCTATCAAATCAAACTCCCAACTGCTTCATTATACAGCGTTTTTGACCTCTTTAGGAAATGGTTCCATATAACCCTCTAGGTTTTTTTTAATGTGAGATGTGGTTGTAGATTTCTGACATTTAATAAGATGGATATGAGTTTGAAAAGGAAGGAAGCCGAAAATGAAAAATACTGTGTTCTAGTCCTAGGACTGAATCATTATTGATGATCATTCCCTTGTGTAACATTTCTAAAATGATGCCAAACCAAAAGGCACGTATATCAAATGGTAGGGCTAAAATGGATGTTAAAGACTAATCAGTGGCTTTGTAAATTATAAAGGTCATTTTGGATGAAATGATACTTTTGTGTGTGGGAACAGAAGGCGTTGCAGTGTGGGTTGGAATTATAGAGCTGTTGGCTGCAGCGGCTCTGCAATGTGGCAGAAGGAGCAACAAGCTCGAAGGGAGACACCTTGGACTTGAGTCCTGGCTCTGCCATTGGTAGCTGTGGGAGCCCAGGCACATATTTAGCTTGGCCACATGTGCTTCATCTGTTAAATGAGGGTAGTGATATCTACTGGATTTGTTATGAGCATGACCAATAAGAGATTCAAAGCATCCAGTACAATTGGTGTCTGGACTATGCACGTGCTCTAGAAATGGAATTAGGTAAAGTAAAGGAATCACTACTAAGAAATAGCTATGAGGCTTCAAAATAAATACAGAAAATGGTTTCAAGTATATATAAAGAATCAACTAATAAAAGAGAAGTTTGAAGAATGATTATATCAGGAGACCTAAGCAAAAGAAAAAAAATTGAAGTAAATTTTAACTTTATGGATACCAAGTAAAAGTTATAGATTTCTTACTCTTTAATAAAAGTGTAATATGACATAGCCAAGATACTAAAAAATCCTCAAATTTCAAAATAAGGAATAGTTTTGAGTCTTTGTTAAAGCAATTGAAAATCCAAATTAAGGACAAGCGATGGTGAAGGGAATGTGAAAAATAAACCATGTACTAGACTCAAAATGAGTTTCCACAGGAAAGATTTGAGTCTCAGCCTCCTAAGAAAAAGAATAGGAGGCCAGGTGCAGTGGCTTATGCCTGTAATCCCAGCACTTTGGGAGGCCGAGGCGGGCGGATCGTAAAGTCAGAAGTTCGAGACCAGCCTGGCCAACATAGTGAAACCCGTCTCTACTAAAAATACAAAAAAATTAGCCAGGCATGGTGGCGTGTACCTGTAATCCCAGCAACTTGGAAGGCTGAGGCAGGAGGATCGCTTGAACCTGGGAGGCGGAGGTTGCAGTGAGCTGAGATCGCACCATTGCACTCCAGCCTGGGCAACAAGAGCAAACGTCTGTCTCAAAAAAAAAAAAAAGAATAGGAATACGGAATGGAGGTCCTGTGCACACATCTGTTAGCCTCTGCTTGCCTTTCTTCCCAAATGTCATGGGGTCTGAATGAGGGCAGTGATTTTAATTGTCTTACCCTATATGGCACTATTCTCTTAAATAATGTGAACTATAGCACAGAGTAGCTCAATCATTCAAGCTTTTTGGTCAACCTAATTATTCTAAACCTACTGCTATAGTTGTTGAAAGGACTAAGATTTTATCTGAGTGGCATTCTCTGTAGTGTTCCAATGGGACTGACATTTAAGGGTTTTAGTTAAAGGAACAGATTTGACAAAATGGACATTGTGAAACATATACATCTATAAAGCCATTGTTACTTTTAAGAACATTTTGATACATAGAATTTCATTTTATTCTTACATCCTATCCATTTTGTAGATGAGGGATATGAAAAGGAAAGGACAGAGAGGGTGGTTCTGTGATTTGAGTTTTTGCCAGTTTTCTCCACACCGATGAGCTATTTTCTGAATTTCTATATGACCAAGAATTCCCACTCCTAGATATGTGACCAAATCTACTGGAAATATTTATTCAGACAACACTTGTATGTGAATGCTCATAGCAGAACTATTCACAATGGCCAAAAAAGTGGAAATAACTTCAATATCCATCAATAGAAGAGAAAATCTTCTCCTAGCCACGTCCTTATTTGCTTTCTTTTCTCCAGAGACCGCTTTCTTCGTTTTTCTCTCAATGCCCAACGCCTGGAAAAGGTTGTGTCCTGTCTCCTGTTCATTCATTACTTGCCCCAGTGTTAACTAAGATACCAGCAGCAAAAGGCTGCAAGTAGTTATAACTCCAAGATATATTTGCACTTTTTTATGAACTTGAACTTCCTAGAGTTCCTAGACAGGTGTTGGCATCTCAACCTCAGGTGTTCTTTAATGTTTCTTGTTCATGATGGCCACTTGAGTTCACGTCTTTATCTCCCTTCTCCATCAAAATCACTTTAAAGTTACCATAAAGAAGTACAAAAATAACTTCCAATGAGAGCCTTATCAGAAGATCAGAAATTTGGGGAAATTTCTTAAAGATGGGAAGAGGATGGGATCCTACTGGTAGGTAAACAAAGCCAAGGTAAACAAAGCTCCAATATGAGCAAGCTGGAGAAAGCCACAGGGAAGGAGGGAGCTGGTCTCACTGGGAGGACTCTGGGAACGTTACGAGCATGGAATCAACAGATCTGTAGAGGTGAGTGGGAAGGGGAAATTCACACTGAATAGTCAGACTTCCTCCTGCAGAGCAGCTGTGCCACGGACTTACCCCAAACCCATTGAGACCTGGTAGTAAGCACTTAGACCCAGGCAAAACCAGTGACACCATTTCTGAAGACATGGGACCTCTTCCTAGAGTTCCTAGGATGGGTGTTGGCATCTCAATGTAAAGTGTCCTTATTTTGCCATTGACGGTGAGATTTTCCTGATTGCCTGGTGCCCTAAAGTGGAACCTGCCATATAACACACCTCACTGGTAACATACAAAGCTCAGTCACTCTCATTAAGGCAAGGATCAGCCGCAGATGGAATCCGCTCCAGTTACCTATACGAACTGTCTTAGTCTATTTAGTGTTGCTATAAAGGAACATCTGAGGCTGGGTAGTTTATAAGGAAAAGAGGTTTATTTGGCTCATGGTTCTGCGGCTGTACAAGAAACATGGCACCAGCTTCTGCTTCTGGTGAGGGCCTCAGGAAGCTCACAATCATGGTAGAAGATGAAGAGGAAGCAGCATGTACAGAGATCACGTGGCTAGAGAGGACGCAGAGGAGAAGGTGCCAGGGTCTTTTTAACAACAAGCTCTTGCAAGAACTAATGAGTGAGAACCCACTAATTACTTGGAAAGCACCAAGACATTGATGAGTGATCTACCCTCATGACCCAGACACCTCTTATTAAGACCCACATCCAACACTGAGAGTCAAAATTTCAATGTGAGGTTTTGGACAAACATCCAAATTATGACACTAAGTGATCAGGTCAGTAGTTAACACATATGACAGACAATCTTCATTTCTTTTGTGATGTTTATTTTACTTAGAGAACAATTAACTACTAGGCAAACTTAATCTTTTGGAGGACCATATCGTAAATATATTTTTAAATGTTTTCTATTGCCTGAATTTGCTTTGAGAAAATATTGCATGTGGAACAAAGGACTCCCGATGAAAAAAGGAAAAATGTCTTGTCTTGTATAAATATGATTGCCAAAATGAGCAATTCAGAGCAAGAGGTGAAAGGAAAATGTGATGAAAATTTTCAGAGCATAGAGCAGAAAAGGCTGAGAGATGGAGGATATGATTGCAAAGTCAAGTTCCTGGTAAACTAATCCATGGGATCAATCATATAATGGGAGTTCAAGAAAGAGAGAAGAGAATGAATATAGGAGAGGAAATGTAAAACGATAAAACTTCCTTACATTGAGAAAAGGTGAAAGCCTTCTGTTAAAAGGACCCGTGGAGGCTAACAATGTGAATGGAAAACAATCCAATGGCTAGATATATCATAATAAAAATGTAAGAAACCAGGCACGAGTGAAACATTCTAAAAGCTCCAGAGAGAATGAAATTAGGCACACACACCATTTTCTGCAAAGAATAAGAATATGATTATCAGAACTGTTGTGAGGAAATGAGACAAATATTTTTTCTTTCTTTCTTTTTTTTTTTTTGAGACAGAGTCTCGCTCTCTTGCCCAGGCTGGAGTGCACACTTTTTTCTGATACAATACAACTTTATTTACAACAGGCAGAGGGCCACATTTGGCCCACAGACTATTGGTTTCTGGCCTCTGCTCTTAGCTGTGAACATTCTTTTTAAAAAAAATTTAGTTAACTCATAATAATTGTACTGATTTATGAGATACAGAGTGATATTTTGATACATGTATATTGTGTGTAATGATCTAAGGTAATTAGCATTTCCTTCACCTTGAACACTTATCATCTCTTTGTGTTGTGAACACTCAAAATCCTCTTTTCTAGCTTTTGAAAACATTCAGTAAATTATTATTAATCATATTCCCTATACGGTGCTACAAAACACTAGAATTTATGCCTCCCATCTAGCTGTAACTTGAGACAAATATTTTTAAGCCTAAGGGAAATGATTTAAAATATAGACTCCTTTACCAGTCAAAACAGCCAGTGATAAGGCAAAATAAAGGCATTTTCCATATGTAAAGAATCAGAAAAAGTTATTTCTCATCTTTGTCCTCTGGGAAACCAACCAACCAACCAACCAACCAACCAACCAACCAACCAACCAACCAACCAAGAATGTGCTCCTGCAAAATGCAAGTGATTCAACAGCGAATCCAACCGAGGTCTGCAGGGAGAGAGAGGTCCCAGGAGCAAGGGTGTGAAGTGGACCTAGAAGACACCTAGTCCAGATTAGAGCAGGAAGACAAGGGATTTGGAGGGAAAAGGTAGAAGAGTGAAGCAAAGAGTTTGGTTGGGAAAGCGGTGATCTATGGAGTGGTGATGTCATGTCTTCTTTTGTACCAAAAATCCAAGAAAAAAAAATAACAGCTTTCTAAAGAAATTAGAGCCTAGGTCAAAGCAAACTAAAACATGGCAAGATTTTGAGCAGGTTGTGGCAGTAAGAAGATACAACCTCTTTTATCTGTGTTCTTGGAACAATTTATTTTGTGTGACACTTTCAATAACATAGATCACATTTCCTTCTTGATAAGGCCAGTTTAACTACGTGATTCTACGGTATCTAGTCTTTGCACTATCAATATTATACATAATGTTATGTTGATTTTTCATATTTGGCAACAATTTACAGAGAAAGCCTGAGAGATTTAACATTTAAACATTATTTTGTATCTCCGGTTGTTAATCTTTACACTAAAAGTAGTTATAACACTGTATGTTTTGGGGAAGTAAAAATGAATGAAGGGAGCTGGAAGAACCTGTAGAGCCACTGAGTTTCTTATTTTATATAACAGAAAGTCAAGAGAAAATCAAATTGAGGGGCCCCAAAATAGAATTTTAAGTGTTTTTTAAAGCTCTATAAGTAATGGGTAATATAATTGAAACTAATAAGACGTAAAAATTAGTAGAAACAGGAAGGGGAAATGAAGAGTGGTGGGGAGTAAGTAGATGTTATTAAAATGCATAAATCATAAATGTATGACGGCCACATATTGAGAGACTGTAGACAAAGTGTTTCCAGGCACAGACTCTGGAGCCAGACTTCCTGAGTTTGAGTCCTACCCTACCCACTGATTATTGTAGAGGACTGTGTGCTCGCAAACGAGATGTTCCTGGTAAGCCTTGCTCTTGCAAACAAAGCAGGACATTCCTTCTCTGCAAACAAGAAGGATAAAGGAGCCAGCTGTAAACAGCGGGCTCTGGGAACTGGTCAATGTTTGCTGATCTTGTGAGTCAAGGAAAGGTCAGAGAAGCAACACATGTCCCGTGACTTGGCAACATTCCACAAACGGCTGGATAAAATAAAGCAGAGTGTGCTGTTCGGGTCGGCCGCCATGTATGTCTTGTCCTGTGTTGTCTTGTGTGTTCATTCCTTTGTTTAGGAAACACGCGGACCCCAACAATTATTGTGCCATCTTACAGGGTTTTTGTAAGAACTAATATACTACTGTATATAAATGCATGTGTTATATGTAATACACATAATATATGTAATAAATGTTCACTATTATTAAGTACCATTGAGATGATTACTGCCAGAGGCAATCTAATGATACATAATCTTTATAATGTCAAATAGTAATTATTTGAGCAATTCTTTTAAAATATGAAAGGCAGATGGGAAAGTGGGGTCTATGGCAGAGGATACTGATCCTTTAACTTTTCTCTACTGTTTGAATTTTCATTATATGCATGTATGATTATAACGACAATATTTCTTTCTTAAGAACATTCATCTATAATATTGTAGGTATTGCAGAAGTCAGTGTTCACTGATACTAAATATTTAGAAGCAGAAAGAAAGTACTCATCTTGCAAGAAATAACTGGCAAGGCAGTAGAGGGCCTGTGAAAAAGAAGCATTTTAGTTCTCTGAGACCAGACAAATGACAAGACAAAGAGAGAGGTCAAAATGGCGGGGTGTCTGGCTGCTTTACTCATGAATGTGAGGCATTTTCTCCATCATGCACTGAACATGGAGAGAATAGCCCTGGGCAGAAATCAAAACACATGGCAGTTCTGGCAGCTCCAGGCTTTGGCAGTCTGGATGAAGACACATCCTTTGAAGTACCTGTAAACCATACACTTGGCTTGACCTGAGAACTGCAGGACTGGGGCTTGTTTGAGAATCGAATGTGTGAGATACCCTGAGAACCACCCGAAATACAGGTTGACCCAAGAGCTCCGACATTGCTGAGATCTCACGTAATCTAGGTAGCACCATGGACTGTGGAATGTGGGTGTAAATGCTCATATGATCTTCAGTGGACCCGCAGGTTTGTGAGGCCGGGGAATATGCCTGTTCCTTTCCTAACACCATCACTGCCTCCTCTTGGATTATCCCTGAGAGTGACTAATCTGTCTTTCTCCCTCCAGACTCATCCGACTGAACCTGTCCTCAGGACTAGAGCCAGAGCATCTTCCTAAAATGCACCACTGAAAAGGATAATATATATATTAGAAGATGCTATGTTTTTAATATTTGCAGGAAAATTCCTTTAATGAAAAAGACTGACCTCAGTTGAGAATATATCTTGGTAAGTCCACTGTGTAGAAGCAGTATCTTTGTGTGTGTATGTATGAGTGTATGTGGTGTGCATGTTTGTGTGTATGTGTGTGTCTGTGTGAGTATGTGTTTGTGTGAGAGTAAGTGTATGTGTTTGTGTGCATGTTTGTGTGTGTGTGTGTGCCTGTGTGAGTGTGTGTGTGAGAGTGAGTATATGTGTGTGTGCATGTTTGTGTGTGTGTGTGTGTGTGTGTGTGTAAGAGAAGGAATGAATGAAGAGGGAGTAGGGAAAGTGAGCATGGGGTGGGAGAGAGGAACTACCACCCTTTAGGTTTCACAGTAGGAAAAATTTTTCTTTTCTCCCAAATTTTCTCAGTATTTGTTGAAAAATGATACAGATTGATGGTTTTTTTTTTTTTTTTTTTTTGAGACGGAGTCTCGCTCTGTCGCCCAGGCTGGAGTGCGGTGGCGCGATCTCGGCTCACTGCAAGCTCCGCCTCCCGGGCTCACGCCATTCTCCTACCTCAGCCTCCCGAGTAGCTGGGACTACAGGCGCCCACAACCGCGCCCGGCTAATTTTTTGTATTTTTAGTAGAGACAGGATTCTAGCTGACTGGCTTTTCTATAAATGAAATATAATTGTCACTCACCCCTTGTTCTTCCTTATAAGGCTGGTCCCTCTGGGGAGACAGGTGGTCACATTCCTGCACTGACAGCCCCACTTATGAGCTCAGTAGCAACACTGTTTCTTCTGCAAGGTCCCTGGTGCCTCCCAGGGAGCCTCTGTTGACTTGGGCAGAGATTCTCTGGTAGGAAAAAGTAAGGGGAGGGAAAGTCAAGCATACCATCACAGCAGATGGGCACCTTTGTGTCCAGAGCTGGTGTCCTGTAAGGGTGATGTGGGGGACACTGAGTTGTGCCCCACCAGTACAAGATGCTTCAGAGATTTTCTTCTATCCCATTTCACTTACATCATCCTGTCTCCAGAAGACATGCTAATCTGAGTGTGGTGACCTCAGTTATGCTTTTGCCTTCTAACAGCTTAGTTGAGAAACTAATTAGTTTTTCAGGTTAGTGAACTTGCAGCTTGCTGACTGTCATGAAATATGACACAGAATAAGTCAATGGAGAGGGAAGAGGATGAAATGTGAGCTGCAACTTCCCTTACGGTGGCTTTAGCAAGGGGACCAGAAGTATTGCAATGATGTGGAAAAATGTTGTTACCAACACTACACTCTTCTATTTATCCTGAATCACCTGCTTTCAACCCCACTAACAAACAGCCCAGGGCCTTTAAGATTGAAACCAGGAGTCTTCAATTCAATTCAATTCAATTCAACACAATCTTAGAACAAACAAAATCTGTTTTTGACCTCCAGCTCAAAGCCAGTCAATGAGAAACTCAGGACCTGTGATAGGTTAGTATGCATGGGGTCTGCCTGTGGGGATAACTGGGTAACCTAGGGCACAGGGCTGCGGTCTGAGACCTCAGCAACCTGGCTGGTGTGGAGTAGGATGGGGACAGGGGAGACTGACCCAGTTGCAGGTCTAATCCCATCATGCACAGTTAGGCAATCCGGTGAAGAGCATTTGAGGCATTGGCAAACTCAGCTGTGATCCAGGTAGGTGCTGGTATCAGAGACAGCCAAATCCACAGGCAGAGCATGGCAACAGCGAGAACCTCAGCATCGGGGGGAACCCGAGCAGGGGGGAGAACCTGGGCAGCAGGAGAACCCGAGCAGGTGGGGAACCCAAGCAGGGGAGAAGAGCCTGAGCAGCGGGGAGAACCTGAACAGGATGGAGAACCCGCGCAGCAGGGAGAACCCAGAAGTGGGAATAACTCAGGAAGGAGGTAGAACCCGGGCAGGGGGGAGAACCCGGGCAGGGGTTAGAACCCGGGCAGGGGGGAGAACCCGGGCAGGGGTTAGAACCCGGGCAGGGTTTAGAACCCGGGCAGTGGGGAGAACCCAGGAAGCGGGAAGAACCCAGGAAGGGGGTAGAACCCGGGCAGGGGGGAGAACCCAGGCAGGGGGGAGAACCCGGGCAGGGGGGAGAACCCGGGCAGGGGGGAGAACCCAGGCAGGCGGGAGAACCCGGGCAGGGGGGAGAACACCGGCAGCGGAGAGAAGCTGAAGTCAGGTGGCCAGGGCTCGATGCTGCCAGGTGGTCAACAGGCTCCTAGCACAGTCCTGGTCTGGCCTGCGAGCTGTGAGAGCACTGTCTTTTGAAAAGGCTTATACTCTGGGCTGGGCACGGTGGCTCACATCTGTAATCCCAGCACTTTGGGAGGCCGAGGCAGGTGAATCACCTGAGGTCAGGAGTTCAAGACCAGCCTGGCCAACATGGTGAAACCCTGTGTCTACTAAAAATACAAAACCCAGCTGGGTGTGGTGGCACCTGTAGTCCCAGCTACTTGGTAGGCTGAGGCAGGAGAATCACTTGAACCTGGGAGGAGGAGGTTGCTGTGAGCCGAGATTGCACCATTGTATTCCAGCCTGGCGACAGAGCAAGACTCCGTCTCAAAAAAAAAAAAAAAAAAAAAAAGCAAAGGTTTATACTCTGCTTCCAGGCATTGTGGGTTGTCTTTGCAGTGGACAGAAACAAAAGTACCAACCCCCAAACCTTTGTTTTTATAGAGGGGATCTATTAGACTTATTGAAATAATGTATGGCAGATATAAATGTTTACAATGTGGTAATATGGACATTTTTGGATGTCCCCCTCCCTTGTCTTTGCGGCATGGGAGAAATGGAATGCAGACATCTCCTTTGCCTCATGACGTGGCCTGGACCCTAAGGCCTTTCTGATTTGGAGAAAAAATAGCCTAGTTTTTTTTTTTTTTTTTTTCTAGTTCCAGGGTTGATGAGCCATCAGAGTCTACTGTGAAAGAACAGGCAGAGAGAGGCTGGGGTTTAATGGATACAAATGTGCTTGGAAAAGCAGGAGATAGAGAGATCTTACCTCCTGAGGCAGGGGGAAAAGCCAGTGCTATGGCTGGACTCTGCCTTCCAAGAAGAGGAGAAGGAGGAAGCACCAAAGATGCAGGCTTGCCATTCTTGTCACAGACTTCCATGCCCAGGCATGACGCAGGAGCAGGTCCATGTTAGGGGAACTTGAGCCATCATCAGGGGGCAAGAAAAGTCAGCCACTGGCTGCCATTTTAGCTTTGGAATGACAGGAGGGGAAAGACTATTTTGTGCCGGCAGGAGCAGCGGACATCTCCGGAGGACGCCACCTGAACAGATGCTGGCTGTCTCATGCCGAGGCCCCGCGTCAGATCACAGAACTGTGAAGTGATCCTGGGCAGAGGTGAGCAAGAACGGCTGAAGTTGACTCGTGTTTCATACGATTTCAGAAAGATGGGGGAGCTCATTGTTGAAATTAAGTTAAATTGTAGAAAATAAGGAATTTTGGAACTTCTTAGACAAGATGCAGTGATCACACTGTTTCCTGGTGGAGGTCTTGCCCTTCTCGTGCCTTCCTTTATTTTTATTGCCGTAGAGTGGATTTGGACTTATTTTTCTTTTAGTCTGTGGTCAGAGAGGGTTCAGAAGTGTAACTGCGCTTGTGAAAGCACATGCATTTCAGACTTCCTAATCAGATGCTTTCTTGTCACACTTTAAAATACCTGCACTACTGGGAAGGGCCTGCCGAAAGGTCCGCCTATCATTCCTCAGTTACCTTCCGCAGTGAAATGATATTTCTTTCTCTGGCAACAAATGAGAAAGGTTGGTACAGTCGGATATTAAGGGAACCAGAGCTATCTTCAAGGAGCAGGAATCGGCCATTGGCTGCCGTTGTAGCTTGAGAAATGACTGCACGGGGAAAGTCTATTTCAAATAGATGATTACAAAACATCACCAAAGCCAGTGCATGCTGGTGTGCATCACAGATTGGCATAGGAACAGCAATGGGGCATATACATTGTGGAAGTCAAGAAGTGAAGATTACACTTGATCTGATTTCCCATAAAAAGACTCTCTTAGTTCTGCACATTTAGAACCAAGATTTGTTTTCCTCACCTGCTCTTTTGCCATATGAAAAGACCCCTCGGCCACTCCCCAGCCTCTATGTGTGTGTTTAGCATTGGTGAACCTCTCTGACCGTTTATGTTTTCAGGCTAATGATTTGCATACCTCTTTGAGGGCAGGCTAGAGAAGAAGGCTGAGTTGGAGAGCCTTGTAAACTGAATGGAGACAGCTGAGTCTGGAAGGAAAAGGGGCATTAATATGTCAACCAGTATCCAAGGTCTGATGGGCAGGAGCCAGGCCTTGCCTGCTTTTGTGTCATGCATGGGTAAAGTTGTATCTAAATATTTAATCTCTCTTTGCTTTTGCTCCTTTCCACTCTAATCTCATTCCTTTAATTTAATTTTTATTTATTTATTTTTGAGCTTTTAGGATCCCAGGGTAAATAAGTATCTTACCTTGGGAAATTGCATAACAGAAAGAAAATACTTAGCGTGATCACTGTTTAATTGTGTTCAGTTGTATTTAGGACCAAGACATCTGACAGCATCACTGGGCATCCTTTCAGAGAACAATTGACACACTTGAATGCAACAGAGTGGATAGGTGACAGCTCCTTCCCACAGCAGCCGTGGCAGCTCCAGCTTTCTGTCTAATCAAATTAGTTCCTCTCTGCACTCAAACAAGTCAGAAGCAATCATCTCTTAATCCGCGCCTGATAAGCAAATGCAAACACTGTCATGGTGTGATGCTAATAGGACAAGAGGTGAAGGCTGCTAATAAATACAGACATATCATGTGGATATAATAAGCCACTTAGAAAAATAGTGGATATAGATTTTCTGTCTTTTACTTAATCTATTTTCTTTCCCACAAGGGAGAGACCAGGCAGCTATCGAGAGAGGATAAATGCACTTGCTTTATGGACGCTCTGCTTCTCTGCTACTCCCATTGTTTTTCCCAGTGGAGATGGCACCAGTCCCTGGTGTTGGGGGCCATTGCTGGGCCTATTGTCTCCACATTAGTTTCCTAGAGTTTCCTAGAGTCACTAGCTCTGGATAGCCTATTTAGCAATGTCACCTATGCCACTTGGCTTCTGTATGATGAGAGCGGGGAGTCAGCTACGATCAATGAAGCCTTTTTTTGAGAGACTTCTCCTAATATTAACAAGTACAAAGGTATTATGGATTTGAGAAGCAGAAACATGGCCTATTGATATTGGGTTAGTTGGAACTAGTCTTATTTAAAAATAAACTACTCTTTCTCCAAGGTAGTATGAGAAAAATTAGGTTGGAGTTTGGAAATAAAGCAAGGCTTTTTTTAAATTAAAAAAAACAGCTTTATTGAGATATAAGTCATATATCATACAATTTACCCTTTTAAATCATAACAATTCAATGATTTTTAGTATGTTCAGAGTTGTACAATCATTACCACAAGCAATTTTAGAACATTTTCATCACACAAAACAGTAATTTCATAACCATTAGTATCATTCCCTATTTCTCTTCTCCTGTCCCACCTATCCCACTACTGGCTATATAACCAAAGGAAAGGAAATCAGGATGTGAAAGAGATGTTTGCACTCCTGTGTTTATTGTAGTACTATTCACCATAGCCAAGAAATGGAGTCAACGTAAGTATCCATCAATGGATGGGTGAATAAAGAAAATGTGGTGGCCGGGCGCAGTGGCTCACGCCTGTAATCCCAGCACTTTGGGAGGCCAAGGCAGGCAGATCATGAGGTCAAGAGATGAAGACTATCCTGGGCAACGTGGTAAAATCCTGTCTCTACTAAAAATACAAAAATTAGCTGGACATGGTGGCACATGCCTGTAGTCCCAGCTACTTGGGAGGCTGAGGCAGGAGAATTGCTTGAACCAGGGAGGCAGAGGTTGCAGTGAGCTGAGATCAGGCCACCACGCTCCAGCCTGGGTGACAGAGCGATACTCCATCTCAAAAAAAAAAAAAAAAGAAAATGTGGTATATATACACAATGGAATACTATTTAGTCATGAAAAGAACAAAATCTTTTATTGTAGAAATCATTTGTAACAACATGGGTAAACATGGAGGATATTAAGTGATATCAGCCAGACACAGAAAGCAGGGCATTTTTGAAATAAGAAAACCAAATAAGAGGAAGCAAAGAAACATTGGGAAAAAAAATCAATGATAGGAGTTTTCTCTAATACTTGTATTTATTTAACAAAGCTTAATTTATTAAGCAAGTCTATGCCAAGCAAGGCACTTTAAATGAATAAATCAATGGCCAAGTTAGCAAGCAGTGCTTTAGAAAAAAGGGGTAATAAAAACAATTGTTTCTATTTCCATTGAAGTAGTAAACGTTAATTAGATGATGTGTTGCAGAATGTCTTATACTAATTTCTTCACTCTCTTATCCTGGCAAGTAGCCTTCTGTGAGCTGGAATGGGGAGAGTATATTTCTTTGCCCTATAAAGGTTGGGCTTGACCATGTGGCTTGGCTTGGCCAATAAAATTTTAATGAACTTGGTGTGAGAGCTTAAATGTGGTTGAGTGGGATTTCTTTTTTTTTTTTTTTTGCTTCTCTCTCTATTTATAGAATTTTTGTTACATAGATATATCATGTTATGTTATGATCTATTACCTAGAAAACCCAAAAGACCCCTTGAAAAGACTTCTAGATTTGATAAATGAATTCAATAAAATTTTAGGATCAACATGTTTGAGTAGTTTGACTTGGCCTCTCACACTCCTGTGATCTATTATTAGAAGAACATGACCCAGATAGCTGCTGGTCCAAAGAGAATGTGGAGGCAAGTGGGATATAACAGAACTCCATGAAAAGCCTAGAGCCATGTTCAGTTGACTCGTGGCCAAAAACAGAGTTGCTCTAGGTGACCAATTGTCTCATGAGCAAGAAAAAATATAAATGCATGTTGCAGGCACTTAAGTTTTGCAGTGGTTTGTTACACAGCACTAGTGCAGTGATAGCTGACTAATATACCTTTCAAATTAAAGTTAATCAAATGGTCAGCATGATATTAAAAAGATTAAGTTTTGAGACAAGCATGTGGCTGATGTATTCTTGGTCTTTACTGACAAAAACTGTAATTTTAGTTTTGAAATCATTGGAAAGCCTTTTATAGCTATTCGGTTGGTGCAAATGTAGTTGCAGTTTTTGCCATTAAAGATCAAAAAAGACAAAGACGGGCATTACATAATGGAAAGGGGTCAATTCAACAAGAAGAGCTAAATATCCTAAATATATATGCACCCAATACAGGAGCACCCAGATTCATGAAGCAAGTCCTTAGAGACCTACAAAGAGACTCAGACTCCCATGCAATAATAATGGGAGACTTTAACATCCCACTGTCAATATTAGATCAACGAGACAGAAGGTTAACAAAGATATCCAGGACTTGAACTCAGCTCTGCACCAAATGGACCTAATAGACATCTACAGAACTCTCTACCCAAATCAACAGAATACACATTCTTCTCAGCACTACACTGCACTTATTCTAAAACTGATCACATAATTGGAAGTAACGCGCTCTTTAGCAAATATAAACGAACAGAAATCACGAGAAATTGTCTGTCAGACCACAGTGCAATCAAATTAGAACTCAGGATTAAGAAACTCACTCACAACCAGACAACTACATGGAAACTTAACAACCTGCTCTTGAATGACTACTGGGTAAATAACGAAATGAAGGCAGAAACAAAGATGTCCTTTGAAACCAGTGAGAAAAAAGACACAATGTACCAGAATCTCTGGGACATATTTAAAGAGGTGTGCAGAGGGAAATTTATAGCACTAAATGCCCACAGGAGAAAGGAGGAAAGATCTAAAATCGACACCCTAACATCACAATTAAAAGAACTAGAGAAGAAAGAGCAAACAAATTCAAAAGCTAGCAGAAGGCAAGAAATAACTAAGAGAGCAGAACTGAAGGAGATAGAGACACAAAAAACCCTTCAAAAAATCAATGAATCCAGGATCTGGTTTTTTGAAATGATCAACAAGATTGATAGACTGCTAGCAAGACTAATAAAGAAGAAAAGAGAGAAGAATCAAATAGACGTAGTAAAAAAATGATAAAGGGGATATCATCACCAATCCCACAGAAATACAAACTACCATCAGAGAATACTATAAACACCTCTATGCAAATAAACTGGAAAATCTAGAAGAAATGGATAAATTCCTGGATACATACATCCTCCCAATACCAAACCAGGAAGAAGTTGAATCTCTGAATAGACCAATAACAGGCTCTGAAATTGAGGCAACAATTAATAGCCTACCAACCAAAAAAAGTCCAGGACCAGATGGATTCACAGCTGAATTCTACCAGAGGTACAAAGAGCTGCTGGCACCATTCCTTCTGAAACTATTCCAATGAATAGAAAAAGAGGGAATCTCTCCCTAACTCATTTTATAAGGTCAGCATCATCCTGATACCAAAGCCTGGCAGAGACACAACAAAAAAAGAGAATTTTAGACCAATATCCCTGATAAACATTGGTGTGAACATCCTCAATAAAATACTGGCAAACCGAATCTAGCAGCACATCAAAAAGCTTATCTACCACGATCAAGTTGGCTTCATCCCTGGAATGCAAGGCTGGTTCAACATACGCAAATCAATAAACATAATCCATCACATAAACAGATCCAATGACAAAAACCACATGATTATCTCAATAGATGCAGAAAAGGCCTTTGACAAAATTCAACAGCCCTTCATGCTAAAAACTCTTAATAAACTAAGTATTGATGGAACATATCTCAAAATAATAAGAGCTATTTATGACAAACCCATAGCCAATATCATACTGAATGGGCAAAAACTGGAAAAATTCCCTTTGAAAACTGGCACAAAGCAAGGATGCCCTCTCTTACCACTCCTATTCAGCATAGTGGTGGAAGCTCTGGCCAGGGCAATCAGGCAAGAGAAAGGAATAAAGGGTATTCATTTAGGAAAAGAGGAAGTCAAATTGTCCTAATGTCATCCCAGATGACATGATTGTATATTTAGAAAACCCCGTCATCTCAGCCCAAAATTTCCTTAAACTGATAAGCAACTTCGGCAAAGTCTCAGGGTACAAAATCAATGTGCAAAAATCACAAGCATTCCTGTACACCAATAACAGACAAATAGAGAGCCAAATCATGAGTGAACTCCCATTCACAAGTTCTACGAAAAGAATAAAATACCTAGGAATCCAACTTACAAGGGATGTGAAGGATCTCTTCAAGGAGAACTACAAACCACTGCTCAATGAAATAAAAGAGGACACAAACAAATGGAAGAACATTCCATACTCATGGAGGGGAAGAATCAATATTGTGAAAATGGTCATACTGCCCAAGGTAACTTATAGATTCAATGCCATCCCCATCAAGCTACCAATGACTTTCTTCACAGAATTGGAGAAAACTACTTTAAAGTTCATATGGAACCACAAAAGAGCCCACATTGCCAAGACAATCTAAGCAAAAAGAACAAAGCTGGAGGCATCATGCTACCTGACTTCAAACTATACTACAAGGCTACAGTAACCAAAACAGCATGGTACTGGTACCAAAACAGAGATATAAACCAATGGAACAGAATAGAGGCCTCAGAAATAACACCACACATCTACTACCATCTGATCTTTGACAAACCTGACAAAAACAAGAAATGGGGAAAGGATTCCTATTTAATAAATGGTGCTGGGAAAACTGGCTAGCCATAAGTAGAAAGCTGAAACTGGATCCCTTCCTTACACTTTATACAAAAATTAATTCAAGATGGATTAAAGACTTAAATGTTAGACCGAAAACCATAAAAACCCTAGAAGAAAACCTAGGCAATACCATTCAGGACATAGGCATGGGCAAGGACTTCATGATTAAAACACCAAAAGCAATGGCAACAAAAGCCAAAATAGACAAATGGGATCTAATTAAACTAAAGAGCTTCTGCAAGGCAAAAGAAACTACCATCAGAGTGAACAGGCAACCTACAGAATGGGAGAAAATTTTTGCAATCTACCTATATGACAAAGGGCTAATATCCAAAATCTACAAATAACTTGAACAAATTTACAAGAAAAAACAAAACCCCGTCAAAAAGTGGGCAAAGGATATGAACAGACACTTCTCAAAAGAAGACATTTTTGCAGCCAACAGACATATGAAAAAATGCTCATTATCACTGGTCATCAGAGAAATGCAAAGCAAACCAAAATGAGATACCATCTCATGCCAGTTAGAATGGTGATCATTAAAAAGTCGGGAAACAACAGATGCTGGAGAGGATGTGGAGAAATAGGAATGCTTTTACACTGTTGGTGGGAGTGTAAATTAGTTCAACCATTGTGGAAGACAGTGTGGTGATTCCTCAAGGATCTAGAACTAGAAATACCATATGACCCAGCGATCCCATTATTGGGTATATACCCAAAGGATTACAAATGATGTTACTATAAAGAAACATGCACACGTGTGTTTATTGCAGCACTATTCACAATAGCAAAGACTTGGAACCAACCCAAATGTCTGTCAATGACAGACTGGATAAAGAAAATGTGGCACATATATACCATGGAATACTATGCAACCATAAAAAGGATGAATTCATGTCCTTTGTAGGGACATGGATGAAGCTGGAAACCATCATTCTAAGCAAACTATCACAAGAACAGAAAACCAAACACCACATGTTCTCACTCATAGGTGGGAACTGAACGATGAGAACACTTGGACACAGGGCAGGGAACATCACACACTGGGGCCTGTCGGGGGGTGGAGGGATGGGGGAGGGATAGCATTAGGAGATATACCTAATGTGAATGAGTTGATGAGTGCTGCAAACCAACATGGCACATGTATACCTATGTAGCAAACCTGCACATTGTGCACATGTACCCTAGAACTTAAAGTATAATAATTAAAAATAAATATATAAAAGTAGCAAAACCACAATTACTTTTGCACCAACCTAATAAAAATATAGGAACAAAGAGGAAACTTCTCTAAAGAGGCCAGTTTCACCTGTCCAAGAGATGTTACAACAGGAATCAGTTATGTATACCTGGGATTCTCATGTATTTTACAAAGTTTCCTTGGCTGTCCTACATCATTACCAATTCTCCCTTTGCTGCTCTGGCTTGCTGTGGTAATACTTTCCATTGCTGCATTGCCAGGTCAGTGTCTGTGCCACCAATTGTCATTGGAGGTGGTGCTGCCATCATTCAAAAGAGGCTGCCTATGCCAGATGCCAAGGGGCTCATGTCTACACTGAGGACACTTCCTCGTGTCATTACCAAGCCTGTTACAATCAATTCTGCAGACATCCTTTGCTTTTTTAGCAAACTGCTCTTCCAGTTCTCAGTTGGATATTCCTGGCAGTTGTTTCATCCTGGGATGCTGTAGGTCAGTCGGGCTGTGATGAGGAATGGAGGAGATAGACACTGCATTGTAGTCGGATTCTTTTCCCCCAGTTTCTGGCAATGCCCACTCTCAGCGTATTCAACTTGAGAATTCTGACTTTGTTCTCGAGGTCAGTTCTTTGCTAGGAATCTCCCTGGTACACCTCTGGGAAGTGTGAGGACACCTCTGGAAGGCTACTTCATCAGCATCTAGCTATGCCCAGGGTCACAGCCCCAAGCTGCAATCCCAGCTGCATATGGATTTCTACACATTTTGATTTTCTGTAGTAGAGGACGAAACTAGGACAAGCTGATGGAGATTTAATGACCTAGAATAATCCATTAAAACAAGGAAAGGACCGAAGAGATATGGGAGAAGTGTGGGAAAGCCTAGGATATTCTGAGATAGCTCAGATAATCAGACGCCTTCTTGGCAGGAGATTTCTGCTTTAAATCCCATGACTATATGGAGTAAATTGTGAATTTGTTTTGCACTGAGAGTGAAGGGGGGAGTCTGAAGTCAATACCAAATGGCCCAAAGTTTTTAAAAAGCTGACCAACTGGGACCCAGAAGGAAGCAGGGCCACAGGTCACAGGAAGACAGCAACCTGAGGAACAGCGCTGGGTTATGGAGCTGCGAAATGAATGAGAGAACAATGACATTGGCAGGAACTGTTGAGGCTCTGAATCCTCTGGTTAATGCTCCTAGTACATAGTTTAATGAGATGGTTTCTAAGGATCTGGTACCTCTTACTTTACATGACTTTATCTACACGTTTAATGGAAACTTTCCATTGCTCTCCTAAAGCTGCTGCCGCATGTCTGCTTTTTAAATGGGCTTGTGTTATGTCCTGGGGATCCAGAGGAGACGGAAACAAATTATCATGACTTCCTTGCAGGAGAGAGAGTTTGGAAAATTTTCCTATTCTATGGGAAAGGTAGGGCGACCGAGCTGAAATAACGAGCAGGGACTGTCTTTCTGTAGCTCTGGAATACATGCAAGAAGCAGGGAGGGAGAGCTGCTGGAGAGACCCGTGTTATCTGGGGTGTGAAAAAATGTGGACTCGGATTTTGCACATTTTGCCTATATTAGTGATCATTATTGAATCTGCCCCATTTTGCTAAATTCCAATACTTGTTTTATTCCCAGAAATCATCCTCCAGTATTTTTAGGGAGTAAAGCTGATTATAAAAACTTTATTCTTCATTGTTTGACTTAATTCCCTTATGTTAAAAATTACAGTATAATCTCATCAATTCAGGCTACTTGCTTTAAATCCTTTTGCAAGCAAGTAAGTTCCCTCATTCTTCAGAATCTCTTAATTTGTGATTCATAGACTAGAAGCTAGTCTATGAATCTTTGTTTCTTCTGAAGAAGGAGCTATGAAAAGCCAGTTAATACTCAAATTGAGACTACAAAGCGCCTGCTCAGTTTACTTGATAAGGTAAATTGAAAAGGTCATGGTAAATTTCTTAAACATTCTCTTTGGAACACCAAAAGAATGTCCACACATTATTTTTTTTAAACCCCAAAACTATAGAAACCCCCAAACTCTTATCTCCTCCAAAATGCAGGCAAAGAAACTCTCCAAATTGTCACTTTGCTTAATAATGGGTTACCTTACTCAATGTGGTAAAAAGTAATCTTACTTCTCCTTTAAAATGGTTCACAGTTTTTGTTGTTGTTACTTAGAATGACACTTGCTCTTCACCCTTAATCAATGAGTTGGTATTTATTGAGGTGAAGTTCTGCCAGAAGTGTACTCTTCGAGGAATGAAAGAGGTCCAACAAGGTTTGTCCTAAAGAGATTAAAATATGGCTGAAGAAAAGTGACTTCATTTTTTACTTATTTACATGTGAAAATGTGGCTACAAATAAAAGACAGTATAAAGGAAAATGAGCCCTTGGTGTCTACCCTGCTTAGGAGGGACAAAGTAATAACAAATTTCCTCTCTACAAACAACTGAGAGAAAATACACAATCCGGGTGCCTTCTTCCAAGTGCTCTTTTTACAAGCCCTGAAATGTGAATGACAGGCGGGAAGACCAGCCTTCCTGGTTCCCAGCCGAGGCTCTTCCCACCTGGAAGTCCGCAAGGTTTCTCTTTTATCATTATTATTATTATTATTGATTTTACTTTAAGTTCTGGGATACATGTGTAGAACGTGCAGGTTTGTTACATAGGTACACATGTGCCATGGTGGTTTGCTGCACCCATCAACCTGCCATCTAGGTTTTAAGCCCCGCATACATTAGGTATTTGTCCTAATACTCTCCCCTGCCTTGCCCCCATTCCCCGACAATCCATATACAACCCAGTGTGTGATGTTCCCCTCCCTGTGCCCACATGTTCTCGTTGTTCAACTCCCACTTGTGAGTGAGAACATGTGGTGTATGGTTTTCTGTTCCTGTGTTAGTTTGCTGAGAATAATGGTTTCCAGCTTCATTCATGTCCCTGCAAAGGACATGGACTCATTCTTTCTATGGCTGCGTAGTATTCTATGGCTGCATATATCCATGTGTATATATGTCAGATTTTCTTTATCCAGTCTATTATTGATGGGTATTTGGGTTGGTTCCAAGTCTTTGCTATTGTAGATAGTGCTGTAAGATTTCTCTTTCATCATTCCTCAGGGGTCCTGCCTTGTAATTCCCTTGCAGGGCCTGCCCTCTCTGCCATTGAACCTGTATCACTCTCTTTGCTGCAGGTCTTCTCTTTTCAGCTCCCTGTGCTACTTGTTCAGGGCTAATCAGTCTAAGAATAAAAAGCCCTTGGAAAGAGAGCAGAGGTAGGAGGAGGCGGAGGTCAGGCTAAGTATTCCATTGGCTCCCTCTCTGTGGGTCTAGCTGTGCCCCTTTACTAAAATATCCAGTCCTTTCATGAAGGTTTGCCCTGCAGGATTTCTTGCCTTCTCGAACTTTTCTTCAGCTTGTTCCGGTCGGCTCAGGATGAGGACTGATCCACAGCTGCTAGCCCTGGGTTCCTTCCTCTTCTGCTTA
Organism: Macaca mulatta; assembly: GCF_049350105.2. NCBI lineage: Eukaryota > Metazoa > Chordata > Mammalia > Primates > Cercopithecidae > Macaca > Macaca mulatta. The sequence continues at coordinate 192,742,188 of NC_133408.1, forward strand.
CCCTACACTCTGTCCACGCCTTTGTAATTAGTCCCTTTGCAAATAAACACTCTTCAAATTTTCCAGGATTCATTGTTCTGATTTTGACAGGGATCCTGCCAGGTACAAGGATCTCCTTGTTAAATTATTTAACCTAAAGAAACAACACAAATGGTGGGATTTGAGACACCACGGCTGTCAGGGCAGAGTCATATTTTTGATGAATCCCCTTTTGTTTATGTCATTAGGCAATCATCTGACTTATTTATTCCTTACTGCAAACTTCGAATTGTTGAAATCCAGTGCAATGCTTAAATAAAAAATAATTTGTGTCGAGCAAATGGAATAGATTTTAAAAGGAGCTGCTCGAGGTGATTTAGTGAATTGTCAGGTTTCTATTTCACAAATAACAAAATAGAAATTAAGAGCATGTCAGAATGAATTAGGACTGGCACATACATAAAAGTGATTTTATTAGAACTAGTAAATTACGCTTACTTAATTCACATTGTCATGAATGGCACTTTGCTATATATTCTGTGGGTTTTTCACTCCCTACTTGTGTTATTGTTCAGTAAGACAAACATATTGGGCAAGTGATATAATGGGAATGGATTTACGAGTGAATCAATCTTGTTTTGCTGTTCCATACACTAGCGTTTGGCTCTTCTTCTGCTGACATATTAGGGCAGGGCTTAGTGGAAATGGGCAATGAATGCACACGCTCTCTCTCTTTCTCTCTCTCTCTCTTTAAGGTCAAGTGTGGAAAAGAAATGAAAAGTAGGAGTCTTTCAATGAACTTTAGAGGCTAGACTAAAGGCAGCTTGCCCTTTAGCTAAATGGTTTTGGCCTGCCTGATATCTTAGCTTCTGGGCAGAGGAAGTCTGTGATCCCGCTCTGCACGTTGCAGAGATGGCCACCAGGAATCTGGTCATGTCACACAGGCCGAGTCTCGAGGTCTTGGAAGCAAGGCATTGGCCAGGAAGCGAACGTGAATCGACCCCATTCCCATTCATGTGTAATCTAGGTTGGGAGATTAGACTGACACAAATATGAAACTGCAAGTAACACTAAAGGTCAGATGAGACCAGAGGCAAAGCCGGACAGGAAGTGTCTGAGAAGCTCAGACCTGCAGAGTGAACTCGAGTTGGGTCCTAGAAGGGCACGCCCAAATGGAGATCTTTATCCACCTCTTCTGCTTGACAAGGGCAGTCTCTAACAATTTCATCGTTCCCCACACAAATCCTGGGGCATCTTCAACTCTTGACACACAGTTCTCCTCCAGGTCAGGTCTCAGTGACCTTCCTGAAGGTTCTTCACCTGCTGATCCTCTATTCATCCGACGGCATCTCAGGATGCTTCATCTTTCCTTTTCTCCATGGAAAACACCTCTATTTTATTCTGTTGTATAGCCTTCTGTCTGCTAAGTGATAATGGGATAAAAACAATCCATATGCAATTGTTAAAGTTACTTCTTCCAGGGGGCGTAATCCCTCAACCCAGTGAGAATGCTCTGAAGCAAGTGCCTCCAGCCATTGGGAAGTGGGGAGATGACTGCCTTGGAACCCTTCAATCCCTCGCATGTGGGTGTGAGCCCCCCACCCAGGAAGCCATGCCTTCCCGAGAGTTCAAGATCTCTCTGCAGAAGGCTATTCTGAGCCCATGCTCTCTCCTCACCTCCGGACTTGGCCGTGTCTGCCAGGACAGTGGTATAGGAACCCCTTTTAATCACACTTTGGAAAGCGCATTCCTATCTGAATATTTTACATTCGATCCCCAAAATGTTAAAGGAAGAATTTTTTTCATTGACAGCTGGGGGAAATGAGGCTATGAGGAGGAGTGACTTGCCCAAGGTCAATGGTAACAGAACAGAGCCTAGGACTCGGGTGCCCCGCCACTCAGCACACCTTTTTTCTTGCTCCCTGCTGCGTTTTGAAGGTGTGGCCCAACTGCATTTGATTTTTCCGGATATCTGGGTATGAAGCTCTGAAATACAGAAAGAGAGTGGTAGATCTGGTGAAGGCGCCAAGTGTGGTAGTTATTCCAGTGTTGTTTACTGGAAGAGTCAGAAGTCCACTTCTTGGAGTAGTAATGAGTGAGAGCCAATTTTTGGTGCTTTATTAAAATTTAGTAAACCCATATATTTGTTTAATTATTTCCACTTTACGAATGAAGAAATTGTGGTTTAAAGGCACCAAATCACGTGTTCAGATTGAGTCTACTGGTCTTACGCGGCCAGACTGTCTGACCCGAGTTTGTGATTCTCACATGCCTGTCTGACTTGGATGACAAAGGAAAAAAAGAATTCAAATGATAACACTGCATCCATGTAATATGTAATTACTAAATCTTTTAGAAATTTAAAATCATACATAGGAAAAGCCATTATACATGTTTGTCGGGTGAGTCTGGTATTAATACCACAATCCATCTCCATATGTAAGCATAGTTGGTTGTTTCGAAAATGTGGCAAATACACCAAGAGTTACTTTCTGGGTCAGTGAGGGTGGCCTCTTCCCCTGAGAAGGATCAATGCATTGAGAGGCAGTGCGTAAGAAAACCTGGGCAGTGGATTCGGAGGCCCTTGTCTTGGTGCAGATATTTAGACATTTCAGGGACTTTTGCTTTGTTTTGTTTCCCCACTCCCGCTCACCAACTCATTCAGTTAACTTGATTGAGCATTGGATCGGGGCGGATGCTGAGCTAAAGGGCACAAGATGAGCAGTAGCCTCTTGCTTTTCCAGACTGCGTGTCATTTGGAGAATGTATTAGACTGCTCCCACGCTGCCACAGAGCCCTGCACAGTGTCGGGGGGCGGCACTTCTCAGGGGACTCACTGAGGAGAGAAAGGAATGAAACACGAATCCAAATAGCCTTGGGTATCCTAGTTCACCACTGGCAGAGCCTTCTGATTGAGGGATTGCCCTCTCCCTCAGCCCACGCGTTCTCCCTTGAGGGTTCCTGCCATAGTGAACCGTGCCTGTTGAGTGTGACCAGCCAGATAAAAAGGCTGGGAATCATTAGCGTAGATGGAAAAATGGAAGATGAGCCAATTTAAATGGAAGAAGTCCTATTTAAGCTTCATTTACGTATTGGAAATTGGTACTGCCATTTATCCTCAAATAATACCCTGAGCATTATCTGCTCACAATAACTTTGGGAAAGTGTTGACTCAATGCCCTTACGTGAAATAAGCTTCTAGCCACTGCCTGAGAGCTTATCGTCAATGAATTCTGCTTGGTGTATACCGACAGTCTGCACGAAGCAGACCAAATAAGTCTATTAATATTCAGCCAAATACCAATAAAGTCAATGTGATTTATTTATCATATTGATCTACCCTTCCAAAGCCAAGACCAGATTAAATGAGCATTGGCTTGTGTTGTCTTGAAAATGCAGGACAGATAAAAATCAAAGTGTTATCTTCTATGTACTTGGAAGATTAATTGGAAACTCTATTCTTTTGGTGTTCAATTTAATGTGCTAAACAGTTCTTTGGGGAAAATCATAGCCTTTGTGTAGCACGGCAGCATTTCTCAGAAGGTGTCTCTGCATTCACAAAATGTCTAATTAACAATTCTGTTTGCTTATTTTTCTTAATCTAAAAGTAATGTCAACAAATTGGCACCATTTCCTAAATATCTGCTTATGTCCTATTTTACCAACCAATTCATGTATTACTGGAGTTTACGATATGCATATCTCAAAATAAAATGCTTCTCCTGCAAACTGGAAAAGAGATTCACACACAATAGCACGAGGCCAGAGGTTTGTACAGGGTGAGTTGTTTAAAAGTCTCATGAAAACTCACAAATCCATATTTCTGAGCTGAAGAGTTTCTTTAACCTTTCCATCCACCATATATTTTTAAGGACTTTGAAAAATTGCTGTCTTAATGTTCAAGTGTGGGGCCATAAGGAGATGATAGCCTCAGAGAAGTGGCAGCAGGAGACGACTCCACAGTTCACTGTCCAGCACTGTGTCACCTTGGTGAAGAAAACTGGATGCAGAGAAGCAGGCAAATGACTGAGTGGCGGGGCTGCAAGCTCAGTCTGCTGAGTACCAGGGCAGGGCTCCAAAAGTGTCCCAGCTCATGTGCCCTTAACACCTGCTTCGTCCAGGTGCTGTCTAGGTACAGTGGGCATCAGAGACAAAAACACCGACCCACCTGCCTCCATTCCCCTCCATGGAGCTCTGTATATTAGATCGTAGCCCAGGAATGAATTAAAGGTAAAATAGCTCTTTTCTGTTCATTTGGTGTTACTCAGGGAAACTGTGAAGCAGGTGAAGTTTGGCACTAGGCCCTTGCATTTTCATTTTTGTGTTTCTTTCACATTTGCTGGAAAACCATGTCTCCTATCTCTGGTGCCCTTGGCCCCCCAGGCTGCTCTTTGGTTCTCTGGGCTTCACATTGTGCAGCCTCCCCTCCACACACACAACCACACAGAGTCACACACACACACACTCTCACACACACACATAGGCACACACACACACTCTCACATGACACACACATGCACACACGCACACTCACACCGTTATACACACTCACACACACTCACACACACATGCACACTCACACAAATGCACGCACACTCACACACACACACAGACAGCACACTCATGCATGCGTGCGCGCACACACAGTCACACCCCCACAAGCACACACATGCACACTCACACACACAGTCACATGGGCACACACCTACACACACACACGCACACACACACATGCACACATACACGCACACACATACACACAAGTACACACACACATACGCGTGCACACGCACACACCCACACGGACACACACACTCACGCACACTCACGCACACTCACATGGACATTCACACACACGCACACTCACACCCAAACACACATGCGCACACATGTACACTCACACACACATGCACACGTGCACGGACACTTACACACGCACACTCACACATTCACGTGCACACACGCACACTCACATGAACACATGCACACACTAACACACTTGCCCTCTCTTGCTCTGCTCCAAACTCAGTAATTAATTTATTCTCTCTTAAAATGACAACTTGGAGGTGAAGGAAAAACCATCAATCTTAAGAAGTCTTCATGTCACTTAGGGCTGTTCCTATGTTTTAGAGAACATACATTAGCTTATGTCACTTATAAATCCAGATTTGAGAGGCAACAGGTGGTCTGGTACCCTGGTGGCCTAAGAAGGGTACCTGGGGAGACTGAGAGGACTCAGAGGTGGGTGGGCAGGTGGCTACATCCTTGGGATTTGGCCTTCAAGGCTTTTCACTGATTTGGGTAACAAGGCATTGGCCTTACTGCAAAGCATAGCAGGGCAGAAAAATACGGGGGCAAGTTAGGACGTGGGCTCTTTCCACCACCGAGACAGGTTAAGTTATTTTAGGGCGTGCAAGGCAGACACTTCAATGTGATTTATTTAGCAGCAGAAAGGTTCCTCTCCACGAATTTTAAAGCTCCTACTCTGCCTGCTACCAGCCTTGGATTGGAGGGGGGAGGCAATATACAACTGGATTCCAAATTCATGGTACTGTAGAAGTGATTCTTTGGTATTTTCTAAGAGTTGCTTCTTTGCCTCCCCAGTACATGATCAATTTTAAAACTGCTCTATGCATGCCGGAAAATAACTTTTAGGTGTGGCATTCTACACCTGTCCTTTACAACAACCTTCAAATATTCGTGTTCAAATCCTCTGCATCCTTAGCAACTTAAATTGATTCATTATTGAAATAGGTATAAAATCACTATCATTTTAGATTTATCACATTTTCCATCCTATTCTTCCAATTTTTAATTGATTCAATTTGAAGCTGTATTAGCTTCATACCAGTTCCAAACTGTTGTAGCTGACTGGCAATTTGTCTGTTTTATAGTTTGGTAGTGTACACGCACTACGCCAGGCATACTTCGCCGATGCTAATGGTGCCGCAGCAACTCTCTCCGTTAGTCTCTGTCTGCTACAGATTTTCCTCTTCCATTATTTCCAACCTCAGAATTTAGAAATGACTCTTTATATTATCACCTAGCTAAATGTTAGTAGTTTCACACCAAGTAAAATATATCTGATATCTGGGAAGCTTAATCCAATGATGTTTCTTGTGTGTACTTATTTATACAGTTACATTTCTTGTGCATATTGATTTATTTATACCTGCAACCTTATTTTGTGACTAATGTTTGCTGTATTTTGCTTGTTTATTTTGCTTTCCTCCTCCTCTTTACTATTTTCTTGAAAACCCCCCAAAGCAATAATCTCTGTTTTCTCTCTACTGGTTTGAAAGTTATAAATTGTATTTCTATTCATTTTAGTGGTTAAGCTTAATTTGTAGTTAACAGAAATTTGAAACAATCTCAGACTTACTGAAAAGTTGCAATTAGAGTACAAAGAACATTGATGCAACCTCTCTGTCTAATACTTTCACGTGTGTTTCCTACCAACAAGAACATGCTCCTACTTAATGGCAGTCCGACCATCAGATCCCGGAAGCAGCGTTCCTCCTGCATTAGTGCCGTCTCGTGTGAAGGCCTCATTCTCATCTCAACGAATGTTCCAGTAATTTCCTTTAGAGTGGAGGGTCCAACTTAGAATCACACATTCTTTACGTTGTCATATTTCTTTAACCTTCTTACATCTGGAAAAAGTCTACATTCTGTCCTTGACTTTTATGTCCTTTGACACTTTTGAAGATCATAGGCCAGTTGTTTCACGAAGTGTCCTTCGGTGTGGGTTTGCACAGCGTTTTCCTCATTCCTGTCCAGGATTCACACCCTGGATCTAACCCTATCATGGAGATGCCTTGTGTTCACTTCATTGCACCCTCTCAGGAGAGGCACAGTTTGGTTTTGTCTCTTACGAATGCTGTGCACCTTGCTCGCGTGATGAAGGCTGGCGTGCCGGATTCTCCACGGTAAAGTTGCTCTTATTCACTTTATGATTAAGGAGCACTTTGTGACGAGGGACTTTGAAACTATAAAAACGTCTTGTTTCTCTACAGATTTTCAATGTATTATGTGCATGTAGGCTCATGGTTTCCTGTTTTATTTGATAAGTCATAAACTCTTACTACCATTATTTATTTTATTGTTTAAATTGTTCCGAATGTGGTCCGTGGGAACCTCTTTAAGCAGGCTCCTGTCTTGTAACATGTCCTGTCGGGGTTTTGCTCACTTCCTTGTGTTTTGGAAGATGGTAAAAGATGTCATCTGTGATGGTTAATACCGAATGCCAACTTGATTGGATTGAGGGATTCAAAGTATTAACCCTGAGTGTGTCTGTGTGGGTGTTGCCAAAAGAGATTAACATTTGAGTCAGCGGGCTGGGGAAGGCAGATCCACCCTTAATCTGGTGGGTACAATCTAATGAGCTTCCAGCGAATATAAAGCAGGCAGAAAAAATGTGAAAAGGAGAGATGGGCCTGGCCTCCCAGCCTACATCTTCCTCCCAAGCTGGACGCTTCCGGCCGTCAAACATCAGACTCCAAGTTCTTCAGTTTGGGGATTTGGGCTGACTCTCCTTGCTCTTCAGCTTGCAAACAGCCTATTGTGGGACCTTGTGATGGTGTAAGTTAATACTTAATAAACCTCCATATATATAGTATATATATGTATATCCCAGCTCTCCTTTTCACATTTTCTGCCTGCTTTGTTATATATGTAGGAGATATATATAGGATATATATGAGATATATTTTTTATATATATAAAATATTTATATCCTATATAGGGTATAATTAAATATAAATTATATATATATTTTATATATTACATATAAAATATATCTCATATATGATATAATATTTTATATATAAAATATTTATCTCATTTTATATATAAATATATAATATATAAATATATAAAGTATAGATAAATATAAATATATAAATTTATATATAAATGTATATATAAATATATAATGTATGTATAAATATATAAATATATTTATATTAAAATATATAAATATATAAATATATATTTTATATATGTTAAAATATTTATATCCTATATAGGATATAAAGGATATATAGGATATATATCTCTTAATATGTAAATATATAAATATATGTTTTATATATAAAGATATATTTTATATCTTTATATTTAAATAAATATATATTAAATTATATATATCCTATATAGGATAAAATATTTATCTCATATATATCCTATATATATCTCCTATATATATAATAAAGCAGGCAGAAAATGTGAAAAGGAGAGATGGAATATATATATATAATATATATGGAAGTTTATATATATACACACACGTATATATATAATCCTATAGTTCTGTCCCTGTAAAACAACCCTGACTAATACATCATCTTATACCTTTCTGCTGAAACCTGGCATCTGTCATATGTTCAAGGAACCCTGACTTCTCTGGTGGAGAATGTTAAGAAGCCAAGGCCTGGGCGCTAGGTGTACTGCTTGATACTGGCTCATCACACATGCGTGTGCAAACACACACACAAAATATACATTTATATCTACATTTTAATCTGTATTTATCTATAGACACATTGAAAACTGTGAGTTCACACTGATTCCTCCAATTCTAAGCCAGTATTTTCCGAGAGTTTGTTTTAGTGTCTTTCCCTTTGCAGATTTCTCCCTTCCTCAGTGGTGGGAAACCTGATTCCACTGGGTCTACACAATACTGCATGGAGCCTGCTGCACCCACCACGCGCCGTGTCCCCATGATGCCCAGGCCAGATGCCCTGCAGGGCTCCCTTCCTGCGTGGACCCCTCTCTCCGCACCCACCCCCATCCTTCACATGCGGTGCTGTGACCTCCTCGGCCTGAGCAGCCGCAGCTCACAGTCCAGTTGCTGCCTTGCAGTTCTCTATGTTTTAGGTCCTTGAGATTCAGAACTTTTTTTTTTTTAAAGACAGGTGTCCCTCTGTCTCCCAGGCGGGAGTACAGTGGTGCAATCTTGGCTCACTGCAACCCTGACCTCCTGGATTCAAGTGATTCTCTTTCCTCAGCCTCCCAAGTAGCTGGGATTACAGGTGCCTGCTACCACACCTGGCTAATTTTTGTATTTTTAGTACAGACGGGGTTTCACCATGTTGGCCAGGCTGGTCTCGAACTCGTGGCCTCAAGCAATCTGCCTGCCTCAGCCTCCCAAAGTGCTAGGATTACAGGCACGAACCAGTAAGCCCGGCTGAGATTCAGCTTTATTATTATTATTTTTTAATGTACTTTCACCTTCATACTTCTGGCCTATTTGTTATCATTTTATCCAGTATTTCTAAGTGTTTGTAGAAGGAGGCTTTTCACATTATTTACCCATAATATTTTTAAAAACAAGACTCCATTTGGATCATTCTAAAATTTGCCCATATTGTAAGTCTTCCTTTAAGGACTTCCTTCAGGTCCACATCATATATTCTCCCTAAAAGCCTTTCTTAAAGTTACCTTATTCACCCAGGGCAAGCTGGACCTGTGACTAGAGACTCCATGAAGTCAAGGGAGGAGGGAGTCTGAGACTTGGTGAATTAGGCTGAATTTTTTTTTTTTAATGACAGTAGAGCTTAAAATAATTTTGAGATTTAAAAATAAGACAAAAATAAAACATACATACAAGAGAATATCATTTTTGAAGAATATTTTAGAACTTTTAAACTGGCAGAATTTTAGGAAGTAGAGACTTCCGAAGCGACCTGTGATTTGCCCAAGCTCTACACAAATCATGAGCCACTGGGCTGAGATGAACTCCTGGATGTCCCAGCTCCCATCCAGGGCTGGCGCCTTGGAGCAAACACCTTGGCAGCTCCACGTCTGCTGCCATGACACGTTGCGCTTACCTGGAACCCTCACGGTCCTTCTCTTGAGGCCGATGGTCACATGTCCCCTCTTCTGTGAATATCCCTCTGGACAACCATCTTGATTTGTTGTTCTTATGACTGCTACTCTAATTATTTACCTGACCTAGTATCCATGCCAAGTGCAGGTATGGTGACAATACCAGTGAGGCAGCCTGGGGCTTCTGTGGGTGTTGGGGAGCTGGCTCAGGGAGCTCTGGGGGCGGCCCACACACAGACACATGGGGAGCCTCAGCTGTCCTGGCCTCAGCCATCCTGGCACATCACAGCAAGGCGTAGGCTGCATTTAGCCTGATCCTGGGATAACAGGTCAAGGTAGGAGACAAAACATATACTTTGCAAAGCAAACCAGGCAGATTGTGAGCCAAGGGACAGTGCTAGGATCCTAGAACAGCATGATTGGGTTTCACTGTGCAACCCTATCTATGGACACAAGCATGAAATGTGTTTCCCTTCTCATCCTTGCTAACACTGCATTGGGGGACCCCCTCTCCTCCAGCACAGTGGCTGCCTTGAACACCTAACTTGGTTCACAACATTTTCAGTCACCTTCATCATTAAAACAGCTGTGTGCCATTTCTTGGGACATAGTCTTGCTTATTTGTAAATGGTTTTTTCAATTTATTGCGTTTTATCGGTACATAATAATTTTACATATTTATGGGGTTCATGCAATATTTTGATACCTGTACACAATGTGTAATGAGCAAAGCAGGGTAACTGGGGCATCCATCACTGCAAACATTTATCATTTATACAGGAATCTATCTAGCTACAGGGTAGATTCCTGTAGAAATGACATGCTGTGTGGGATTGTCTGCCTAGTTGTGGCTGAAGTCAGTGGGAGGCCAAGAGGATTAAAGTTAGGACCCTGGAGGCCTGGAGCACACCTAGCCTCCTCTCTCTCCACCTCCTGATTCTCTGTGCTCACTGCCCTGGAGCTGGGGCAAGGAGAGGGAAAGGGAAAAGGTGTTTGCTTAGCAGTCTGCCAGTAGTGAGTTTCTGCTTCCGTGTTATTTGTGATCCTAGCTGGAGTATGTGTATGTGTGATGGTTACATTTATGTGTCCACTTGGCTGGGCCGTGGTGCCCAGGTATTTGGGTGAACATCATTCTGGATATTTCTGTGAGGGTGTTTTTGAGTCCATGAACTTTGAGTAAAGCAGATGGCTCTCCCTAATGCAGGTGGGCCTCATCTAATCAGCTGAAGGTCTGAGTAGAATAAAAGACTGACCTCGCTGGAGTAAGAGGGAATTCTGCAGCAGATGGTCTTTGGATTTGAACTGCAGCATCGGCTCTTCTCTGAGTCTCCAGTCTGCTGGTCCACCCCGCAGAATTTGGACTTGCCAGCTCCCGTAATCACATGAGCCACTTCCTTAATTTAAACCTCCTATAAGTATTCACATCATGTTGGGTCTTTAGGGTGTGTGCCCTCCTGAATCCTGAGAGGACTCAGTTCCAATGACACATCTAGGCATTGCTGTCCCCAACGAGACTTATGCTCATTGTCCTATGGGGCCCCTGCTGGGACACAAGGAGTCCCAATTCTGAGCCTGTGTGTGGGCAGAATGACCTCCTGGACCCCATGACACTGGAGCCTGAGGGTTCTCTGGCCTCTCTCTATGGCTACAGCTTCATGTTTCCTCTCCCCAGTGGCCACATCACCAGCAGTGGCTCCTCCCCGTAGCTCAGTGAACTGGGACTGAGCAGATACACCAGAGACATGCAGTTACCACCAGGTCCATAGTCTTCTCTTCCCTCACCTCCAGGGAGGAGAATTGTTTAAGCACCACTCCCCTTCACAAGGAGTTGGGGGCCAGCCTTTCTCTGTGAGCCCCAAATCCCCCACGGAGAATTCCTCACACACCCAGTCCCCTCTTACGTCTCTGATTGCCTGACCTTACTCATTTATGGGGGCACAGAAAGTCTTACTCTAAGGAAGGAACCTTCTTAGAACTCAGTTCTGGAAAATTTAGTTTAAAAAGTTTCAGAAACAAAAGATCTAAACCGGAATCATGCATCTTTCTGTGCACTGGAATGCAGGGCTTCAGGCCCAACTAAGTCCCATAAACTTGCAGTTTCTATAAACTGTGCTTGTTTTCACTTTTAAAATATCTGTAATATATATGTAGCACCTTCTCCCTGTAGTAGTCCCATCTCACGTTGCTATAAAGAAATACCCCAGACTAGGTAATTTATAAAGAGAAGAGGTTTAATTGGCTCAGGGTTCTGCAGGCTGTACAGGAAGCATGGGGCCGGCATCTGCTCAGCTTCTTGGGAGGCCTCAGGAAGCTTCTAATCATGGCAGAAGGCAAAGGGGGAGCAGACATGTCCCATGGCTGGAGCAGGAGTAAGAGAGGGAGAGAGAGAGAGACAGTGGGGAGGGAGGTGCCACACACTTTTAAAATGACCAGATCGCCTGAGAACTCTGTATCACAAAGAAAGCACCAAGCCATGAGGGATCCGCCCCCATGATCCAGGAACCTTCCACCAGCCCCCACCTCCAGCACTGGGGATTACAATTCAACATGACATTTGGGTGGGGAGAGATATCCAAACTATATCAGATATCTCATAACAAATAGTGAGGACTATCACTGAGAAAGGCAGAAGAGGGAAGCGTTTACATTTTTCCTACGGATTTAATTGGATACAAACAGCTTCTTCACGAGGTATTGACATCTAGCAGCATAGAGCACTTCTCCATTGTCTCCCTGGTGTGGCAAGACGTCGGGTTCACAGAGAAGGCAGAGGCCGGTCTGGCTTACAGAATTCTAGTGGGTACCATACTGACACTACAGGGACACCAGGGTTACTTGGCATGGGGTGAGGGGTCCATTAGGGTCTGTCTAGGCATCTAGAAAAATGCAAGGTATCTTTTGGAACAGTAAACTGAAAGCTCTCCTTGTATGGGGGCATTTTCCAATTCCATCCTAATTCGGATGCTTGGCTTGGGATGAAGTTTATGCAGGAAAGCTGAACACATCACTTGGGGACATCTAACAGTGGGAGATAGGATTGTATGAAACCCAGGAGCATACGGTATTTGGAGATTGAGACATGAAGGGAGCTGGCCTCAGGGCCAATGGGGCCCTGGATGAATGGGTGAAACTCAAGGCAAAAACTTCTTCCCCCAAAGAGAAATGTCATGCAGGAGGTCAATCTTAGGGAGGCATGGGGTCTTGAGACAGTTTCAAAAAGGACTCAAATTAGGGAATTGAAAGGAAGCAAGGACCCTGTTACCAGAACTGGGATACTGTAGAAGGACGACCTTGTAGAACGAACAGTGGCCAAGCTCAGGTCCGGCGTTCTGCCCGGCAATCCTGTTTCCTCTACTCTCTGGCTTTCTCATCTTGGGAAAATGGTTTAATGTCCTTTTCCAATAGCTCCCCTGTAAAATGGGGATCACAAAACAACCACACCGTAGGGCTCTCATGAGGATTAAATGAGATAATACACGTGGAGTGTCTAGGACAGCAGCAAACATCAACCGAACCATAGATGTAAGACATTTTTACTTAAGAACAAAGCAGTAGCCCAGTAATTAGAGTCAAGGCTAAGGTCAGTTAGGCTAATTTAGCAGCAAGTTTGACTCTGTCTTGTTACTTGAATATTAAGCTTGATTTTCGTTAATCCTTGCTATGAATGAACTTAGTCCAAAGCATTGAATAGAGGTTGGCTGGCAGGAGACTGTAGGCTGGGGAGCAAAGAAATGTCGAGTTAGAGGATTTGGTGCAGATGTGGCAGCTGGAGTGTGAAGTGGGGTGAAGACCAACGCTGCTTTTAGGGCAACATTTCTGGTGCATTAGGTACTGCCATTTGTAAGTCAGTGCAGCTTGCATTAATTCCAATCGCACCTCGTGTATGACTTAGGGAGCTACTAGGTTTCCTATGTCTTTGCAGGCTGATGAGAGAGACACAAACATGGCTGCTACTCTCTACTTCCAAGAGCATTTTCCTCCCCTCCCTGCCTCTCCTCCCAAACGCACTGGAGTAAAGGAAGAGAGTGTAAATTGAAAAGCAAACCCATCGTTCAAGTACATAAAAAAGATCAAATGCGAGGGGAGAGGAGGAGAGGTGTGATGCAGACCAAACATCCCTGCTGTAAAGAGACTTAAGAGGAATAATAGGACTGAGCCATAAAATGTTTATGGCGTCCTAGGAATAATTGAATATTTCCTGGTTTGTTGTGCTGAGATTTTATGAACCAAACAGGGGATCTTTAAAGCTTATTGTCTTTTGCTCTTCAAAGGTTTAATTAAGGTTGGACTTGAGGCTTAAAGTTGTTTGAAAACTTGGGATTTAAAGTGAAACAGCCCAAAAAACCTATATAACCAGTGAAGCAGGTGTCTGTGCAAGGACTGGATCGGCTGTATGGGCGCCCCAAATGGGAGAATCATTTGGCACCTTCCCAAAAGCAAAATTTCGAATGCTTTCACCTACCAGTCATTCAGAATTTGCTGAAATAAAATGTTCTATTAGTACAATTTGCATACATATTTTTTAAAATTCATGACCTTAAATGGGTTGCTTGCTGGTCCTCTTATTTAGCAATAAGGCCAAATCTTAAATCTTTCCCCTATCCCACCCCTCTAGATACAGCTCCCTTTATTGTGTAGGGAAATTCATTTCCTTTCTGACTTCCATCTGGCCTCAGACCTTGCTTAGCCATCAGAAACATTCACCACTTAATACAGTTTCAATCAGCATTAAATCAGAAGTCATTACGTTAAGAAAAAGTATTTTTATAGCAACAAAACAACAATAGTTTTTTTAGATAGTAATACCTTTAAGGAGGGATTATATCCAAATACAAAATAGAGAATTCAGCATATGTTCTGATTAAAACCAGAATAATTTCATGTTTTACTAATCAGGTATTTTTTCATCTCTTGTAGAAACTGAGATTAACTACCATGATAGTTACTTAAAAATTTGTTATAGATTCTTTTTGCAGGATTTTTAGATTCACAGAAAAACTGAGCAGAAAGTACAGAGAGTTTCCAAAAATTCTGTGCCCCACACTTGCGTAGACTTCTCCATCACATGCATAGACTTCTCCATTATCGACATCCTCTACGGGAGTGGTGAGTTTGTCACAATTCGTGAATGTGCATTGACACAGCACAATAACCAAAGTCCACAGTTTACATTAGGATTCACTCTTGCTGTTGGACATTCCATGCATTTGCACAAATGTGTAAAGACATGTATCCAGCATGAGAGCATCATACAGACCAGTTTCACAGCCCTAAAAATCCTCTGTGCCACACCTGTTTATCCTTCCCTCCCTCCCACCTGCTGGTGACCACTGATCTCTTACTGTCTCCATGGTTTTGCCTTTTTGCAGAATGTCCCATAATGACATACAAAATAGAGCTTTTTTGTAGACTCATACAATATATAGCTTTTTCAGAGTCTTTCACTTAGTAATATGAATTTTTCTCTGTGTCTTTTAAAAAATAGCCTTTATTTTGGGGAGCAGCAGTACATACTTTTCATTTCAGTGATGATTTGGAGTGGCTTCTAATTGGTAACTCCATCATTCTCTTATCGAAAGTGGTCTGTGCACAGCCTCTTCCTTTAAGAACACACAGATATGGTCTGACATTGCTAAAAGCCAGGAGTCATGGAAATTCAGTTTCCATGTCAGTTGACATGAAATTACCTTTTGTTACTGTGTGACTTCAGGAGAAATGCTTCTCCTGGTGCAAAGGCTTTGCTAGAAATGAGAAAGTGGAAAAAGATGATGGTGTCTTTAGATACATGCCCAGAGAATGGGCATCGTCCCATGATTGCTTTTCCATGTTGAGTATGACCTTCCCTTTTATGACCTTTTTTCTTGAGTGGATTTTCATTAGTTCTTGTTTTTTAAGCACCAGTTTCTCATTGAGAGAGAACAGATGATAGATTGAAGTCTCAGTGTGATGTAGAATCAAGTGCCTCTCTTCCACTGATCCCAGCACTTATCCCAGGCCACGGTTACACATCTTCCATTGACTGTAAGTACAGGGGAGGGCAGAGGGTTGGATGTCCCTAAAGCTTAGTGTGCTTCCTTACTCAGCGCTAAAGGAAAGGCTAAAACAAACAAATCTGCACCTTATCTCTATATTTCCTTCAAGTTGGAGTTCATTTACCATCTCATGGGTCAATCTAGTACTTCCCTTCCCTGTACACCTGCCTCAAGAGAAGCACACTTCTAGTATGTTCAAATGAGCTATGGGCTTATAATCGAAAGCTAGGGATAAAAGAAGACACAAAGATATTCTTATTTCTCCAAAAGCAGAAATGACTACCAGGAAAATTCAATCCATCAGGCTCTAGATGAGTCTGCCCCGTCTTTGATTGATGGCAAAGACATTTGGTGCTCAATAAGGCAGCTGAAGTTGCTTCTGCCACAACTATTTCCTTCTTTATTTATGGTGTTTCACCAAGAAGCCAAGAAAAATAAGTAACTACATCTCAGTTTAATGTCTTCTTCTCTATAGCCACTTGTATTTTATTAGTGCTCAGCTCTCCGTCCAAATTTCATCTCATCAGAAGGTGTGTGGACTGATTAACCTCCTGCAATCTTTTAGATATGCCATTTAAAGGTTCTTGTGACACCATCCATTACAGTCATTGGCATCACCTTTTTTGATGAGCAGCAAGAAATTGTCAACACTTTCTAGTTCAAGTTCCTCATTTGCTAGATGAGAAAAGTGAGGTACAAAGAATACTATGCAAACTACTCCATTCGCTCCCCAAAAAGCTGAGACTAGAAAGTGGCTCTCCTTAATCTCACTCCTACTTTCTTTTCATATGTGTCATTGCTGTATGCTTTTCAAGTTTTATTAAGGTATAATGGATATAAAAATTTACACATATTTAAAGTATACATTTTTATAATTTTGGATATGTACACACACATACAAATACAACACATATGACACACACACATATATATACACACACACACATACCCATGATACCATCACCACTATCAAGGAACTAAGTGTATTTATCACTTTCAAAAATTGTCTTGTGTTCTTTTGTGGTGCTTTGTTTTGTTTGTGCATGGTAAGGACACTTAGCATGAGAACTCTTCACATATTTTGAAGTGCACAATACCGTATTGTTATACTGCGTTATAACACAAATCTGAAGAACTCATGTATCCAGCATAACTGAAGCTTCATTCTCATCAAGTGACAACTTCTCACTTCCTCCTCCCCGCAGCCCCTGGCAACCACTGTTCTGTGTATGACTATTTTAGATGCCTTAGATACCTTGGAAAATGTGTTATATGCATACAGTGCAATATTGTTTCAGCCTTAGAAAAGAAGGAAATTCTATTATTTGCCACAACATGCATGAACCTTGAGGATATGGTGCTAAGTGAAATAAGCCAGGTACAGAGGACAGTAACTGCATGATTCCATTCATATGAAGCATTTAAAATCGTCAAACTCAGATAAGCTGTTATATTTGTATTTATTTCAATAAACAGAGATATGCAGCACCAAAATTTGTGCCAGGCACAATGACAACAATTATTAGCACTATGAAGTCAGTGATACTGTTATCCCCACTTCACAGAGGGGAAACTGAAAGAGGTTCTAACTTGCCCAAGGTCACAGAGTGTGTGAGTGGTTGTGCCTGCTGAGAACATAGGCAGATCTGACTGCAAAGTCCATGTCGCCCCTACCTTCCCATAGTACCACTACCCCTTGATGGTATGCCCTGATCACAGATTCTGAATGAGATATGGTATCTCCATCTGGGAAGACAGATCTTAGGTCAATGATCAATAGCAAATCAAGGTTTATCTATGTATCAGTTCTAAAGTTACTTCTTAGGAATAATTTTCAAATTTTAAATCCTTTGAGGATCTCAAAAAGTAATCATTTCTCCATACTCGTTGGTGCCTGGAGGCTTGAAGAAATGTTAATGTATTTATCTTATGTGTCTTAATTATTCAAAGCATCATGGAAAGAGAGAAGTAGGCTGTTTTCCCATGTAAATCTCTAGGTTAGTTCTTTTTTCCCCTTTGATATAAAAAGTGATGTCCAGAAACATAATAATTCTGAAAGATGACTTTCATCCCACTGCACCTGCCAAGATTCCTGTGTTATGGGCAAGTATCAACAACCAACAGATGCTTTGGCTGCTTTTAGCTTTCTCAGCTATTTTGTGATAGAATGGAGGGAAACAATGTGAAGAAAGACATATTTGATTTTGGAGTGAAAGATAAGTGCTTTTCTTAAATCATTAAGAAAAATCCTACACTTTCTTAGGGCTCAATAGGCACTGCTAATGAAAACGTGAGGCACATGCAGAGAACAGATTGATATTTCTGAAGTTTAACCTGGGATGTACTCCAGGTTCAACCACCCTTTGGTTGTGCAAACTTGGGCACATCACAGCAGTTTTTGGTGTGGATTCTAGGAAAAGGGCTATTCTGGATGCACACGCTTATGTTGCATGATTGATGTAGAGGTCAAATGTGTGATTCCTGGGTGACAGAGGCATGCATATTGAGGGAAAGGTAGCAGTGAGATGCATGTGGGAAGGAAGGCTCTCCTAGAGAACTATAGGTGGCTCACAAGGTGCATGGTAGATTGGAGGCACAGGCAGAGGCCATTCTCAGCCTGGAGAAGAAAGGGGCTGTCATTTCAACACAGCGTCAACCTCTGGGACTTTGGAAGAGGAGAGTGCGAGGCATTTAAGAGAGGCCATGAGAGGGGTAATTGAAAGCCATGAACAAAATCTGCCAACAGTATTCATGAATACATGAGAAAATGCCCTTTATGGAAAGCTATTGATGCACAATGTATAAAAAAGTTATTTTAGATAATTTGGTTACCATTTAAAATGTATTTTTATAATCAAATACAAAATTCAGCCACAAATAGGAATGAGAGGTACAGGAGAAAGAAAGGTGAAGAGTGGAGAGAGATGGCAAAACAAAGTGGGGGGAGGTTGGGGAACAGGGTCACATCAAGGGAAGCTGGTAAATTGAAAACCTGAGTAATAAGGTCCTTGAGGTGAGCTTCAGCGCTCCTGCAAAGTGGAATTTTGTCTTGAAATGAGTTCAGGAGAAAAGTCTCAGGCGTGCTGGAGAGCATCAGGATGATTTTCATGAGCAGGTCAAGGTGAAAGTCTCTGCTTATTCTCTCCAGGAATGAAACCCCAGTGTATGACTTCGCTCAGGCTGCTGTAACAAATACCACAGACTGGGGGCTTCAACAAGAGAAATTAATTTTCTTACAATTATGGAGGCTGGAGAGGCCCACTAGCCAGATGTTGGCAGGTTTCATTTCTTCTGAGGTCTCTCTCCCTGACTTGCAGACGGCCGTCTTCTCGCTGTTCCTCACATGGTTTTCC
Source organism: Macaca mulatta (assembly GCF_049350105.2). NCBI lineage: Eukaryota > Metazoa > Chordata > Mammalia > Primates > Cercopithecidae > Macaca > Macaca mulatta. The sequence goes on from NC_133408.1 coordinate 192,761,380, forward strand.
TTCTGTGCGAGGGCTCTCCTGGTGTTCCTTTGTCCAAGTTTTCTCTTCTTATAAGGACACCAGTCTGATTGCATTAGGGCCCTCACCAGAAGCATCATTTTACTTTCATCACCTTTCAAAGGCCTTATCTCCAAATACAGTCATATTTTGAGGTACCAGGGAATAGGGCTTCAACATTTGTTAGGGATGGGGAGGAGAGACAGAATTCAGCCCATCACGCCCAGGAGGGAGGGAGAACATAGCGCAGTGAGGAAGGTACTGCAGTATTTAGCATCCCAGTGAAGGAGGCAGGCTTGTGATCTGTACTGAGGAGCACAAATATGAAATATGAAAAATACAAGACATACAACACCAAAGCGCCTTCAACAATACAGTTCTCTGTTTTCAACAATACAGTTCTCTGTTTATTACCAATGCTACTCTTGGCTCTGTGCACCTTCACGGTGGATTCTGATTATGAAAATCCACTGTCTTAGTCTGCTTGCATTTCTAGAAAAGAAATACTGGAGGCTGGATCATTTATAAAGAAAAGAGTCTCATTTGGCTCACGGTTCTGCGGACTGTGCAAGAAGGATGGTGCCAGCATCTGCTTCTGGTGAGGACCTCAGCCTGCTTCCACTCATGGTGGAAAGCAAAGGGAAACCCATGTGTACAGAGGTCACATGGCAAGAGAGGAAACAAGAGAGAGCAAGGAGGGGTGTGCTAGGCTCTTTTTTTTTTTTTTTTTTTTCCTGAGATGGAGTCTCGCTCTGTCCCCCAGGCTGGAGTGCCATGGCACAATCTCAGTTCACTGCAAGCTCCGCCTCCCGAGTTCATGCCATTCTCCTGCCTCAGCCTCCTATGTAGCTGCGACTACAGGTGCCCACCAATACGCCCGGCTAATTTTTTTGTATATTTAGTAGAGACGGGGTTTCAGTGTGTTTGCCAGGATGGTCTCGATCTCCTGACCTTGTGATCCACCCGCCTCAGCCTCCCAAAGTGCTGGGATTACAGGCGTGAGCCAGCATGCCCGGCCACCAGGCTCTTTTTAACAGCCAGTTCTGGAAGTAGCTATAATGAGAACTCAATCACACACCACCCCTCAACAAAAGAGGGCAGTAATCTATTCATGCGGGATCTGCCCCCAGGACCCAAACACCTCCCACTAAGCCCCAGCCCCAACACTGGGGCTCAAATTTCAACATGCAATTTGGAGGGACCAGACAAAACAATCTATAGCACCCAGGAAGCACCTCGAATATTGACCTTAATCAACACTGCTCTCATTGCCCACGTAGCTACCAGAGAAGTCATCCCTACTCTACACGACAGGTAGGCATCCGGTCATCAAAAAACATTTGTGCTGTGCTGTAAAAATATTCAGGGACTACATCTCAGGATTTGTGTTAGACCAGAATTACTGCATCTTGATGTTGTGCTTTGGTGACACCTCGCTAGTTGAGTCAAAACTTAAATGGCAAATGTTTTACACAGAGAAAATACTCGTAATAAACCCCTGTTATCCATTCTCTCTCGAGGATGCTGTTGCGTAACCAAGGCCTGAACATCTCAATTATTTATAAGTGTGAGGAGCCCCTTGCTGTAGCCTAGAGTCTCTATTACACAAATTCCTTTTGTAAGGAATGTTTGCAAACAGGCTCACATTCAGGATATTTATTTGTTCACGCTGTGGCTCTGTAGCTGTATTTGGATAGATAGGGTCAAAGCTTGCCTTGAGAAACTCCCGTTATCCTTTCAGCGGGACTGAGTTGTTCTGTTACAGGCAACATGCTCAGTCTTCTTTGCACCTACCATCTAACTCTATCCTGGACAAGCCTCAGTCATACCCAGTCTTCCTGAAGTCTGAACACTTGTTAGAAGTAGGTGAACTCAGGAGGTGATTATTTAAATAAGGCTTCTGTGCCTGCCTTCCTTAAACGTAGCTAAGGCCAACAGGACGGTAGCCAGAAATTTCTGGCAATTAGTATTTTGCAAATATTTGGAGAGTGTCAGTTACTGTCAGGAGAGAGGACGTAGATGCAACTAAAACTTCTCAATATGTTACTAAGGTAGCCTCCTTAATAATAAAGATCTTTTCCTAGGAAATCAAGGTTCTTTCTTCACCTAACACTTATAGTCCTTTGTCACTATTTTCTTCCTTTTTTAATTAAAAAAAATATGTATATCATTTTGAGCATCTGTTTTCTTGAAAATGGTTCCTGGATATGTCACACATGGCATGGCGAATTATGACAAGAAGAGGTAGCAGTATGGCTAAGGTGAAGATTGTGGAAGCAAATTAGACTTTTTTCCCCAGGTTAACACTAGTTTTATAAATTACAACCAATTATTGAGCTCGAAACCCCAATCAGGCATGTCTATGTATGCTGGACTTCAATAAAAAAACTAGAAGAATTACAGTTTGCTGAAATTTCCTTGATTCAACGTCTCTGAAAGTATGGGGAGCTATCATTAATGGAATAGCTTTTAAAGAAGGAGCTGCTGTAACCTCCATCAGCCTTACCTATGTCAATGGAAAAATTTTTGACTTACCCTCTTTTGGAGCCCAGATATTTGCACAGAAAGCAGAACATCTATTCTTTGCTCTTCTGCAAATCCTGGATGCCTTTTGTAAAAATATCTGAAATATCTGTTCTCTTATTTCTTCTGACATTTATGTCACAATATTTATTTTCTAAAGGGTCTCTATTTTTTCTTTTGTATTTTTTAGTTTTCCACCCAAGAGAAGAAACATTTCTGATCGGCAGCCCACAGCATCTTTCCTTTTGCCCCTGAGAAGGTGCATTGAATCAGAAGTCTATTGATCCCTGGTTAGTCCTGCATTTTCTAATGTGGGGCACTTTCTAAATCCTCCATTTGGCAAGACCTGTCAGGTTATGTGCTCAGAAAACGAAGAATCTTGGGCCTCTCAAAAGCGCACTTTGCTCTAGAAGACAAAAGCAAATTTATAAGCAGAATGAACTTCTGCCATTTTTTAAAGGCAGAGACTTACTTGCTAAGGGCAGCCAGATAGTCATTGGGGTAGGTTAGTGGGGGTGAGCCTCAATGACACAGAAGCAAATTCCCTGGATTTTTAGAATCCGTGGGCCTCAGTGTTAGATGAGGATGAACAGACAGCAATATTTGCTTCTGTGGATAAACGCAGAACACGAAGCTGAGCCACAGACTCACCTTGACTGGGAAAAGCCGGTGAAGACCCAGCCCTGAGTAGGGCACATCGTTCAGGGTGCTCTGGAGCCTCATCTCTCCCAACTCAGGTCTTCATTCCAACTTTCTCTTTTGGGGTGATTGTGGGAAGTTTTCTTTGTGATTTCAAAGCCTAGTAGTCCTAGCTCCTTTCTCTTCTGCTCTTTTTCCCTCACCATGTTCCCCATCTCAGTGTTGGGTATTGGAGCTCCAGGGAGATGAGAAGCTCCCACATTTAGACATGTGGTGGCAGGTTGCTACCTATAGATGTGGATTTGATAAGGAAGTCTCCGGAGGACAAGAGGAGCCAGGAGTCTCACTACCAGAGAAGGCAGCTGCACACGTGGAAAGGGAGAATGCTCCAGCAGGCCCTGTGGCGCTGGACTGGAATTGAAGGTATTGGTGTGAGCCTGAGAGGGCGTGAGAGCAGAAAACCTACTAGCAACGAGCACACTGGGCTCCCAGGTCTTGGCTTCTCTAAACCATTCTCCACTAGAAAGGTCTAGGGCTCCTTGGGGAAGCAGACAAATCCAGGACTGGAACAGGGAAGCCAAAGATGAGACTGGAATATTGTATTGTGCTAGCATGTGAGAAAGTCCTGCCATCACAGAATGGTGGGGACCTGCCAGATGGACACAGAAGCCAACGCAGGGAAACCCTGACTGGCGGGACCTGGGACAACACTGGGACAATATGATGAAGAAAAAAATAGTAAAGATAGTAACAGATCAGAACCCTATTTTACACAAATAGGAATGAATCCCCATGGATGCAATTGAATAAATGAATAAATAAAGGTAGGGAAAAGAAAGATTTTCCTTAGAGTAGAATGTCACCTGATAAATGTAAATGAAATGAGAAATTAGAAAATGATGGTAACAGTTCAGCAAGAAATATCAGTGAATGCTAGAATGCTAGTGGTGAATGTTTGATGAAGAATAAGATATTTGCAGTCTTGAAGGACCTCCTCAGAAAATACTATTAAGGACAAAGGGACATACAGTAAACTTTACAGCAGAGAACTAAACAGACACCACCCTAACTAAATGATCAAGTTAGCAACATGATTAATGGTGCAAGTCAAAATCGTGTATCACTGCAGAAAGATAAATACTGTGTGATTGCACTTGACTAACATTTACATTTATTAGGTGGCATTCTACTAGAAGGAAAAGCTTTCTTTTCTCTACTTTTATTCACTTGCGTCCATAGGGACTCATTCCTAATTGTGTAAAATAGGGTTATGATCTGTTACTACTTTTACTTTTTTTCTTGATCATATTGTCCCAGGTCCAGCCAGTCAGGGTTCCCCCCAGTTGGCTTCTGTGTCCATCTGGCAGGTGCCCACCATTCTGTGACGTTAAGACTTTCTCACATGCTAGGACAAGACAATGTTCCAGTCTCATCTTTTGCTTTCCTGTTGCAGTCCTGAATTTGGCCACTTCTCCAGGGTACCCTGTTCTTTCTGGTGGAGAATGGTTTGTAGAAGTCATTTTTTGTAGAGACAAAAAAGAAAAATAAAAAAAAAAAATAGCTAGGCATGGTGGCATGCACCTGTGTCACTATGTTGCCCAGGCTGGCCTTGAACTCCTGGGTGCCAGTGATCCTCCTGCCTCGGCCTTCCAAAGTGCTGGGATTATAGGTGTGAGCCACCATACCCAGCCCATAGATTTAGTTTTAATAGGTAATATCAAATGGTTTTCCAAAGTGTGTGTAGCAATTTACACTCTAACCAGCAATATATAAGATTTTGGTTTTCTTGACATCCTTAACACTTCGTATTTTTAGCTGTTTCTAGCAGGGGAGGCGTGGTATTGAACTTTGAGGGCTGGTGAAGTTGGCACATTTTTATGTTGATTGGTATTTGGAACCCTTCTTTTGTGCAGTATCTGCTCAAGTCATTTGTCAATTTTTATCACATGCTCTATCTTTTTCTTAATGATTTCTAAGAGTCCTTTATATATTCTAGATATGAGTTCTTTGTTGGATACACTTATGATTATCTTCTTCCACCCTTTGAATTGCGTTTTTTTTTCCTGAGACAGAGTCTTGCCCTGTTGCCCAGGCTGGCATGCAGTGGCGCAATCTCAGCTCTCTGCAACCTGCGTTCCCGGGTTTAAACAATTCTCCTGCCTCAGCCTCCCGAGTAGCTGGGATTACAGGCACTCGCCACCATGCCCAGCTAATTCTTGTATTTTTAGTAGAGATGGGGTTTCACCATATTGGCCAGGCTGGTCTTGAACTCCTGACCTCGTGATCCGCCTGCCTCGGCCTCCCAAAGTGCCGGGATTACAGGCGTGAGCCATCACACCCGGTCCTGGATTGCATTTTACTCTCTTGCTGGGGTCTTTTGATGAACAGAAGTTCTTAATTTTAATATGATTTTCTTTATGACCTTTTTCTTTTATCCTTAGTTTTTTGTTTGCCCTTTTTAAGAAATCTTGCTTGCTCCAAGGTCATGAAGATGTTCTCTATAGTTTTCTCTAAAAGCTCGTTACATCATTTGCATTTAGACATGCAACTCATCTGGTATTGATTTTTTTGTATTGTGTGATGGGGGTCAGTATATTTCTTTCATATGGATTTAAAATTGGCTTAGCACTGCTTATTGAAAACATCATGTTTTCCCTCACTGCGCTGCAGTCTCATCTTTGTCATAAATCAGATGAATGTGCATGTGTACTTGGGTGTACTTTGGACTGTTTCCTTTGGTTTTTAATGCACAAGCCTCAGAGAACATACATCTCTCATTATGGAAGGTTTTTTTTTGGCCAATGTTTATATAAGAAAAACTATCTATTTATTTTCCTAAAACTCAATATATATTTTAACAAAATGTGCAGCAAAAGCCTCAATTGCATCCCAAATATAATTGGTAGAATGTGCAAATCACTTGTGGATGTCATTAAAAAGTGTTGAGCGTCAACAAAGGCATTGTGCATCTCAAATATTCTTGCTTTTAACTAAGACCCTTTACTGCATCCAAAACGACGGGTAACCATCGTGTTGGTGGTTACAGTTTTAACCTGACAGTTTGTTATAACAATTGTGTTGGTGGTTACAGTTTTAACTTGACAGTTTGTTATAACAATTGTGTTGGTGGTTACAGTTTTAACTTGACAGTTTGTTATAACAATTGTGTTGGTGGTTACAGTTTTAACTTGACAGTTTGTTATATAGATGTGGGTATTTTACTGTGTTTTAGTGATCTTCAAGAAAATTGGTGGGAGGTTTTTTTGTTTATGTGATTTGCCTTAAATATGGTAGAAAATAAAATCCTGGTTTTTGTGCCGATGTCTGATTTTCAAGGGATTCCTCTGTTAAGCAGTAGATGCCTGCATTTTGCTCACCAGCTCTCAGTTCTATGTGGACTTAAGGATACCAATGCAGAATTTATTTGCAAGCAATTTAGGACTCTGATTTTGCAGTTACTCAAGTGTCCTTTTCATTTCCTTTATTCCAAACAGGATGTGTTAATTTTGGAAAAATAATAGTTAAATGTGTAAGTTTATGAAACCCTAAGCTTAAATTCTGGTTAGACACACCCTGGTTTCCTGTACCTTTTTTCATTACATATATTTATAATTTTTTCATTTTATATTTACATGCATTTTGAAATTTTACAATAGTTTTAGGTTTACAGAACATTTTTGAAGATAATATAAAATTCTCATGTAACAGATACCCAGTTTGGGTGATTCTATTTTATATTAGTATGGTCATAATTGTATTGTATGTTGTATATTATCTATATTGTACATAATTGTATATTGTACATATGTTAGTATTTGTCATAATTGATGAACCGATATTGAAATACTATGACTAGCTGAAGCCCATACTTTATTCACATTTCCATAGATTTACCTAATGCCCCCTTTTTTTTGCTCTAGGATCACATGAAGGATGCCACATTACATAGAGTGGTCCCATTTCCTTAGGCTTCTGTTGGCTGCGACACTGTCTCAGACCCCTTGTTCTTGATGACCTTGACAGTGTTGAGGAGTATTGATCAGATATTTTGTAGAATGTCCCTTAATTAAAATTTGCCTGATATTTTTCTCACAATTAGACTGGGTAGTGGGTTTTTGGAGGACCACTGAGGTAAAGTGCTGTTTTCCTCATATTGTGAAAGATACATAATGTTAATATGATTCATGACTGTTAATGTTCGCCTCCATGATTTAGCCAAGTTAGTGCTGGTCAGGTTTTTCCATCTTAGATGGGCTCTTTCCCCCCTTTGCCTAATGTACTTTTTGGAAGGAAGTCCCTAGATGTAGTCCACTCTTACAAAGTAGAGAGTTACACACTCTCTTCCTTGAGTAACTACGTAAGTAACTACATAAATTATTTGGAATTCTTCCACATGGGAGATGCCTCTTTTCCTTCACTATCTATGTATTGGATCATTTATTTATACCAGCATTAATTTATGTATAATTACTTTATACTTTGGGTGATAGTATAAAACAACTTTATCTTGTTCAGATTGCTCTAACTTTGGCCAGTGGAAGCTCTTTCAGTTGGCTTCTATGCCCTTTTGACATGCTCCTATTCATGTGGGTTTTTTGTGGGAACTCTTTCTTACTTTGTGGCACTACAAGATGCTCCAGGATCATCTTACATATATCTTCTGCTCCAATCCTAGAATCAGTCATTTCTTCAAGGAACTCTGGTTTCTTTTGTTGAAGGTTGGTATTAGAAACCAAGATCTATATGCTATATGAGTTCACTGCTACTAGGGTGTCATTTCTTTCAGACATTCTCATATGACAGCATAAAATACAGTGTTAATGCTAACATATATATTCTATATGTTACCATCTGCATCTAGATAAAGCTAAACATAGCTCATCCTGAGGTCACCAACTTTAATTCATTGCCACATGGATCCTTTTAGCCTCCCCCTTTGCTTAACTATAACCTCCCACTCAAAGAGTAAGAAATCTGACTCTCATTTACTTCGTAGTTCAATTAGAGTATAAATGTGTAGCAGTCTCAGAACTGTGAGCTCATAAACCCATATGAAACAACTGTATCAACTAGGGACTAGTGCTTATGTGTAGTTCCTTTTGCCTTTAGTCTTACAGACTCCACACGTTTCCAAAGTTACTTGTCTACACATTTCTCTCAACATCTTCAGTAAAGTGTACTCATACTTTTATAATGCCAGGTATGGGAGAATAATACAGGTCGATTCTTTGGTCACATTATACATTCCATCCTGGGAAATACAACTTCCTAAATGGTTTTTTAAAAATGTAAACACATTAAGCACTTTTTGTGCTGTCTATGGGTTTTGATAAATGCATATTGTCATGTAGCCACCATTACAGTATCATAGAGAATAGTTTCATCATCCTAAAAAAAATACCCTATGTTTCATCTTTTTGAGGGCCACCTCAAATCCTCTAGAGTCATTGTTCTGCATTGCCAGTGGTTTTCCAGATGGCGTATAAATGGAATCTTATAATACGTAGACCTTGACAATGTGCATTTGAAATTTTTTCATGTCTTTTCCTAGATTGATACCTCATTTCTTTTTAGCAGTGAATAACAGTCATAGTGTGGATGTGGCACAGTTTATTGATTTACCTGTTGAAGGACATCTTGCCTACTTCCAGGTCTTGGTGATTATGAATGAACATGTGCTACAATATATATATTCGTGTTCAGTTATTTTTTTGGTGGACACATATTTTCAAATTGGTTGGGTAAATACCTAGGAGAGTCATTGCTGGATCATATATGGCAAGACTGTGTTTAGCTTTGTAAGAAATTGCCAGTCTCCCAACATGGCGGTACCATTTTGCATTTCCACCAGAAATGGATGAGAATTACTGTTGCTCTATATCCTTGCCAGCTTTTTGTTTAATATATTCTCTCTTTTGCTTTCCTGTTTTCAATTGCATTGATTTCTGCTCTGATAATTATTATGTCCTTCCTTTACTAGCTTTGAGTATATTTTGTTCTTCTTTTTTATAGGTTCTGTGGGCAGAAAGTTATGTGACTGATTTAAGACTTTTCCTTATTTCTAATGTAGGCATTTTGGTGCCATAAATTTTCCTTTCAGCATGGCTTCGGTTGCGTTCCAAAATTTTCGATTTATTCCATTATCATTTTTCTTCAGTTAATGCCTTTTTTTTCATATATCTTGAGACCTATTATTTTACTCATAGATTATTTAGAAGTGTGTTCTTTAGTTTTAAATATTTGGAGATTTTCCTATTATCTTTCTCTTTTTTTGTCCTAGTTTAATTGTAATCAGGAACACACTCTATTATTTCAATTTTAAAAAATTTTATTAAGGTTTATTTCATGCCCAGGCATGTAGTCTCTTTTTGTATTTTTTTTTGTCATAACTTGAAAAGACGATGTATTCTGCTGTTGTTAGAGTGTCTTATAAATGTTGATTGAATCCTGTTGGCTGATAGTGTCGCTGAGTTCTTCTATATCCTTGTTGATTTTCTGTCTAGCTCTGTCAATTGGTAAGAAAGAGGTGTCAAAGCCTCCAACTATAATTGTGGATTTGTTCATTTCTCCTTCTGGTTGTATCAATTTTTGCTTCTCAAATTTTGCAAACTGTTGTTTCGCTCTTATGCATCATTTATTGAGCTTCATATTCCATTACTAGAATATTCTATTCTAAAATTTCCATTTTTTCTTATTTATGCTGTCTATTTCTTCGCTGAGATGTCATATTTTTGTTTAGGCTTTCTAGTTTTAAGTTTGTTTTTATTTTTCTAAGCATACTTGTAATTGTCCTTTGAAACATTTTTATTACACTGCTTTAGAGTCATATAATTCTAACATCTCTGTAATCTGGTGTTGGCATCTATTGATTTTATTTTTGCTTTCAGTTTAAGATGACCCTGATTCTCAGTGTAATGAGTAATTTTCATTTGAAGCTTGAACATTTTTGTATTACATTCTGAGACTACATTCTTTAAGCCCTCTGTTTTATCTAGCTTTCTTTGACATTTCTCTGATGGAGGGTGGGGCAGGGGCACTACTTCCCTGCTGCCAAGTAGGGGTGAAGTTTAGGGTTTCTAACTCAGACTCCACTGGTGACTGAGGGTGAGCCCCTCATTCCTGCCTTGTGGGTTTGGGAGTTCTGGCTCCCTGCGCCGTCTTCCCTGACACTGCTGTGGGGACACCTGGTTACTACTGGGTGATGGTGAAAGTGCTGAGTTTCCACTAGGTCTACTTGACACCAACCCAGTAGTGAGGAAGAGGGACTCCTGTTTACTGCCAGGTGTCAGTGTAAGTCCAGATTCTCCACGTGGTCTCCACTGACAGAGTGGTAGTGGGTGGACACTCCCTACCAGATGGTGGGATGAAAGTACTGGCTGCCTATTTGATCTTCTCTGACATTACCCCAGAGGGAATGTTGATTTGTCTTATAACATCTTTGCAAGGGTGGAAATTTAGGCTTCCTCACTCAACCTTTCCTATACTGAGTAGAGATGAGGCCACAGATTTGCTGTGTGTTGGCTAGAGTAGAGCAGTCATTGCCTGAAGGTTTTCTGTTTCCTTTGTCCTTTAGCATTTTGGGGTTGTCAGTTTCTTTAGCTTCTAGTCTGGAATTTATGAAACACAAAGAAAATCCAGGGAACTCAGCACCACATTATTCCTCAGAGCCCATGAGGGTTTCTTTAGCTTCTAGTCTGGAATTTATGAAACACAAAGAAAATCCAGGGAACTCAGCACCACATTATTCCTCAGAGCCCATGCCTTAGCCAGGCTGCCTTCTCCCCTCTACCTTTCAGAGTCTTCTTGGGTTTTTAGATGCACTTAGTGGAAAAACAGGGGAAAGTACACTAACTTTATCTTCTTTGGAAGCAGAAATTCCTTGATCTAATTTTTATTATTTCTTTTGTTTCTGCTTGATTTAGGCTTATGTTTGATTTCAGTTTCTTAAGGTGAAAGCTTAGACTATTGGTTTGAGATATTTCTTCTTTAATAACATATGAATTTAATGCTAGAAGTTTCCTTCCAAGCACATGCTTTCACTACTTCCCACAAAGTTTAGTAATTTGTATTTTAATGTTTATTTAGTTCCAAATAAATTTTGATTTCTCTTGAGGCATCTTTTACTCATGGATTATTTAGAAGCATACTGTTTAATTTCCAAATGTTTTGGGATTTTCTGGTATCTTTCTGTTATTGATATTTAGCTTAATTTCATTGTGCTCTGAGAACATATGGGTATACCTTGCTTGATGGCACTTTGCAGGTACTGAGTTTCTTACAAATTGAAGGTTTGTGGCCTTCCTGCATTGAGTGAGACTGTTGGCACCACTCTTTCAACCGTGGGTGTTCGTGTTGTGTCTCAGTGTCATATTTAGTAATTCTTACATTATTTCAAACTTTTTCATTATTCTTATGTCTGTTATGGTGACCTGGGATCATTGATCTTTGATGTTACTATTGTAGTTGTTTTGTGTGTCATGAGCTCTGCCCATATAAGATGGCAAACTTAATTGAGAAATGCTGTGTGTATTCTGACTGCCCTACTGCCCATTTTCCTGTGTTCTCTACCTCTTTGGGCCTGCTCTTCTCTGAGACACAACAATATTAAAATTAGGTCAGTTAATAGCCCTACAGTCACCTCTAATTGTTCAAGTGAAAGTGGGGAGTCACGCATCTCTCACTTTAAATAAAAAGCTAGAAATTATTAAGCTTAATAAAGAAGGCTTGTTGAAAGCTGAGATGGGCCAGAAGCTAGGCCACTGTGCAAACAGTTAGCCAAGTTGTAAATGAAAAAGAAAGTTCTTGAAGGAAATGAAAAGTGCTACACCAGTGAACACATGAATGATAAAAAGCACAGTCCTATTGCTGATGTGGAGAAAGTTTGAGTGGTTTGGATAGATCAAACCAGCCACAGCATTCCCTTAAGACAAAGCCTAATCCAGAGTGAGGCCTGAACTCTCTTTAATTCTGTGAAGACTGACAGAGGTGAGGAAGCTGCAAAAGAAAAGTTGGAAGCAAGGAGAGGTTGGTTCATGAGGAAAGACGCTGTCTCCATAACATAAAAGTGGAAGGTGAAGCCCTAAGTGCTGATGTAGAAGCTGCACAAGTTATCCAGAAGATCTAGCTAACATAATAGATGAAGGTGGCTGCACCGAACAACAGATTTTTCAATGTTAATGAAACAGCCATTTTGGAAGATGCCATCTAGGACGTTCACAGCTAAAGAGGAGTCCATACCTGGCTTTTAAGCTTCAAAGGACAAGCTGGCTCTTTTTTTTTTCTTTCTTTTTTTTTTTTAGGGGCTAATATAGCTGGTTGCTTGAAGTTGAAAGCAGTGCTCATTTACCATCTCATAAATCCTATGGTCCTTTACAATTATGCTAAATGGACTCTTCCTGTATTCTCTACATGGAATAACAAAGCCTGGATAACTGTACATCTGTTTACAGCATGGTTTACTAAATATTTTAAGCCTACTATTGAGACCTGCTGTTCAGAAAAAGATTCCTTCCGAAATATTACTGCTCATTGACAATGTACCTGGTCACCCAATCGCTCTGTTGGAGAGGTACGAAGAGATGAATGTTGTTTTTATGCATGCTGTCACAACATCCATTCTACTGCCCATGGACCAAGGACTAATTTCAACTTTCAAGTCTTATTATTTAAGAAATACATTACATAAGGCTGTAGCTGCCATAGACAGTGATTTCCTGGTGGATCTTGGCAAAGTAAAGTGAAAACTTTCTGGAAAGGATACATCATTTGAGATGTCGTTAAGAACATTCATAATTCATAAGAGTAAGTCGATGTTTCAGTATTAACAGGAGTTTGGAAGAAGTTGATTCCAACCCTTGCGAATGACTTTCAGTGGCCAAAGACTTCAGTGGAGGAAGTGGCTTCAAATGTGGTGGGAATAACAAAAGCACAAGAATTATAAGTGGAGTCTGAAAATGTGACTGAATTGCTGTGATCTCATAACAAAACTTAAACAGATGAGGAGGCGTTTCTCAGACATGAGAAAAGAAAGTGGTTTCTTGAGATGGCAACTACTCCTGGTGAAAATATTGTGAACATTGTTGAAATGACAACATAAACTTAGTTGATAAAGCAGCAGCAGGGTTTGAGAAGATTGACTCTAATTTTGGAAGTTCTACTGTGTATAAAATGCTATCAAATAGCATTGCATGCTACAGAGAAATCATTTGTGAAAGGCAGGGTCAATTGACAAAGCAAACTTTATTATTGTCTTATTTTAAGAATTTGCCACAGGCACTTCACCAACTACCACTGTGATTACTCAGCAGCCATCAACATCAAGGCAAAACCCTCCACCAGTTAAAAGATTCTTCCTGAAAGTTCAGATGATGGTTAGCATTTTTTAGCAAGAAAGTATTTTTAAATTAACGTATATACTTTTTACAGACATAACGATATTACACACTTAATAGATTACAGTATAGTACAAATATAATTTTTATATGCACTAGAAACCAAGAAATTTGTGTGACTCATATTATTGCAGTATTCACTTTATTGTGGTGGTCTGAAACCAGATTCACAATATCTCCAATGTATGCCTATACTTTCTGTTCTTTTAAACTTGTTGAAGTGTTTTTTTATGGCCCAGCATGTGGTCTATCTTGGTGAATGTTCCACCCAAGCATGAGATAAACCTGCTGTTTTGGATGGTGTAGCCTACAAATTAGATTAAGCTGATTAACAGTGGTATTCAGGTCGTCGATATCCTTATTGATTTTCTGTCTGCTTGGTCTGTCAATTACTGACAGATGTTTACTGAAGTCTCTGTTAAGATTTGGCTCTGTGTCCCCACCCAATTCTCATCTCAAGTCGTAATCCCCACGTGTTGAAGGAGGGGCCTGGTGGGAGGCAATTGAATCGTGGGGGCAGACTTTCCCCTTGCTATTCTCACCGTAGAATTCTCATGAGATCTGGTTGTTTGCAAGTATGTAGCACTTCCCCCTTCACGCTCTCTTCCTCCTGCTCCAGCCATGTAGGACTTTGCCTTCTGCCATGATTGTCAGTTTTCTAAGGCCTCCCCAACCATGCTTCCTGTACAGCCTATAGAACTGGGAGTCAATTATGTCTTTATAGCAGTGTGAGAATTATGTCTTTATACAGTCTCCAGTTACAATGGTGGATTTGTCTCTCTCTCCTTGAAGGAGTGTCAGTTTTTTTGAGTCACATGTTTTGATGCTTTTTATTAGATGCATACGTGTAAAGGATTGTTATATCTTCTTGGATAATGCACGTTTTTATCATTAAGTAATGCCCTCCTTTATCTGTAGTAATAGTCCTTGTTTTGAAGTCTGCATTGTCTGTAATTAATATGCCTACTCTAGCTTTCTTTTGTTAGTATTAGCATGGCAAATATTATTCTATTCTTTTGTTTTTAACCTGAGTTGCCAAATTTGAAATGGGTTTCTTATAGATAGCATTTAGTTTTTCTGTTTGTTTTTTAAGTGACTGAAAATCTGTTGATTGGTATATTTAGACTATTTGTGTTAAATTAAATGTTTACATACTTGGATTAATATGTGCCATTTTTAAACTTTATATTTGATGCCTTTGTTTTGTGTTTTATTTCCTCCTTTTTCTGCCCTCTGATTTTTAATTAAACATTTCATATGAGTCCATTTTACTTCCTTTCTTAGCATATCAATTATGTCTTTTTACAAATTTTTATGGTTGTCCTAGAGGTTGTAATATAATTTTTAACTAATATTTACCCTTCTTCCACTTCCTTCCAATAACATTATACTATTCCTCATGTAGTGCAGGTGCCTTACAAGAGAGTATTTCCAATTTCTTGTTCCTTGAGATATTGCTCTCATTCATTTTATTAATCCATGTCCTTAATCACTGAATACATCGTTATTACTCATGCTTTGGGCAAACTGTTATATTTTATATAAATTAAGATGAATTAATTACTTTATTACCTTTATTTCCTCTCTGATACTCTTTTTCCTTTATGTAGATCTATGTTTCTTTGACCTATATCACTTTCCTTCTGCCTGAAAAACTTTTATAATTTCTTTCAAGGCAAGTTTGCTGGTGGTTTTTTTATTTTTCCTGTTTTTGTTCACCTGAGAAAGTGTTTATTTCTTCTTCACGTTTGAAAGATAGTTTCACCAAATATAGCATTCGAATTCTGGGCTTGTGGTTTTTCCTTTCAGTCCTTTAAGAATTTCACTGCAGTCTCTTCGTGCTTGCATGGTTTCTAACGAGAAGTCTGCTGTAATTCTTATCCTTGTTCCTATACGGGTAACATCTTTTATCCCTCTCTGGCTTTTCACAAGATTTTCTGTCCTCGATTTAAAAATTTTGATTATTATATGCCTAGTTTTGTTTTGTTTTAGTTTAGTTTAATTTGTTTGTTGTATTTATACTAGTTTGTGGTCTTTGAGCTTCAGGAACTGTGATTTGATGTTTTCCATTAATTTTGGACAGTTCTGCGCCATTATTACTTCAACTATTTCTTTTGCTCAGATACCTCTTCTTCCTCTGGTATTCCACTTACATGTATTTTTTGTCCTAGTAGGTGAGAAAGGAGACTAGAGGGTGTTGGAGTGGAAAGCGATCCCTTCTACCTGCTGGATAAATCTCTGGCAAAATATTTTCCTCTAGAAAGCAGGCTTGCGCTGTGGAAACTACTCTGGGCATTTTTTATCGTTTCTCTCTCTGCCAGAGTCATACATGCATTTTTCTCAGATTTTCATCTTGTGCACTTGGTGGAGTTCTCAGAGGTAAAGCTCAAGTAAAGTGGCTGCATTCCACCTCCAATAGTGTGGTCTTGAGATGTTTATTATTTTTATGCTTATCATACTCAGCATCCAGCTTGATTCAATGGATTCATCAAAATGCTTAAGTGTTGAATTTAAATGTTTTTGCCAGTTTATGGCTCCAGCAACTTCTGCTCTAGGTAACAGATTTCAGTTGTGACTCCCTATATGTTTCTCCAGAATTTGGGGAGAGGTTGCCCTACTATCTCACTTCCCTAATAAGTTCAGTAAGAGTCATTGATTTTCACTGTGTCCAGGTTTTTCCTGCTGTAAGAAAAAGAGTGATGACTTCCAAGCTTTTTACATGCTGGAGGTGAAACTGGAAGTCTTTCACACTACATTTTCATTGCCATTTATTTGAGTTCATTACAGAAAGAGACTGTATCTTCAAGATCTAGAATGTTAAGTGGAAAAAAGTTAGATTCAATTATGATGATTGGTTAAATATAATAAGTGCTCATTAAAAATAGCTATTATTATTATCATTTAAAAATATTGAAGCCTGCCCAAAGATTAAGCAAATTAGTTTATTAATCAATAAGCAGAAGACGTCATCCCAGGAACTTTGATCCAAATGTCCATATTCTTCTGGTCTGGTATGGTGGCTCACGCTGGTAATCCAAGCACTTTAGGAGGCCGAGGTGGGCAGATCACTTGAGGTCAGGAGTTCAAGACCAGCATGGCCAACATGGTGAAACGCTGTCTCCACTAAAAATACAAAAAAATCAGCCAGGCATGGTGGCGCATGCCCGTAATCTCAGCTACTCGGGAGGCTGAAGCAGGAGACTCACTTGAACCCAGGAGACAGAGGTTGCAGTGAGCCGAGATCATGCCACTGCACTCCAGCCTGGGCAGGACAGCCAGATTCAATCTGAAAAAAAAAATCACATTCTTCCTATAAAACAGAAAACAATACAATTCTTTTTAGTTTAGTGTATATTATGCTGCATTTACTAAGTGATACATATAATTGAAAAGAGAGGAAAACAATAGGTGCTGAAGTAATGGGGTCTAAATTTATACAAGTTATTTTTAGAATATAACCTATATACAGGGTAAGATTCACTTGGTGGAAGGAGAAAGTGTACTTTAGATGTTTTATAGAAAGCAGAGTAAGCAAAATGAGTAGTATTGTTTGATGGGACATGAACTGTCATATGACATGAGGCTAGGGAGTAATATGGAACTTAGATTCCAACTTACAAATAAAAATAATTCCATCTTGTGATTTATACATCCTGACAAGTAGTTCTCTTTTTCATGTGAGAATGACCAGGCCATTAACTCTTCGATGTGTCATAGCCATGGCATTTATTACTGGTGGTGCCATCCTGTCTTTGTCTGAGCGCTTTGTCTTCCCTCCTACACTGTGAGGTCCTGGACATTGGGAACCAAGCCTTGTTTGTGTTGCTCCTATGACAAGACCACAGACACCATTTCAAGAAGAAATCACTTAGAAAGGGCACGTGGAGAGAATGGATGTGTACAGGCTGTGCAGGCTGGCAGGTCTGTTTCTGCCTGGAGATTGGTGCATCAATACTCAACAGCTCCTAAGAATGAGCTAACATACATGTGCCAATTGAGATTACAAACTGAAGAAGGGCATTGCTAACCAAGAGAAATGTGATGCAGCAAAATGGCTTCAACGTTAATGACCCAGCTATGTCATTGCATTACGTAATGACATGAACGCCTCTCAGAGATATGCCTTTAGTAAAACCACTCAAATGTGCTTTGGGCTCGTACAGTTCTCCTCATCCTATGATCAAAGCCTGGGAGCTAGAGATGGACTTGTTTTCCTCATCTATAACCTGATATACAAAAGATACCCAGAGAACAGAGGCCACTTGCTTGAACTAGACATGTTATTCCTCTCTATTGGCCCATAATTGTGCTGGACTGTCAGCTTGAAGATGAGTTAGTCTGTGGGATGTGGTGTGAGAGGCCATCATCGGATGGCCTTGAAAATTTGGGGTATAGTCTTTGAGCCAGCTCTTTTCTGTGGCATGCTCTGAAGTGAATTCCTTTTGTCCCCCAAACTCGTAATTTCTTTCTCATCTTAAAGAGTAACCTTTTGCCTCAGACCCTAAAATAATGTAGATCTTAAGCCTCCAAAGTGTGGCTATGAGGTAAATATAGGTATAGGATTTAGATAAAACCATAGATTTATAAAACAATTAGGACCATAGTGCAAGATATTTAATAGGTCATCCCTAGAGGTTGTGTACTGTCACATGTTTCCCACTGTGAGAGGCCTTCTCAAGCACCCATGATGGAGATCTAACCTTAACTTGAATTGTTTCCTCTTCTTGATATACAAGTCACCTTAGTAATATTGTGAAGTAGCTGGAGTGGTTAGAAGTTCCTGGGGAGCGAGTCTGCCTCAATAGAAGAAATAACTTGCTACGTGTCCTTAAGGGGAGGCAAGAATGGCTGGGGCTAGAAACTCTGATACTGGACATTGATATTAGGGAATAAAAGGATGTTTCAAACCAATAGTCTCTTGTAGCTTCTTTCAGAGATACTAGACTCAGTAGCCCTAGGCTCACGAACCAGGTGATGAAGAATAAGCTCAAACTTCGAAAATAAAGGCTAGGACTAGGCATAATGGACAGGAAAAAGACAAGAAGTGGGACATGGAAATCAGGATCAAGGCAAAACAGTGCAGCAGGGCCAGCCAGGCACTCAGGAGCAGCAACTTGGTTAAGATGTACCTGAATCTTCTACTCGGCTCTGATCTACCGGGACATTTCTTCCGGCTTCATTATGTGGCCATGTGACTGTGGGAGCTTAAGGTAAGTAAAAAGATTTACTCTGTTTAGGCAAGCCATGGCAGATGAAAAAGAGATTCGTTCCTCCTAGAAACACATCATCTTGCTTCAATCGACTCAAGGAAAGGAAAATGTTTTCTCCTGGAAATGTAATTACTGTGGCTATTCCATCGTACATTTTTACTTTCACTTTTTCCCCAAAGACTTTTTTCTCCTACTTGGAGATGTTGCAGAATCCATTAATTTGATATGATGCAGGTTGTTATAAGTAATCTTTCTTTCTTAAATAACTTGATGGAAAGTGTTAAATTTTATATATTAGATTTGGGAAAACCGCTTTCTCATCTTCTTCAACTAATTGCACATTATAATGTGTTAATGATGAATATAAATATAATGTCAAGAGAATTCAGGAAAAAATGCAATTAGTTTTAGAGTAAAACTGAGAATCTATTTGTGTTATCAGGGTTGGGTTTTTCTGTGGTGTCTCTTTTCTCAGGCAGGATCTCTAGGTTGTCCACTCTAGATATTTAATGTTGACAGAGGAGAGAGAAATCCCAGGCCATCTAGGGTAGATAAGAACTTCGCCTTATTTCCATCTGTTTGACACACAATCAGCTGGAGGAAATAGTTAGCAGAATACCCCTTTTCCTGTCTTTTGCATCACTGATTTCCATATATTCTCATTATGTTTAGCAAACTACTTAAGCAGTTTTCTTTTTGAACTTTTTAAAAAAAATTTCAATGGTTTTGGGGGCATAGGTGGTTTTTGGTAACCTAAATAAGTTCTTCAGTGGTGATTTCTGAGATTTCATAGGAGCTGTCACCTGAGCAGTGTACACTGTACCCAATATGTCAGCTTTTTTTTTTTTTCTTTTTGAGACGGTCTCGCTCTGTCACCAGGCTGGAGTGCAGTGGTGCAATCGTGGCTCACTGCAACCTCTGCCTCCCAGGTTCAAGTGATTCTCCTGCCTCAGTTTCCCGAGTAGCTGGGACTACAGGTTCCCGCCACCACGCCTGGCTAATTTTTTGTATTTTTAGTAAAGGCAGGATTTCAACATGTTGGCCAGGATGGTCTCAGTCTCTTGACCTCATGATCCACCCACCTCGGCCTCCCAAAGTGTTGAGATTACAGATGTGAGCCACTGCGCCCGGCCTGTGTTGTCTTTTATCCCCCTCCCTAACCTTTCCCCACTGCCAAGTCCCCAAAGTCCTCATAGTTTCTTAAGCAGTTTTCAAGTTTGGAGTTTGCCTTTGTTTATTGGGCTACAGCTGTAGCATCTTAATATTCTTTTTCTATTATCACTGAATTTCAGTCTTCCCCTCTAAATGCATCTGGACAGGCTCAGAGCTGGAGAAACAGGAAGTCCAGAAGGGCAGAAGATAATATTTCTGGGCTGCAACTTAAACAACCCATCCTTGGCCATAACTTTATTTCTTCACCTACCCTTGGTATCAAATATCCAGCCAAACATTAATATATATGACAGATCTGTCTTACTTTTTCAAAACCTTTTAAGCAAATATTTATCAAAATCCTACTATGCTGGGCTCTGTGAAAAAAATACGGACAGAAACCTAACCAATGTGGATAAGAACAGTTGGTCATGAAACAGGGCTTGAGGCAGCCTGAGAGCCTTGCGTCGGGAGATCAGGTCCGAGTCTTGGGTGTCCACAGTCCCCTTGCTAGGATCAGAAGCAGAGCTAGAGCATTTTCTTTCTTTCTCTTGCTTTTTTTTATTTCGTTGAGGCAGGATCTCTGTTGCCCAGGCTACAGTACAGTGGCACAATCATAGCTCACTGCAGCCTTGACCTCCCGGGCTCAGGTGATCCTCCTACCTCAGCCTCCAGAGTAGCTGGGACTACAGGTACACACCACCAGGCCTGGCTAATTTTTTGTATTTTTCTTTTTTTTTTTTTGTAGAGGTGGGATATTACCATGTTTTCCAGGCTGGCAGAGCATTTTCTAGTAGTAGAAATGAACCAGATGTTGGTTATATAGAAAGAACACTACTCACGCCTGTAATCCCAGCACTTTGGGAAGCCGAAGTGGGCGGATCATGAGGTCAAGAGATCGAGTCCATCCTGGCTAGCACGGTGAAACCCTGTCTCTACAAAAAATACAAAAAAAAAAAAAAAAAAAAATTAGCCAGGCGAGGTGGTGGGCGCCTGTAGTCCCAGCTACTTGGGAGGCTGAGGCAGAAGAATGGCGTGAACCCGGGAGGCGGAGCTTGCACTGAGCCGAGATAGTGCCACTGCACTCCAGCCTGCGCAACAGAGCCGAGCAAGATTCCATCTCAAAAAAAAGAAAGAAAGAAAGAAAGAAAGAAGGAAGAAAGAAAGAACACTAGTCTGATGATGGGGTCTTTCCTCTTATTGCTAGGGATTAGCAGTGTGATTTAGGAAAGATGCTTAAATTTATCTCCAGGCTCCGTATTCTCATCCAGCAAATAAAGGGGCTTCAAGATAACTTAGCAAATTGAGCTCCAAAATTCTACCACATACATGCATACATACATACATGCATGCATGCATACATACATGCATACATACGTACATTCATACATACATGCAATACACATATGTGGGTGTATTTGGTCTGTAATTATTCTATCCGAAGTCAACATATACAGTTGATCTCTCTCACCTGTTGTTTTGGGCCGGCTGCATTGCCTTCTCATTTTTCCACCCTTTCTTTCCTGCTTTCCCTCTGTTGAGGTTCATCTCACTGTCATAACAAAACTTCTTCACTTTGCTTAAAGTTAGTCCTCCTTTTAAACTTTGATTTCTGCTACTCATTTTTCCTTTTTTTCCCCCCCCCAAACAGGGAGTCAAGAAAGGAAGAAATCAACAGAGCAAAATTATACATTGTGGTCAATAGGTTTCTTTTAATTGTGTTTGTTAAAGTCCAGCCGCCTCATATCCTATTTAATATATTCCATTGAGATTGTTTTCAATCTTGAAGTTCCTTCTCATTTTTTCCATTAAAGAAAAGGTGAAGCTAATTTCTTGCTTTTAAAAAAATTAATAGCAACTATTATAATAATTGGAATTACAGTAAAGGCAAAATGGAGAGTTAGTATGAATTGCTGACATAAATCTCTTTTGGGAAAAATGTGCAAAAAACTAAGACAATGTATTTGTGTGTGTGTGTGAGACAGTCTCGCTCTGTCACCCAGGCTGGAGTGCAGTGGCACGGTCTCGGCTCACTGCAGCCTCCAGTTCCCTGATTCAAGTGATCCTCCTGCCTTATTCTAGTCACACTGGAAGCTGATTAGATGGTGCCCACCCACACTGAGGGTGTGTCTGCCTCTCCCAGTCCACTGACTCAAATGTTAATCTCCTTTGGCAACACCAGGAGACACACCCAAGAACAATACTTTGCATCCTTCAATCCAATCAAGTGGACACTCAGTATTAACCATCACACTCCCTCCACCTATGCTACGATTTTAATGGCTTAGTCATTGCCTCAGAAGATGCAATTCTTATTTCTCCTTTATGTATTTTCTATTCTTTCATAATTAGCACCTACTAATTTTTAAGAATTTTTTGATTCTAGCTTCTTGCAGGCTTTCTTTTCCATATATATATTTTTAATGTTTATTTAAAGCACAGCTGAGACCATATTATTAAGGGCACAGCTTTTAAATTTTGTAGACGATTGGTTTGATGGCTATGTTACAAAATACCTTTTCTTCTGCGCTCACCTTCAGAATTCTTTAAGGGCTGTTGTGTTTGAGTTAAGTCCGAGTTATCATCTGTGGGCTTCCAGATCCATGAGGATTTCTTGGGGTGGGGGAACGGGGGGGAAAGCTGTTATATTTACCTCCTTAGTGAGAAATACAAAATGATTTAAACATCCCCTTTGGTCTTAGAGGGAAGATAAGAAATGGCAGCAAAAGAGGTATGGATGCACAGGTTCACCCTGGCTTCTCTGGAGTCTGAGGGAAGCTCTCCTCTGTTCTTCCCAATGTGACCCCTATCCTCTTCCATTCCTTGGGAGGCAGAGCTGTCTCTGTTTGGTAGTGGAGAATAGTTCAAACTTGGATGTGAGACAGCCCAGATTCGAATCTTCACCTCCCCATTTATCGGCCATGTCTGAACTTCCCTCAGGCTCAGTTTCCTTATCTATAAAAGGGCATAATCATAGGAGCTACCTTATAGATTTATTCAAGGATATGTGATAGCATAAAACACTTCGCTCAATGCGTGGTGCCCATTAAGAGTTCAATAACATTAAAAACTATTTGGCAGCTGCTGTCCTTATTCGTTTTATTTCATCATCATTATCCTGATGTTTTTTGTGTCTCAAAGCCTGTCTTTGAATAGGCTTTTTCAGTTCTTGGGATTCCTGGCAGCTGGATGACCCAGTGTTTCACTTGGACGTCATATTTTAGGTGCAGCTCAGAGCAGACACTGAGAAGGCTCCTGACGGCTGCTGTGCACCACCTGAAGAAGACGCCTTTCTCATGGGCGATATGGTTTGGCTCTGTGTCCCCACCCAAATCTCATTTTGAATTGTAATTCCCACATGTGGAGGGAGGGAACTGCTGGGAAGCGACCGGATTATGAGGGCAGATTTCCTCCTTGCTGTGGTAGTGAAAGTGAGGGAGTTTTCTCAAGATCTGGTTGTTTGATAAGTGTCTAGCACTTCTCTCTTCTCGCTCACTCTCTCCTGTCGCCTTGTGAAGAAGGTGCCTGCTTCCCTTTCACCTTCCGCCATGACTGTAAATTTCCTGAGGCCCCCACAAGCCATGCAGAACTATGAATCAAGTGAACCTCTTTTGTTTATAAATTACCCAGTCTCAGGCAGTATCTTTATAGTAATGTGAAAACTGACTAATACAATGGGAGAGTTCTTTTAATGTACACCTCTGTGTCCCAGTAGTGTTGTTTTAGAAGTGAAAAGTGCTGGTCAGACCAGAGATAGAGCACTGGCCAGTCAACTCCCCTTTTGCCAAAGGTACTTTCCCAGTCATTCCCGTCTATCAGCAATGCACTTTTGAGAAGTAGCACTGTGGAAGTACACTTCTAGTATTTTATTCTGAAACAAGATTATAGGACATACCTCGAAGCCAAAGACTCATATGTAACCTTTGGGTCAAGTGTGTCAAGACTGGTTTAGAGCAAGTCAGAAAGGTATAATGGACACCGCTGCCCTGTTTAAATCTGAAGCCAACAGTCCAATTTCTTCTGGCCTTCTCTTCCTGAGTTCAAGTTGGAGCCAATTTCCTTCACCTTTTCCCCAGTGGCATGATTTCCAGTCTTCTCACTGCTCAGATTTTCTAATTAGTCTTTACTCCAGATGTGATCTGAGCAAAATAGAGTGCATGACCTCCTTCCATTATTTGGGAATGATATCTCCATGACTGAATTCTAAGACTGTGTTAACATTTAAGTAACATTGTCACATAACGATTTTTTTTTAACTGCCAAAGTAGTTGGAGGTTTTAGTTAACTCTGTTGTCAAGCCATATTTTCCTCTATTACATCCTGCAATTGATTTTTTTTTAACAATGCAGGACTTTCTATTAATAAGCAAAATGCCTTTTGACCTGTGAAATTTTTACTGTTCCTGACTCCACTTACTTGTAACAACATCTACCTTATAATCATTCACACTATTCTATCTATGCTGAACTTGCCCTGGACCTAGAAAACCCAAATAACCTCTCAATGTCATTCCAAAGACTTATTATCTTCTAGTACAATGCTTTACACACAGAAAATAAAGATGTACTTCACATAACTAACACATCAGAACCTGGAGTTTTACAAAAGTAAGGTATTATTCACTTTGTAAAGGAATTCACTTTGGGAAAAAAAACCCTCTTGACATTTGTTGAAATAGTAAGTTAATACATTGTGTTAGTCCATTCTTGCATGGCTATAAAGAAATACCTGAGACTGGGTAATTTATGAAGAAAAGAGGTTTAATTGGCTCACAGTTCTGCAAGGTGTGCAGGATGCATGATGCTGGCATCTGCTTGGCTTCTGGGGAGGTCTCATGAAACTTACAGTCATGGCAGAAGGCAAAGGAGGAGCAGGCACATCACATGGCCAGAGTGGGAGGAAAGAGGGGAAGTGACACACACTTTTAAACAACCAGACCTCATGAGAACGCACTCACTATCACAGGAACAGCACCAGAAGGGTAGTGCTACATCATTCATGAGAAATCACCCCTGTGATCCAATCACCTCCCACCAGTCCCCACCTCCAGCATTGGGGATTACAATTTGTCATGAAATTTGGTGGGGACAGAGATCCAAACCATATCATTGTTCCTCTGGGATTCAAATCTCATATTATTCTTACATTGAAATATACAACCTTGCCTTCTCAACAGTCCCCCAAAGGCTTAACTCATTCCGGGATTTACTCAAAAGTCCAAAGTCTGAGGTCTCATCTGAGACAAGGCAAATACCTTCCACTTATGAGCCTGTAAAATAAAAATAAGTTAGTTACTCCCAAGATACAATGGGGGCACTGGGTATATACTCTCATTGCAAAAGGGAGAAATCAGCCAAAAGAAAGGGGATACAGGCTCCATACAAGTCCAAAGCCCAGCAGGGCAGTCATTAGATGCTACACTTCCAAAATAATCTCTTTTGACTTTATGTCCCACATCCAGGGCACATTGGTGCAAGGGGTGGGCTCCCAAGGCCCTGGGCAGCTTTACCTCTATGGCTTTGCAGGGTAAAGCCCCTGTGGCTGCTCTCATAGTTGTTGAGTGCTTGCAACTTTTCTAGGTGCAGGGTGCAAGTTGCTGGTCAATTCTACTAATTCTGGGATCTGGAGAATGGTGGTTCCCTTTTCATAGCTTCACTAGGAAGTGCCCCAGTGGGGATTCTGTGTGGGGCCTCCAAAATAATCTGCATTGACTCCATGGCCCATGTCCAGGGCACACTGGTGTGAGGGTTGGGCTGAAAATTTTGGGGAGTTCTGCCCCTGTGGCTTTGCAGGGTTCAGCCTGCATGGTTGCTTTCATGAGCTGGTGTTGAGTGCCAGCAGCTTTTCCTGGCACCAGGTGCAAACTATAGGTGAATCTACCATTCTGGGGTCTGGAGTATGGTGGCCCCCTTCTCACGGCTCCACTAGGCAGTGCCCCAGTAGGGATTCTGTGTGGGGGCTCCAACCCCACATTTCCCCTACACACTACCCTAGTAGAGGTACTCCATGAGGGCTCTGCCCCTGCAGCAAGCTTTTGCCTGGACATCCAGGCTTTTTCATACATCCTCTGAAATCTAGGCAAAGGTTCTCAAGCCTCAGTTCTCCTACTCTGCACACACACAGGCTTAACACCACATGGAAGCTTCCAGTGCTTATGGCCTGAGCTGTATCTGGGATCCTTTGAACTGAAGCTGGAATCTGAGCAGCTGGGATGCAGGGAGCTGTGTCCTGAAGCAGTACAAGGGGCCTGGGCCTGACCCATGATATGATTCAGTCCTCCAGGCCTCCGGGCCTGTAATGGGATTTAGATCTCTAAATTGCCTTTGAGGCCTTTTTCCCATTATCTTGGCTATCAGCACTCGCCTTTTAAGTTATGCAAATTTTTCTAGCAAGTGGTTGCTCAGCAGCCCACTTGAATTTTTCTACTGAAAATGGGCTTTTCTTTTCTACCACATACCTAGGCTGCAAGTTTTTAAAATATTTATGCTCTGTTTCCCCTTTAAATATAAGTTCTGACTTTTTGACATTTATTTACTCACACAAATGAGCAGAGTCTATCAGAAGCAGCCAGGCCACATCTTGAATGCTTTGCTGCTTAGAAAACTTTCTTCCACCAGATACTCTAAATCATCACTCTCAGGTTCAAACTTCCACAGATCTCTAGAGTGTGGGCACAATGCATCCAAGTTCTTTTCTAAGGCATAACACACGTGACCTTTGCTCCAGTTCCCAATAAATTCCTCATTTTCATCAGACCTTGTCAGCCTGGCCTTCACAGTCTGTATCACTATCAGCATTTTGGTCACAACCATTCAACCAGTCTCTAGGAAGTTTCACACTTTCCCTCATCTTCCTGTCTTCTGAGTCCTCCAAACTCTTCCAGCCTCTGCCCCACCCAGCTCCAAAGACGCTTCCACATTTTCAGGTATCTTTATAGCAAGGCCCCACTCCCTGAACAAATTTTCTGTATTAGTCCATTCTTGTATTGCTATAAAGAAATACCCAAGATTGGGTAATTTATGAATAAAAGTTTAATTGGCTCCTGGTTCCACAGGCTGTACAGGAAGCATGATGCTGGCATCTGGTTGGCGTCTGGGGAGGCCTCAGGAAACTTACAATAATGGGAGAAGGTGAAGGGGAAGAAGGTGTATCACAAGGCCTGAGCAGGAGGAAGAGAGGAGGAAGGTGCCACACACTTTTAAACAACCAGATCTCATGAGAACTCACTCACAATCATAAGAATATCACCAAGGGGACGGTGCTAAACCATTCATGAGAAATCGATCCCCATAGTCCAGTCATCTTCCACCAGGGCCTGTACCCAGCACTGGAGGTTACAATTCAACATGAGATTTGGTGGGGACACACTCCAAATCGGATCATACATTAATATGATTAGATTGATTTAAGAACATTAAATTCACAACTTTCATGAATATTTTCCTCTAATTCAATCCATTTTTTTTTTCTAATTTAGACCCTTGCCAACTCACCGTTTCATTTAGAGTAAATTGCCAGCTCCTGACCATGGCCTGCAAGGATGGTGGAATGTCACACAGACTTGCCCTGCTTACTGCACTGACCTCATCTCTTAGCTCTCTTTGTTTCACTTGGCGGCGCCACGTTGCTTCTTCTATTTCCATTTCCTTTCAAAACCTTTGTACTTGTGACTCCCCTATCTGCACTGCTCTTACTCTACCTTTCATTAGTGACTTATCCTCTTCATTCACATTTGGAATCCAGTGCCAACCCTTCAACAGGGCTTCCCTGGACCCCTGTTTAATGTCACCTGCCCCCACCCATTTAGATGCGGGTCCATCAGAGCCACAGCCCTGACTTATTTTCTGTGTCGTGTTTTCACTAAGATCACCCTATGTCTTGTTTATTCCCGGGCAGTGTCTGTGGATGCCTGCTTTCCTGGTATAATTATTCTCCAAAGTGTTCTGGCTTAAATACTAAATTAATTAAATACTAAATATGGTTATCATATTTATTACTTCCAGAAATTATCATATTTATTGATTTTTTTCACATTCTTCTTGCATTTAACTTCACTAGAATGTAAAGAACTAAAGAACAGAAGGCCAGGCATGGTGGCTCACACTTGTAATCCCAGCGCTTTGGGAGGCTGAGGCGGATGGATCACCTGAGGTCAGGAGTTCAAGACCAGCCTGACCAACATGGTAACACCCTGTCTCCACTAAATACAAAAAATTAGCTGGGTGTGGTGGTGCATGCCTTTAATCCCAGCTACTTGGGAGGCTGAGGCAAGAGAATCGCTTGAACCTGGGAGGCAGAGCTGGCAGTGAGCAGAGATCGCACCACTGCACTCCAGCCTGGGCAACGAGTGTGAAACTCCATCTCAAAAAAAAAAAAAAAAAGAACTAAAGAACAGA
This sequence comes from Macaca mulatta, assembly GCF_049350105.2. Classification (NCBI taxonomy): domain Eukaryota; kingdom Metazoa; phylum Chordata; class Mammalia; order Primates; family Cercopithecidae; genus Macaca; species Macaca mulatta. Next base: position 192,789,688 of record NC_133408.1, read on the forward strand.
AATTTTGTGACAGGCATATATGTCAGTACTCAGAAGACAACAGTGAATTTTAGAAAAGTAAAAACTCAATACATATTTATTGCTAGAACCAATTAAATAAAATAGTTACAAATTTTCATATCATATATTTGTACACAGATGAATGAAAAGCCTTAAGTAAATTTTGGATCAGGTATCATTTCATACTTATTTGGACTCAGACATCAAATAATGTCTAAGTAGGATAAACTCAAACTTGTCAGAGAAATGAGACTGCACAGTAGCTGTCAAAGAGTACATGAAAACAACTCTTGTTTTAAAAGGTTTCTTCCACTATGTTGCATGAACTTTCTTAAAGGGAGCAGTGACTTATACATTAATAGGTGGGATACTTGCTCCAGCTTTGTCAATTTTCTCTTTCATATATATCTGGCCTAGATATATAACAAGTTATTCTAGATAATGTACACAATATTCTTGTGAATAGTAATAATTGCCACAGTTGTGTCTTATTCAGCAAGTCAAGTGCTGAGGTATATCACAATCAACAAAATCAGCAGCAAATTTCTATCTGAAGGAAGAGATGAATATTAACATGGAGTAAAAAAGTTTCAGTTTTTTGAAAAATCAAGCCAGAATATTTCAGGCATTTTCTACTTTGTTTCTGAGTTTGGAGAACTTTCATTGCTTGAGAAAGGAAGTCTCAAGTCATGAGTGGTATGGTAACGGTAGATTGGATGTTGATTTGTACAGCACAATTTATATTCTCTATATTAATAAGAGACAGACAAACAGTAGGAGAGAGAAAGATAGTACATATTTATTACTTATTGGTGGGGACTTATTTATCCACAGAGGTTGGCAACTGGGGGTCACAGCAAGCCCTTGTAAATGGAACCATTGTGTGAATAAGAAAACAGGTTATCCTTTGAGAAGTTAAATTGGAAAACAAAGCTGAGGCTGTGTTTCAAGTCCCATTTGTCTGCTTGGCTTGGAAACTTTGAGCAGTAAGCATCCACATCGCTTTATATGGAAGCCCTTAGGAACGGGCACATGATACAGAGCAAAGACAATTTTATTCTTAAAGGTTTGTAAAACTGATAGAAATTAAACATTTACCTGGATAACTATATAAATACATTTTTTATTCCTTTCTCATCCCAGGGATAACTCATTCCCATCCATATCTTAGACACTAAGCAAAGCATTGCATAAGCATGTCATCAGGATATAGTACATGGCCAGAGACTGTTGCTCCTGCCCTAAAAGTAAGTATAAGCATGGTCCAGATAAGTTATATAATCATAGGTGTTTTTATTTTTATTTTTTGAGACAGAGTCTCACTCTGTTGCCCAGGCTGGAGTGTAGTGGGATATGATCTCAGCTTGCTGCAACCTCTGCCTCCCAGGTCCAAGCGATTCTCCTGCCTCAGCCTCTTGAGTAGCTGGGACCACAGGTGTGTGCCACCATGCCTGGCTGGCCACATTTTTTTGTGTTTTAATAGAGACAGGGTTTCACCATGTTGGCCAGGCTGGTCTCGAACTCCTGACCTCAGGTGATCTGCCTGCCTCAGCCTCCCAAAGTGCTGGAATTACAGGTATGAGCTACCGCACCCGACCAATCAGGTGTTTTTAAAAGCAATTGAGAACCAAGAACACAGAGAAACTTAAATGAATTAAATTTCAGTAAGAGACGAGCCCTTCCAGGAAGAGAAGGGCGTATGGCTACTTTTATCCTTGATAAGTTTCTCTTTACCCCAATGTATTAGGTATGATTGATGTGACCAAACAAAAAACAACTCTTATCAGTCATGTGAAGCTGACATGATAGTTTGGAATTCTGAGGCTCTCCAGTCGCACAGCAAACCCACACCTACCCACCGAATCTTTGTCCCAGACCTTCACCGTGTGCACAGTAGCAGCAACAAAGACTGAGGGTGGGACAGGAGGGCTGAATAAGCAGCTGTGGTGCATACAGCCTTTACTAACGACATGGCAGGGCCCTGCTGAAGGCCTGGGGAGTGCAGGGAAGCTTCGTGAGACCCTCAGGCACAATGGATGCAAAGTGGCAGCAAGTCAAAGGCTGTCCCTGCTACAGCAGGATGGCGCCATCTCCTAAGGCCAGCTGTCATGCATAGGGAGACCCTCAGAATTTCGCCAATGCTCAAACTGTAAATTTTGCTTAGAAGATAAAAATTTTATCTTTCCCTCAAAGCCAGAGGAGAACTGAATATAATAAAAGCTGCAACAAAGCCCAGACTCAGCCCAGTTGCAGGTATCACTGATTCAGCTTCTCACTCTTTTCAAGGCAAATAGTATCTATAATATTTAATTCTCAATTATTCTTTTAATGGAGCTTGCAGAATGTAATTTTTTAAATTAAAGAGACAAAGAGGCAACAAAATGTGGTCATTTTCAAGATAAATTGTCGAAAGAATCATATCCAAAGATGCAGCTTATAAAGTTAGCAGAGATATGCTATAAAACAATAATCATAAATATCTTACAGGATTGATGGAAAAGGTGAACAATATGTGTAAGCAGATGAAAAATTTCAACACATAAATAAAAACCATAAAAATTTCAGGATTGTTATAAGACATGGCACTTTATATTTGTATGTACTTAATAAGAACCTCAAACTATATGAAGCAGATACTGATGGAAGTAAAAAAGAAATATATAAATTTATAACCTGAATTGAAGATTTTAATATCCCTCTCAGTAAGGAAGGAAACAACTCATTAAAAATAATAGGCTGGGCATAGTGGCTCATGCTGTAATCCCAGCACTTTGAGGGGTCCAAGGTGAGAGGATGGCTTGAGGTCAGGAGTTTGAGACCAGCCTGGACAACATAGCAAGACCCCACCTCTACAAATAATTTTTAAAAATTATCCATGTATGGTGGCACACACCTATGGTCCCAGCTACTCAGGAGGCTAAAGCAGGTGGATCTCCTGAGACCTGGGACGTAAAGGCTACAGTGAGCTATGATTGCACCACTGCACTCCAGCCTGGGTGACAGAATGAGACCATATCTCAAAAAAAAAAAAAAAAGTAAAGATATAGAGCCTTTGAACATTGCTATCAACCAACTTAGCCTAACATGAATAGAATAATATACACAAACACATGTATTCATAAATATTTATGACAACCAACCACATACTGGGCTCTAAAATAATTTTAATTAGTTTCAAAGAAATGAAATCATAGAAGGAATATTCTCTGATGATAAATGTGAGAAATAAACATTTCTAATACTTTATCTAGAAAATTCCAGATGCTAGGAAATTATGCAACAAAAAATCCACAGGACAAAGAAATATACAAAGGAAATGAGAAAACATTTTGAGCTGAATTATAATGAAAATCCAATATACAGAAATTTGTGACGTGCAGCTAAAGCAGTGCTAAGAAGAAAACTTATAGTTTTGTATGCTTAGATCATTGATTTTTAACTTTTATCCTTTTCTAATATAAACTTCCATGTTTAGAAGCTAAGGAAAGAAAAAAATCTTAAACAAAATAAATATAATAGGGAAAATAATGAAGAGCAGAAATCAATAAAATAAACTCTAGACAAAAAATAGAGATCAAAAAACTCTATTGTTAAAAAGATGTCTAAAATTGATAAACCCCAATGTGAACATATGTAAACAGATATTAAATACTAAAATATATTTAAATTTTAAAACAAAACCTATCATTTGATCTAGTTGACTTCCCTAGTGAATTCTATCAAACAATTTAAGATATATCAGAATTGTTGCCCATTTTTCTTTGAGAAAAGAGAGTAGGAGGTACTTCTAATAAGTCCAGCACAATTCTGAGGTCAGATATCTGTCAGAGACATTACTAGAAAAAAATTACAGATTTCGATTCTTTATAAACAGAGGAAGACTTCTTACCAAAAATATTAGCAGATCAACATTAGTATCATATGAAGAATTAACATAATATGATCACATAAAGGTTATCCTGAGAATACAAAGCTAATTAAACATTTGAAAATTAGTCAATATAACTCAAGATGTAAACAAAAAGGAAAATAATCTTATGACATTAATAATTAAATGGCTGCAGGAAATTCATTTGAAAAAATTCAACATTCAATCTTAAAAACTCCCGGCAAATCAGGAGTAGAAAGAAATTTCCTCAACCAGTTAAAAGGCACCCATGCTAAACCTACAGCTAAAATCAAATTTAGTTATGAGATATTTGAATTTCTTTCTCAGATCAGAAACAAGACTTTAACTCTTACCACTTTTAATCAGCATCATATTGGATATTCTAGCCAGTGCAATAAAGCAAGATAAATAGATAAAAGTTACAGACATTGTGAGGGAAAAGCAACATTCTATATTTGCAGACAAAATGACTGTATTCACATATTACCTTAAGGAATTTAAAAATATATTTCTACTATTTTTAGTAAGTTCACTGTATATGTGGTCAGCATATAAAAATCAATACATACATACATACCAGCAATGAACAATTTAATGATAAAATTTAAAAATATCATTTTTTCACAGCATTGAAAACCTTCAATTCAAATACCCTGGAATGCATTTAATAAAAGATGTTCAAATACTACATGCTGAAAACCACAAAAATTGCTGAAAAAAATTAAAGGTATCTAAATATAGGAGTAATAGATCATAGGTTGAAGGATTTGATATTGCTAAGAGAGTAATTCTCCCAAAATTGATACCTAGGCTTGATACAGTCTACATCAATATTCCAGAAGGCTTTTTGTTTTGGTAGAAATTCATAACATGATTCTAAAATTTTTATGTAAGTGGGAAATATTTCTAAAAATATTATGAAAGTTGGACTTAACTACCTGATTTCAACACTCACTATAAATGTAAAATAAGGACAGTATCGTGCTGACATAAGGATATATGATACATTAATGGAACAGGGAGTTCAGAAATATCCCATTGAGCCAATGCAATTAATGCCGCAAGAAAAGCCTTTCAACAAATTGTGTTGGAAACACTCTAGTAATATGCAAAAAAGATAACCTTGGTTCTTACATTGCTCTGCATGCAAAAATTAATACAATATGGATTATAAACATGAAATCAATAGCTAGAACTATAAGTGTTTAGGAGAAAAACATTAGAAGAAAATCTTTGCAACCTTAGGGTAGGCAAAGATTTCATGCATAAGGTGTGTATCAAAAACGCTATCCTTACAAATAAGAAAGTATTACGTTGACCTTTGTCAACTTATCATAAAAACATATGAAGAAAATAAATAGAGATGCCACAAACTGGGAGAAAATGTTCACATTACATATTTCTGAACAATGCTTGTACCCAGATTACATAAAAACTTCAACAAGTCAATAATTTATAAAACAAAAAAAAACTAAAGAAAGAAAGCACAGAGATTTGAACAGTTTACCAAAGAAGATGTATGAATGTCCAATATGGATATCATTAGCCGTTTAGAGAAGTGCAAATTAAAACAACCAGTCAGATATTTACACCCAGTAGAATAGCTGAAATAAAAATGTCTGACAAAAACAAAAATTGGAAATCCGGAATGAAATAGTACAACTACCTTGAAAAAGGATTTGATAGTTTCTTATAAAGATACCTCCATTCTGTGCCCGAATAATTCTACTCTTAGATTTTTACCCAGTGAAAATGAATTTGTATGTCCACAAAAAGCCTGGCAGCAAGAACAGGACACATTGCAGTATATACAAAGAAATACTGCTCAGCAGTTTAAAAGGACACTTGCTAAAACACGTGACAACATGAAACAATCTTAAGAACATTGAGTTGAGGAAGCCAGGTGCATAGGAATATTTATTTTAAGATTTCATTTATATAAAGTTTATAAAAGGGTAAAAATAGATGATGATATAAACAGGACAGTTGTTTTCTTTGGTGGGTGAATTTATGGGAAGAGAATCTTTTTGAGATTATGGTAAAGTTCTGCGTTTTAATTTTCTTGGTGATTTATACAATTTGTAATTTATACAGATTTATACAATTGCCAAACTCAGTGGACAATATACTTGAGATGGGTGTATTTTAATGTATGAAAATTATGCCTCAATAAAACAGAATGAAGCAATTATGGAAATGATGTAATTTTCAACAAGAAATGTTAGTACAGTCTTTACAAGCACATGCCGTTTAATAATGATCTATGCAGAATGCTTTACTAAGCACTTTCATGTTAATGTTCCAACTTAATTTCACAATCAATGTATCACATTGTGATATTGTTCCCAAACTGAGAGGATCAATGGCTTGCTATTGCCTCTTAGTTTAATGCTTTCCCAAGAAACAGCAGTTGCTTCGTTGTTACATAATCCTTATCTCAGAAAACTGCTGCTGTGGGTAACTTGTTGCTGAGATCTCTGGTTTACCTATGAATGACAGCTTTTAATGTAGGATTATATTTTTATTTCAATTCATGCAATTGGAATTCTGACCTAGATCAGATTCACTCAATTATGCAAGTTACAATATTTTCTTTCCCTTTATCGATGGGTGTTTGGGGCACCATCATACCCCACACCCTTCCCCTATCCCAGGGTCTGGGGCAGGTGCTTCAATATGCACCGAGGGCACCAAAAGCTTCCCGGGATCGTAATGCCCATCACATCAAACAGTACTTTCCTATTTATATGTCTGCTTCTATCCATCATTAGTCCCAGAGCTTTTCTGCTTGTGGGTAGAGAAGAAGTGATTTCTTATTCATCTGGTATCCCAGTGCTTATTATAGTGTCTGGGATTCAAGAATCGGTCAATAAATATTTACTGAATGACTGAACAAATGGGGCAAATGCCTCAGGAGAGACAGTCGTCTTCTGGTCTGCCATATCTCACCAAAACCACAACGAATCATTGATTAATAAATTGTCTGGAAATAGTGCTCTCTTATGATGGACTTGATAATATTTTCATTGTAATATTTTTGTTGTGCTATCAAGTGCAGCTTGTTCAACTTTGATGGCACATCTTCTGAAAAGCTTTTCCTGAGACCTGTCCTTCCCAACCAGGCCCAGTCAGATGTAGACAGTGCTCCTCTGTGTGCTAATGGTACCCTGCATTCATCTATCATTGACCTTATCAGACTGAATAGAACTTGTTTGCTTATCTGTCACTATATTGTATAGGACAGAGATTTTATCTGTTTTGTTTGTTGTACAGTCGCTAGCACTTTGGAGAGTTATTATCTCATTGTAGTTACTCAGTAAAGATTGTTGAATGAATAAGGTTTATTTTTATTCATTATTCAATGCATGTACAGCTCTGCAAACATAAAGCATGTATACCCACACATATATTCAAACTTATCCATCTTTTTTATTGATTGTAATTTTTGTGTCTTATTTAATAATTCCCTCTTTATTCCAAAGAATTAATTGTCCTACATTTTTCTTCCAAGGTTTTAGGGTTTCCTTTTTACATATTGATACTTAGTTCATCAATAAATGATTGTTATTTACGGTGTGATATGGTATCAATTTTTTCCATATGCATAATTAATTTCCTCAGCACTATTTGTTGAATAGTTTAGCATTTCTCCTCCAGTTTGTAATGTCATTTATCAATGTTCTGTATGCGAATAGATCTTTTCTACTATCTATCTTGGCATTAAAACCGTTGTGTTTTAATTACTGCAGTTTTATAATAAATCTTTATACCTGGTCATATTTTGTTTTGTTCAATTTCTTTTCTCTTGATTTTATTGCTAGAAGTTTCAAAAAAGCATATTTTTTGTTTTGTTAAAGCTCATTTGTTTCTTTTTAAATTTTATTCATTATCCATATGTCTGCTCTATTTTTAAAGCTTATTCTGACAAGGTTTTGTCTTCTTGAGAAACTTATTTTCAGTATTTCTCTTTTGTTAATACACAAATTTCCCTTGTTGGTCCTACTTTAGATGGCTATAATGTGGTACACTTCTTGTTATTCAGTTTTAAATGTCTCATAGTTTTCCATGTGAATAACTTATTAATTCATGAGTTATTTGGGATGGTCCATTTTTAAGTCCATGTTTGTTGCTCATTTCTAATTACTGGAAGTTTTGCCCTGAGAATCTGATCTGAATGTGTATCAGTTACAGTCCTAACAGGAAACAGATGCCACATTCCAATGGGGCAATTAAGGAAAGTTTAATGAAGGGCCTATTTACTAATGTGTGAACAGAGTTACAGGAAACCAAGAAGGGATAGTTGAAGCACTCCTAACCTACCAATGGTTGGGAGTCATTACCCCCGTCAGGACTGAAGGGCTAAAGGGGAGAAAAGTTGACCAGAACTCAGAGATAGCAGCTGTTGTGGTGGGAAAGAGGTTGTGGCATTGGAAGGGAAACTTATTTAACCTATGGCAACCCATCGTGGAAGAATCCAGGGAATAATTGCTTGATTTCACCCTCTCCCCCAAGCCAATCTCCTGCCAATAATTCCCATGAATCTAAACAAGAAGACGGCCGGCAAGGGAGCCATCGGGAAGTCCATAAACTTAAGCCTCCTCGGGTACAAAGCAGATTAAAGAAAGCCAGAAGATGGATTTGGATGGTATTTTGAAAGTGTCCAGAACAGTTCATTCCTATTGTCCCCTCAAAATCTCTCTTGTCCTTTTGTTCTTTTAAATCTTTTTTTTTCAAGTTAAAAGAAAGTGTTCTCAACACAGGAGACAACAAAGCCTCATAAGCTGCCTTGTGTATGGAGTGCTGTCAGTACCCGAAACCTCAACTATTAGCCACAACAGTCTTCTCTGGATAGTGGGGGGTGGCTAGGGAGAAAATGAGTGATGAACTAGCACACAGCATAGTGACATACATCCCTGATAATGTAGTTAGTCATGATGCCTGAGTTAATCGCTACAACGGCCAGTTCCCAGGATTTCTTTCATATTCCCTTTGTGCTTTTACAGCTGCTTAGCTGGTTTGGGTTCTTATCTTAGGGGTTGTTTCAAACATTCATGAATGGATTATCCAAATTTTTGGTGTTCCCATTTGTATTGGGTTGTTGCATTTTTCCATTGACCAGAGCTGTTGTGTAAGGGAGTTACGAGTCACCCAGTGGCTCTCCTGAGTTAAGACCTAGTCCTCCTTGACCCTGTTGGGTGGCAATGGTGGCAATGGCTTGGCTGGGCAGACCTTTTATCTAGGCTTGGTAATCCTTCCAGTCTACAACATCTAGGGTTTATCTTATCATCGAGGTTATATTGCTCAGATTCCACTTCATCATAATTATTTCTCCTTGACACTAGGACCAACTTATCCCCAAAGGCAAGAAACAGTATCTTGAGGAGTTTACTCGTGGTACTAATAAAAGAGTCCATCCCATTTTTATCAAACATCTGCTTCTGGGTGTTGAGATATAGGAAATAAGGTCAGTGGGTTCCATGGGCAGAAGCCTCTTGCTGCAATTCCTTTGGTATAATAAGGATGCCTTATCAAAGGTGAAATTTTGTGAATGACATTGCCATGAAGAAGACATTTGCTAAGTTCACCAATGATGGTGGTGTAGATACGTTGTGGGTAGCAAAGGCAAATCCATGTCCAGAGTTGGGCCTCTCCCTGGGATGGCACACAGCAACACCTGCCGTGATGGAGAGAGGCTGGAATAATTAGCCTGCCCCCAGGCGCTGCCCTGTTCTATGGAAAATGGTGCCAAATCAGAGGCTCAGCGCTGGCCTCTGCTCTTAGAAGGTTGGACAGTTAGTGAGGCAGGCATGGTGGAGAGAAACCCCCATTTCTGTTTCTGTGCTATTCAATGCTGTTGTCACAACTGCTTTATTTGTGTCCTTTAGACCAGCAGTCTCCAACCTTCTTGGAAACAGGGACCGATTTCATGGAAGACACTTTTTCCATGGACCAGGGGGATGTGGGGATGGTTTGGGGATGATTCAAGTGCATTACATTTATTGTGCACTTCATTTCTATTATTATCACATTTTAAGGTGTAATGAAGTAACTATACAACTCACCATAATGGAGAATCAGTGGGAGCCTGAGCTTGTTTTCCTGCAACTAGATGGTCCCGTCTGGGAGTGATGGGAGACAGTGACAGGTCATCAGGCATTAGATTCTCATAAGGAGCACACAACCTAGCTCCCTTGCATACACTGTTTACAATAGGGTTCACACTCCTATGAGAATCTAATGCCACTGCTGACCTGACAGCAGGTGGAGCTCAGGCGGTAATGTGAGCAACGAGGAGCAGCTATAAATACAGATGAAGCTTTGCTCACTTGTCTGCCATTCACCTCCTGCTATGTGACCTGGTTCCTAATAGGCCACAAACCAGTACTGGTCCATGGCCTGGGGCTTGGGGACCCCTGCTTCAGACCAATGCATAGGTTGCTGGAGGAGACACTACTATTTGCCACATGGGTTATCTTTTCGACTTGATTATTGGAAGCCTACGTCTCACTGGATGGTCTCTGGGTGGGTGGGGGGCAGTTGTAGGGGAAACAAGTATCTTCCTAACTATGACAACTCCAAGAGCTTGTTGTCTATATACTTTTTTTTCAGACTACTTTGTCGTCCATCTTCCAAACTTGTTATTTTTAGGTTTTTGGGCAGTGGTCCAATATGATAGCCTATGCCAATGAATCAAGATCGTTCTGGGTAACTCAGGCCATCTCTCATTCCACAGAAATCCACAGTCTGATTTATTTCCTGGATTCTGCTCCCTGGAAGGATTTTTCTCTACTACTGTCTTTTAGAGTTATCCCTGTGTGGAGCTACAATACACGTTTGGCTGGTTATGTGTGTATTATGCAAAGTCATCTGTAGTCAGTACTATACTTCTGGGTAATTCATAAGAAACCCCTGTGAGGCCACAGACATATGTTAAGGACAAAATATAGACACAGCAACAGGCATTGGTACCAGATGAATGAACTACCCAGCTACTTGTGTAATTTACTTAGGCCTGTTCTAATAGGAGCTGTTTCCAATGTATTTGTGAATACTACGATTAATATCTGATTTTATGACTTGGTAGATCAGAAAAAACACAGTTGATGGGCAGTTTAAATTGCACAGTCACTTGGTATCTTACGGTCAAGCATTAACTTTCTGCCAGGGTCAAGAGGAGGCCAGGACCTGCTTATCAAATGGAGGATACTTGCTGGCAGAAGAGGGCCCAGCTTCATTCCAGAACCCAGGGGACCTATGCAGTGACTTGTCAGTCTCTATAGAATATCTCATCTGTCTTACACACAGGAAATGCTATTGTATGTGTTAAAGCGGAAGCCCTAAGGGACAAGACAGCTTGAACTACTTCCTGAACCTTCTTTCTCTTTACTCCCTCCACTTTCCACACGGGCAGTCTTGGAGGTTAGCCAGTAATTACAATATAGACGCATGCTGAAATATCCTGTATGTGTCCTTCAAAATGCACGGTCTGTCAAAGGTTATGTACTTTTCTGACATCGATGTTACAAAGTGTTACAACATATCTCTCACTTCAGAGGAGCTACTCTGACACACCTGAGACCACTGGCCCTCTGGAAAACTTTATCGCTGTGGTAGATTCCCAAGTATTTGTGAACATTTTCTGTCACCTTCTTTGACACTTGCTCCTTCTCCTCATCAGATTCATTTAGCAAAATGTTATTGGCATACTGGGATGCTTGTGGGATGTGAAGATATTCCAGTTCTCTCTGATTTGTCCTATGATCAAAACAAGAGAGTTAGCATAACTGTGAGATGAGATCGTGACGGTGTGCTGATGCTCGTGCCACGTGAGGGCAAATGGTTTCCGAGAATCTTTCCTGATAGAAATGCAGAAACATGATACATCAAGTCAACAGCCGCATCGGGGTGGCAGGGCCATGTTGGTTTGTTTCAGTAAAGGTACCACACGGGGAGCCACAGCTACATAGCAGTAACCCCAAGGAATCTTGGGGAGTAACTGCAGTCATTCCCCAAGATTCAACTGGTTTTTGCATCATATAAACAGGCAAGGCAGATAGGCATGTGCAATTATTCTTACCCTACAGGTTGTGCTAGCATCAATCCCTAAAGTGCTCCCAGGTATGTGGTATTGCTCTTGGTTTATTATTTTGGTGGAGAGAATGTGGTACTAGGGGCTCTCACTTGGCTTTTTCTACCATGATAGTCTTCACTCCACAGTTCAATGTGGGGATCCCACCAGTTACTAAGCATAACCTACTTTCCATACATGTTCTGAGGCTGGGGAAATAAACACAGAATGTGCCTGTTATTCCATGGGGCTCACTGTAATATGGAGTCAAGCTGAGAATATCTGTGGCCCACTTCCATAAGCCCACCTGTGGGAACATTATTTTTAGCTTATCTGAGAATTAGCATTAGTTTAGGGCCAGAATATGATAACCTTCAGAAGACTCTCTGTCTTTTCTTTTGGTCACTAACCAGCCATTGCCACAAAGTGGTTTCAAATTCCATTTGTAAGGCTTGTGGTGGTGACGGTGGACAGGGGACGGGGTGGATTCCCAGTATATTCCTTTGAGCACAAACATACATGAGGCCAAGAGAGGCAATAGATGGGTACCAGAGTGCATGTGGCGTAACCCAACATCTCAGCTATCAGCGTTCTCAGCCCTGCACCTTTACTAGCCCAGCAAAGGGGTCTGACATTTTGGGAGGGGCTCCTTCTCCCTGCACTGAAAAAAGTGTCTGCCAGCCCCATGCAGGTGCTTTGGGCATTTATGAGAACAGGTGGACAAGGAGAGAGATGAACAGGACTAGAACAGGAAGAAGAAGAAGGAAAGAACATAGGGGGAGGAGCTATGTTCAGAATAAAGAACTGAGAAGAAGAAAGGACGGGACAGGTAGAGGCTTAGAGGAGGCAGGGAAGCAGTAGAAAGAACGGGTGTTATTTCGCTTGTTTTAGAAAGTAGGAGAGGAACGAAAGGGAACAGTATCCGGGGGGAAAAGGTAAGGGGCTAATTTTGGAGCGGGTGAAAGGGGACGTGAGACACGTTGCTAGGTATTAGATGTTAGCCTGTCTCTAATAACCTTTGAGGCTTGCCAGTAAAAAGTGAAATTCCGTTTTAATTATTTTTTCTCCTGTTTGGACAATATTTTTAAAATGATCTGTGCTGGAGCTCTTGTGGTGTGAATCAAATGGATTGCGGCTTCAGTAGGGATCCATAAGCTCCTGACCCCAGACTCTCCTGGAGACAAGGTCTCTGCGCTGCAGGGAGGGCGTCGGAGGCAGTCACCTTGCTGGGGGACAGGCAGCTCAGCGTCACCGAGTGAATATTAGGATCAGAAAAAGGATGCTGCATTCCAGGGCCAAACGCTGCAGACGTCTCTGTTATGCTCATGGTTTGTCTTCCCTCCACTTTTATTTGCCAAAGAACGGGGAGAGATACCTTTTTTCCGATTTTCTGGGTTGATACAGAGAGAGTGGCACTGACAGGCTCACCCTTCTGTAGAGCCTCGCATTGGCCACGAGGAGGCAGTGTTGTCTGCCGCTCGAACTTGGCTGCCCAGGTGAGAAGGTCTCACTGTGGGAACTGGAAGGGAAGCCTGGGATTCCAGATTATTTTAACAAAAAAAAAGGGGGAAGAAAAGGGCCAGGGAACTAGGATCCCAGGTAAGCCCCTGTGGCAAGTGTGAAGACAGAGCAAGACAGAGACAAATGGAATAAGGCGTTTCTTGAAGAGTTCTGATGTGCACGTTACCTCCAACACTAGTGAATTCCCATCTCCACTAGAATTTTAGCAGAGACGACATGATCCCCTGTCAGGCGGGTGTAGGAGGAAATCTACCTCAAGAGGCTGATTTACCAGGAAACGTCTGACGTTCAATGGCTTTGTCGAATGAGTTCCGTCGGGCAGGGGCCACTGCCTCTTCATTTTTCTTCCAGCACCTGGTGTGTGTCCACCTTCCAAGAAGGTTTGTCAAGTGAATGATTTAATAAAGCTTCTGACCCTCGTGGAGATGGTATATTTGAAGGCACAGAGCCTAGGTCTTCCTATCAGTCCTGCAACCTTAGCTGGGTGTCTTTGAGAAATAATTTCTTCTGTCTGAGCCTCAACTCTCTGTGTCTAATACGCTGCACAGATATAAAATCTAATTCTCCTGAATGCTAGGCTGCAGGATATATGTTTTTGAAGGGATAAAAACGGTTATGAATAAGAAATACGGTTTATTCTTTTGCTATTTTAGACTTCTTAGGGTGAAGTAAATTTCATACATTCTTAGAGACTTGCCTAAGAAACTCCAAGGGGTCGGGGTGGGGAGTGGGTTAAAATAACTGTTGTCTGAGCAAGGGACACAAAACAGCTAGAGAGCCTGTCAACTTGACTTATGCCCTGGACGGCTGCCTTCATGGTTCCAGAGGAGATTCTCCTGCTGCCCTGTCGGAAGGACAGTAATATGGGTGGCTGCGTTGCTGTTGAACCTCCCAAATTCTCCCTGAAGGGCCTCAGGCCATTGCAATGCTAGATTGTAAGAATCTTGGAGGCAGATCTTACGTTTCATCCAGACAGCAGCTCTTGCTCAATCTGCTCGGCAAATTCCCTGTACGCTTGACTAAGATTTTCCAGAGATGTGTCTTCTGGGTACAGACACCCTGACAACCTCTCCATATACGGTAAAATGTATGTGCTTGCATCACCAAACATGAATCTTATATTTTTGTTTAATCTGCATCTGTTCTTTCTCTGGGGGCCACTGATCGAGTCACTCCATCCAAGTCAGAAGCACCGCCACATGCACCTGGAACTTTTGGACTCCACTTCATTTTCTACTCCACTGTGACTATTTTAATAACTTCATATCTTCATTTTATGGGGGGGGGGCGTCTGGAATGTTGGAATTGCTTCTAAGCAATTTTATTACCCTCTATTATGACTTTCCTCACTCCTCCAAAGTCCTGTGAGCTCACTGAAATATCTTGGTATGCCCAGTGTCTTTCATTGTGTGATACCTAGAGCACTCAAATAAACGTTTGTGAAATAATTAGATATAGGAATGGCCTCTAAGCTCTGCAGCCAAGGATAAGATTGCCACCCGTGAAAACCAACTCAGTCAGGAAGCTTGCCGTTTGGCTTTCTGGGAGATGCCTGCAAATGCCGACTTTAAGGAACACAGATATTTTTATGAGCACAGGCTTCCATGAAATCACCTCTTTTTTTTTTTTTTTTTTTTGAGACGGAGTCTCGCTCTGTCACCCAGGCTGGAGTGCGGTGGCCGGATCTCAGCTCACTGCAAGCTCTGCCTCCCGGGTTTACACCATTCTCCTGGCTCAGCCTCCCGAGTAGCTGGGACTACAGGCGCCCGCCACCTCGCCCGGCTAGTTTTTTGTACTTTTTAGTAGAGACGGGGTTTCACCGTGTTAGCCAGGATGGTCTCGATCTCCTGACCTCGTGATCCGCCCATCTCGGCCTCCCAAAGTGCTGGGATTACAGGCTTGAGCCACCGCGCCCGGCTGAAATCACCTCTTAATACGTGTAAAATTTTAATGAACGTAATCTCAGCCTTGTAGGGAGGCAGAGCAAATAGTACTTTTCTAAGGGTTTAGTTGCAAGATGAGAAAATTGAACCTTAGAGGGGTTAACTGATGGCCAGGGTCACGTAGCTAATACACTATTGTGTTGCGCAAGAAACTGCATCTCTCAGCTTTGACTGCGTTGCCCTTTCTCCATTGTGCCTCATGTCTCATGACTTGTGGAGTGAAAGACTGGTGGATACAGGCTCTTAGATGTTTATAATGTGTGTCTCTGACCTCTGCCTCAATAATTGTGCAGATACTTTGAATTTGAGCTTAAGGAAGATAAGCGTTCACTGGTGAAGTTAAGTGGTTTCAAATGCATTTTGAGATATTTAACCCAGACATGAATTACTGACAGGTAAATACAATGAATATGGAGAAACCTCTTCTCTGCCAGTGAATAACACATTGCTTTGGGGCAAGTAGGTAAATTCAAGGAGATTGTCTTTCCCAGCTACACTTAAAAAGTTTAGCACATGAATAATTGAGCAACTTCCTAGCACACTCAGTATTTATTTGTAAGCCTGCTCTGGGCAGAAAAAGAGAAAAAATATTTTGAAAGCAAGTTTTGCATTAGCTAGGAGTTTATTTGTTTGCCAGAAGATTACATAATTATATTTGCAAAGGAACATATGGGTATGTCTTACTAGTTTCTTGTTGATATATTGATGTAGTATATTAGACAAATTAGAAAGGAGAAGGGTAAAAATCTGCCTCGTTGTGTACATGTGTGGGCTACAGAAGATTAGAATACAACTTGCAGGATCTGTTTGCCCATCCATTATGATCATTATTGCACTCTTCATTCTTCTATTGTGGGTAGAATTTTTTTTTTTTTTCCTGTTTCTTCTCTCCAGCAAGCCTGGCAGCGAGGCCAGCAGGGAACACAGAGCTTTACACAGAGTAGATGCTCAGTAACTGTTGCATGAATTTTTCTTTTTTTTTTTTTTTTTTTTTTTTTTTGAGACGGAGTCTTGCTCTGTCACCCAGGCTGGAGTGCAGTGGCCGGATCTCAGCTCACTGCAAGCTCCGCCTCCCAGGTTCACGCCATTCTCCTGCCTCAGCCTCCCAAGTAGCTGGGACTACAGGTGCCCGCCACCTCGCCCGGCTAGTTTTTCGTATTTTTTAGTAGAGACGGGGTTTCACCGTGTTAGCCAGGATGGTCTCGATCTCCTGACCTCGTGATCCGCCCATCTCGGCCTCCCAAAGTGCTGGGATTACAGGCTTGAGCCACCGCGCCCGGCCGAATTTTTCTTTTTAAAATGCTTGCCACATCATCTTTATGAAATGTAAGTTCCGTGCATGTGAAGGAGCAGATAGTGCTGCATCTGTCCACAGTCTGAGGGCGGGTGATGGGGGAGGAGCTGGGGAGTCCCATTCGTAGAAAGCTAGTACTGCCTGCTTCTGTTAGTTCTTGGGTCTAATGAGGAGCTAAGGTCGAACTTGTGTGAGGAGGAGACTGGTTCTGGTAATATTAATCAAAAGACAGAATTCTGGGCGAGTCAACACTGGCAGTCCGGGAAATGAACTCAGAATGTCTGATAAACAATGCGTCTTATTTAGACCCGGAAGTCTCCCTGATTGTGCATTCATTTCTTCATTCGCTGAATGAATAGTTTTTAAACTCCTTTTATGTGCCGGGAACTGTTCTAGGTGTAGAAATACAGCCAGCAACAAAAGAAACAAAAATCTGTGCCCTCTGGGTCTTACGTTCCACTGGAGAAAATGGAACATAAACAATACCAGGAGCGGCCGGGCGCGGTGGCTCAAGCCTGTAATCCCAGCACTTTGGGAGGCCGAGACGGGCGGATCACGAGGTCAGGAAATCGAGACCATCCTGGCTAAGCCGGTGAAACCCCGTCTCTACTAAAAAATACAAAAAACTAGCTGGGCGAGGTGGCGGGCGCCTGTAGTCCCAGCTACTCGGGAGGCTGAGGCAGGAGAATGGCGTGAACCCGGGAGGCGGAGCTTGCAGTGAGCTGAGATCCGGCCACTGCACTCCAGCCTGGGCGGCAGAGGGAGACTCCGTCTCAAAAACAAAACAAAACAAAACAAAAAAAACACACACACAAAACAATACCAGCAGCATGCGACATCATAAGAGTGGAGACTGTATAAAAAGTCAGTTTGGGAGGCTGAGGCTGGTGGAACACCTGAGGTCAGGAGATCGAGACCAGCCCGGTCAGCTTGGCGAAACCCTGTCTCTACTAAAAATACAAAAAATTAGCTGGGCATGGTGGTGGGTGGCTGTAATCCCAGCTACTTGGGAGGCTAAAGCAGGAGAATGGCGTGAACTTGGGAGGGGGAGCTTGCAGTGAGCCAAGATTGTACAACTGCACTCCAGCCTGGGCAACAGAGCAATACTCTGTCTCAAAAAAAAAAAAAAAAAAAAAAAAGACTGTAAGATGCAGCTCGTTTCTCATGGACTGGAGACATTTGTGAAACAGGAGCAGGATTCTGCAGTTACCTTTCCAGCTGGGAATTTGACATAACTAAGCCTTCCCAGGACTCTATTCCTCAGAGGAAGAAGCAATCAGAATTGCTGCATATATTTAAACATTCATTATCAAAAATAAACCTGCTCCATTTAAATAGCTTTAACCCAATGGAAGTTATTTGTTTCTCACAGGAGGGCATCAAAATATAAACAACAAAGTTTGGACGTAAGAAAATGCTTGGCTATGCTCTGCTTTGCCAACACTTACTTCCCTCTCCCTCTCATTTTGTATCTTTGTATTTATCATCTCTCTCCCCCTCTTTCTCCCTGGTCCCCCCCCCCCATTATCTGTGTCTTGCATCCTATTGCTGCCTCATAGGTTTCCACCAGAAAAGTCAATGCTTGATTCATGGTGCGGGTGCTATTTCCAGTTAAGTAAATATTGGTGCATTTACCTTTTCCCTCTATTCTGAATGGTCAGATTTTTTAGAAGCATGGCAGACTGAGAGACAGAATAGGAGGCAGGTTTTCCTGTCAATCATGTTTTCTAAAATAAGTTTTGCTGATATTTATTCCTCTACCCTCCTTCCTGTTTTTGCCTTCTAAGTCCTCTCTGCATGTGTGTGTGTGGGGGAAGAGGGGACTGAATTATAGAGATGCATCAGTGTGCTTTCTTGCTCTAAGGCTGGACCATTTGGTTCAGGTACAGGCAGGGCTGTGGGGAGAGAAGAGGGGGTTTACTTTCCTGCCCTCCACCCTTGATTCCTGGTTCTAGAGGCATCCCTTGTCTCCATAGCTTCAGGCTTGGTGAGTGTCCCCTTTATTGCCCCAGCTCTTCCAGGATGCCCTGGTTCCTCTTCGTATTCCATTGGGCCTAGGAAGGCCCGCCCTTTTCATTGCTAATAGTTGCTGAGTGCTTCAACATCCTTGTGCCTATCCCCTATTGGAAATTCTCTCCAGAATTCCATTTGAACAGACCTCTTTTTCCAGCTGGGTCCTGACAGATATTGTAAATCTAAATAGATTTACAGCTATTATAAAACTATTTAAATAAAATGTTGATAAAAACTTACTATTTTGAAAAAACCCCCACAATTTAAAGGAAAAAAACCATGAAGATATAATTTAGATACCATGTTTTCCTTAATCATCTTAAATTATTGCCTCCATGAACCCTATTTTTTTTCCAGCTTCAAGGGGTCACTTCTTTAAAATCATGCTTAGTTCTTCGATTTCAGGTTAGAAATCCTTCTCAAAGGATCTCTTTGACCCGCAGGCATCTCAGCTTCAGAGTCAGCTGAGGAGAAAGACGCACGCGTGTAACAGTAGAAAGGGCAACTGGGGAAGGAGTCGGGGGTGGGGAGCAACAAACTTCCCCCTCGGGGAAAACGTCACCGAGCAGCTGGCATTGAATGGCCTTGCAGGATGCCTAGGACGAGGGTGAGAAACAGCAGGTGTCTTTCACTTGTGACAATCTCAGCCCTCGTGCAACTGGAGAAAAGGCAGGTAGAGTTCAGGGTATTTGGGGAACATGAGTAGTGTGGTGAAATTGAAGCTGGGTGGGAGGGTGGGGGCAGCGGGCACGGCAGCTCGGGGAGGCTGAGGTCACCCCTCGCCATCGCCCAAATTCACAGCCTGCTATTAAGGCAATTTTCCAAAGATTCTATTTCCCCCTTCTTTGAGAATGCTATTTACTCTTCCTTTCTTATTGAATGGGGTAAGAAGTGTTCTCTCTCTGTCAGTGTGAAAGCTGCTATTAAGAAAAAAATGATCTGAAGGAAATGATTTTCACCTTTTTTGTGGGAAAAAAAAGGCATCAAGGTACCATTTAGGTATTTACCGTACAAAATCTACAATTTAGAAAAGATACATTTTGACCTTTTCTTATTTTAATTATTTGTCTTTTAAATTGTAGAGTTTGGATTACTCCTAAAAATGGAAATAATGATTACACTAAGTTAGACGATTCTGCCTTTCAGCACACACTCCTGCTTGAGTTTCCACATTAAGTTCTCATGCATCTCTTTGCTTGAGGGTTGGAATAGATTTTAGGCAGAACATTTGAAGGCTCAAAAATGATTTCATTGCAACCTCTTTGTCTTCTGGCCTCCTCTGTTTATCTCATTTCTCCCTTCCCTTCCTTGCTTGTTTTCAGGTTCCTTTATTGCTTCTCTTCTACAAATCCTCACCTTTCCACACACTTTTACCCCCAAGTGGGGCACCTGTCCTATGGGGCCCCCAGGAATGGAAAGACTTGAGCCCAGTGCCATCCACTTGGCTTCACCAGCCTTTCCTAAGTGCGCCCTTGGCCAGGGATTTTCCCAGGATTATGGTGGCGCTGGAAATAGAAAAATGGGCAATGTAAGGGAAGATGCTATTCGCGCCAGGGCCTGAGCACTGAGTGAAGAGATGGGAAAGATTTACAGTTGACTCTGAGTTTGTTAGCCTGAGAAATGGGAGCATGGAGGATCATTTGAGAGAAGGAGAGGTGAGAAGGATGAGGAGAGGAGAACTCAAGAGGATGGGAGGATGTTTGGAAAAACATTGTGATAAAATGCATATGCTCATGGAAAATGGCATGATGGTTGTCCTATTAGCTTGAGTCACCTGCATGTCTTATGGGAATGAAAGAGGCAGCAGAAAAAGGGAGCCATCCAGGCCTGATTCCTGGGACCTGTGGGGAAGCCCAGTGGGGGTGCTGGTGACCTTAAAGTTCTAGTCCTTAGACGACGGAGAATGGTAGGAAATTGGTGAACGTAGGCTTTGTTCCAGAAATTATTCTAGAAAAATTGATGTAAATGCAAACTTTGATAATGGTACTGTATTAGTTCATTCTCATGCTGCTATTAAAGACATACCGAGCCTAGGTAATTTATAAAGGAAAGAGGTTTTCTTATTTTCACAGTTCAGCATGGCTGGGGAGGCCTCAGGAAATTCACAATCATGGCAGAAGGGGAAGCAAACACGTCCTTCTTCACATGGCGGCAGCAAGGAGAAGTGGTGAGCAAAAGTGGGAAAAGTTCCTCATGAGACCTCACTCACTGTCAGGAGAACAGCAGCATGGGGATAACCACCCTCATGATTCAATTACTCCCACTGGGTCCCTCCCACGGCACGTGGGGATTGTGGGAACTACAGGGTGAGATTTGGGTGGTGACACAGCCAGACCATATCAGGTACCATGTGAACTAGGGGAGTTCCATTTTACAGAGGAGAAAACTGATGCTCATAAGTACCTTGCCCAATGTCACATGGCTATCAAGTGTTAGAACTAGAATTTGAAAATAAATATGACAAACTGACAAGTTTCTCCCTGTTTTAAGAAGCTATGTTGCTTATCTGCGAGGTCCTGGGCACTTGGTTGGAGACACATAGGGCCTCTTGGCATGGGTAGGCATGAGGTTTTGTCACTTTGCTCCTCCTGTCCCCGCACCAACCACTCCCTCCCCAAGAAATATTTGTTCAGTGCCCATTATGGGCCAGACTCAGGAATGTGGCCATGAACCGGAGGTTCTCTGCCCTCACTAAACTTCCTTTTTAGGGAGGAGCTTCAAAATAAATGAGGTAAACAAACTAGATAATTTAAGACACGGTAAGTGCTCTGAAGAAAGTGCAAGATGGAGATGCAGTGCAGAGGGAATTAGGTTAGTCACTTAGGATCGCTCAGAAAGGGCTTCCTGAGGGTGTGACTTCTGAACCAAGACCTCAGTGATGATTGAGACTCACCGATGGGAAGACTTGGGGAAGGGCTTCGCTAGGGAAGCTCGGGGCAGGTTCTAGAAGGGAGGCAGGGCTGACTGGGCTTGGGGACATGCTGTGTGTGAGGAAGCGGTGGTTTTCTTCCTAACCTTTATAGGGTCCTACCTGTCTTGACTCTCACCAGCTTCTTACCTACAAACAACTGGATGGGTTCTATTTACCCTCTAGGGAGAAAAGATCATGCAAGCTGCTCTTTGCTATCATTTAGAATTTTAGACTTTTTCTTTATTACAGAGCACTGTGTTAACCAGGCTGGGGGTGGTGGACACAGAAACTCTGAAGTCACCAGGAAAACTTCACAGCAAGGCTCTGACTGTGACTGTTCCCTGCCTTCGTCTGGCAGAAAGGACTCTATGTAGCTGCGCCCATACTTGGCCAGATGTAAAGAGTTCTTTCTGCCCTCTGTGTCTGTCCTCGATCCTCCCTCTCGCTCGTTCTCTTCTCCTGGAAGGGGTTTCAGCCACATCGTGCCTCCTGCTGTGGTCTTTTTCCTTCTTCCTGCTTCCCAAGTTTACACCAGGCTACTTATTAACACAGGACCAGGTGTGTTATAAGCATCAGTGTGTATTGTGTGTGTGTGGATGAGCTTCAGTGGAGCACCTGAGACAAACAAAAACCAACCTTGCAGATATTAACCACAATAGCTCCAGTCTGGGACTCCAGCAGACTGAGGCCTGAGCACACTCATTCTTTTCCAGTCAAGGAGCCAGGACATTGCAGAGCGCTGTGAAAATGTCCTTTAGGTGTTCCAACACCTTATAAGAGCTTGCTTATTTCCCCAGTACAGAAATTCATGGTGATCGTAAAAATTAGGAAAACACAGAAAAGTAGTTAAAGTAGCCACTGGTAATTACAGTTAGTATTATGTTTACTTTTTAATAAAAGTCAGATGAAATAATGAGATGGAATTACGTAAGAATATTAAAAGGTAAACATGGCAAAAATTAGTCTAACCATCATTTCATGGCTGTACAGTAATCCTATAAGGTAGATAAATCATAGTTTTTTAAACATCTACCCTACTGGTGTATATTTAAATTCTAGCCCATTTTTCCATTACTTTAAAAAAATGTAATAAGCAACTGTGTGCATTCTCACACAGCTCAATATTCTTAGTCTCTCAGCCCAGATTCAGATTATACCATTATTGAATGAAAAAGTATAAATATTTCTAATGCTCTTGATACCTATTGCCCAAGCAGGTTCTAGTTTCTGTGGGAGCCATAGACTGATTTGTGAGGTAGCTGCCTGGCCACCCTGGAGGGCCCTGCTCTAAGGTAGCTGCGTGCTACTTTGTGCCTGTGTGGCTGATCATGTGGTCCCATGGTGGGCTGGGAGAGGTAAAGTAGAGAAATGGCGGTCAGGGAATAGAGGGACGGGCAAACTTGGGGATGTGGTAGGAAGCCCTTGTCCAGGAGAGTTCACATGGGTGAAGATATTGAGACACCTGAACAGAGGCACTGGAAGGCCAAGGCCCTTCAGCCTGGAGATTCTTCCCCCTGGGACCAGTCTGGACGAGGGTGTGGAATGCCTACACCTGTGAAGCCTGGCGAAATTCTTTTTTTTTTTTTTTGAGATGGAGTCTTGCTCTGTCGCCTAAGCTGGAGTGCAGTGGCACAATCTTGGCTCACCGCAAGCTCTGCCTCCCGGGTTCAAGCGATTCTCCTGCCTCAGCCTCTTGAGGAGCTGGGATTACAGGCACCTGCCACCACGCCCGGCTAATATTTGTATTTTAAGTAGAGACAGAATTTCACCATATTGGCCAGGCTGGTCTCGAACTCCTGACCTTGTGATCTGCCCGCCTTGGCCTCCGAAAGTGTTGGGTTACAGGCGTGTTCCACCGCACCTGGCCAGAAGTTCATTTTTATTTGGAATATAAACTACAGTGAGCAAATTCTTGTTTATTTGGTCTACTTGGAAACATTTGGGAAAGAAACTGCAGTGAGCATTTGCCTGCCTGTGGGGTCTCCTGTGCAGCCGTCTCCCACTTTCTCTGTGTGGGTGTTTCTGCAGGAAAGTGAATTAGGCTTCCTGCTGTGCCACCACAATTAGCTGGGTGTCTACCTCCATTGTTAGCATCCAATCAAGCAATAAGAAATGCTGATTGGGAACATGTCCTTCACCTGGAGAACTATGGTCTGAGCCTTTTCTTTCAAAGGAGGGTGGGGTGGACAGCATTTTCCCTTTGGTGATAAACTCTTGTTCCAGAAAGTGTAAAACCCACTCATGTCAACACTGAAAAACCAAACCCAGTATGTCAAGATAGCATAGATATTGATGTTACACTGCTTAGGGGAAACATTAATATTGTATGTGTCAACCTTGTAGAGCAAAGCTTTAGAGCTATTTGCTTATGAGCCCTGGAAATTAAAAGGGAGCAAAACTGGGGGACACTCTGTCCTCCTGTGGGAGAGTTTGGTCATTGTCACATCACCCAGGGGTATTTATTGAGGTCTGCGTGTGTTCTGTTGCTTGCTCCGCAGAAGAAAAGGTACTGGGGTGATAGCAAAGGCACATGTACCCAGGGCCAGTGTTGGCTTTGATGGACGTCCACGTGGCGGTCAGCGTGTGTCACCAAGTGTCTTTGTTTCTTTCTCAACATTCCCTTTCTCCTGCCTGTTCAGGGTTCCTGTCTCTGAATAAAAGCCCCAAGAGGACCATGACTTTTTTTTTTACTGCTCAGTTCAGGTAATATACAAGACTATAGTCATTTTTTATGGCCAACAGTCTGATTCAGAAATTCGAATGCGCATGCCAAGATGTTAATCAAAATTCTGAACTTGACTCTAAGGTAAATCTTCTACCCTTCCCTGGTGTGGGTCTGTGGGGAGGGGATGTGAGTTTTGTCCTCTCTACTTTTCCCTGTTCACCTCCTTCCACACTCAGGAGCTGAGAGAGAGAGGAGAGAAGGAGGAAGGCCTGAAGGTGTTGTAAGGCTTTCAATGACTCTCGGAGGCTGAAAAATCCTCTTTTGTCCTCTTGAGCCTACACTTTCTGAGACCTCTTCAGCCCTTTGGTGCAATCCAGTGAACCAGACCCCAAAGGATTCCACCCAGCTCCCTGTCTCCTATAAATACTCGCCCCTCATTCAGTGAACTCCAGGAGTGTTAAATGACCCGTCTACAACTGTACTCTGGCTCTGCTTCCCGAGTGCAACTGCAGGGGTGACCTTCAGCATCTGGGGTGGTGAGGAGTCCAACCCTAGTTCACGGTCTCTGCATGGATGGGGTACCCGGTCTCCTTGTCTCCCAGTTCCCAGGACCACCGGTGGAAGCTGTCCGCCCTCGAGCTCCCGCCACCTCACCTCCTGCCACCTCACCTCCGGCTCCTGCCCAGCTCTGTGGCTCTGGCAGCCCTGTCGATCTGTGCAGACCCCACAGAACCTCGTTTCAGGGCCTTGGTGCTGACTCTTCCCTGTGCTGGAAAAGCATTTCCCTCAGTTGCCCGCATGGCTAATCCTTTTCCTCCTCTTTGTTCAAAAGTCACCCTTTTAGCAAGTCCTATTCTGGCCACCCTATTTAACTTTCTCCTGCGCTGCCTCCAGTCCTGTACCCCTGAGTCTGTGGTGCTTATCACTTTCCACCCGACTGTGCAATTTAACCGTTTATTATATGTATGCAGCTATTGTATGTACCTGCTTCCATTAGTATGGAAGCTTGAGAGGGCAGAGGTGTTGGTCTGCACTGCTCACTGTTGGGTGCCAGGTGATCAGACGGATGACTCAAAACATCAATGCTCAAGGAGGTTTTGCTGAGCATGCAAATGAAGCAGCAATCTCTCAAAATCCTCCTTTCTCTCTCATAACTCTTTCTATGCGTGAAGTCCTGGATACAGCCTTTTAAAATTTACATATTGTGATTTGGCTTCTCTCTTTATATGATTTCATATCTAATTCAGCTGTCTATTGGACAGTCAATTTAATAACCCTTTCAGTATTTTTCTTAGAAAATGGTGGAATTGTGTTACCACTTTTCATGATTTTCAGCATGTTTCATATTAAAAAATTAAAGTAGTCTTGGTGAGTTTATTTTCCCTGGGGCCTGGAAATGGCAGAATTTACCAGGTGAGCCAAAGGGCCAAATAATGTGAAAGTCGCTGTCCGGTTGGACGGAATATTCATAGTGGGTGCCTCTCGTCCTCCTCCTCCATCCTGAGATCTTGTGCCCACCCACCTGCCCTGTGCTCCTCTGCCATCATCACCACCCCCGTTGTCTGTGTTCAGAATGACTCGCCGTTCCCCCCACACACCGTGCACTTTAGTCTCTCTTCCTCCACACCTGCTGGGAAGCCTCCCGGGGAGGCTGCTCCTTTTGTAACCCCTGCCGCTTTCTTTTCAGGACACAATTTTCTCACCGTCTCTTCCTGAATTCCTTTCTTCACTTCCACATGTTAGCTGTCACCCTCCTCTGGTCATCATCCTGCACCTGCCTGCATTACAGACTTTGTTACATTGCACACTGCACTGAACAATTCATATATCTATATAAAGTAATTCTATCCTATATCTATCATCTATCTATCATCTATCTATCTATCTATCTATCTATCTATCTATCTATCTATCTAGCATCTATCCGATCCCCTTTCTCTTTCTATCATCTATTTACCTATCTATCTATCATCTAGCTATGTAATCTATCTTCTTTCTTTCTTTATCTATATCTATCTTTCTGTGTATTTTCTATCTATCATCCATCTGTCTATCATCTAAATCTATCTCTCTATCTCTCTCTCTCTCTCTATCTATCTATCTATCTATCTATCTATCTATCTATCTAGCATCTATCCGATCCCCTTTCTCTTTCTATCATCTATTTACCTATCTATCTATCATCTAGCTATGTAATCTATCTTCTTTCTTTCTTTATCTATATCTATCTTTCTGTGTATTTTCTATCTATCATCCATCTGTCTATCATCTAAATCTATCTATCTCTCTCTCTATCTATCTATCTATCTATCTATCTATCTATCTATCTATCTATCTATCTAGCATCTATCCGATCCCCTTTCTCTTTCTATCATCTATTTACCTATCTATCTATCTATCTATCTATCATCTAGCTATGTAATCTATCTTCTTTCTTTCTTTATCTATATCTATCTTTCTGTGTATTTTCTATCTATCATCCATCTGTCTATCATCTAAATCTATCTATCTCTCTATCTCTCTATCTCTCTATCTCTCTATCTATCTATCTATCTATCTATCTATCTATCTATCATCTATTTCTCTATCTAAGAGCTGGAAGGACCTGAGGGCAGTTTCTATGAATCTTTTTTTCTTCATATTTATAGTCCTAGGAACAACCACAGAGCCTGGAAAACACCCAAATGCCTTGAGGATAGAGTCGATGATGTATTTCCATTTGTGTATTTCCTGTACCTATCAAGGCGCTCAATTATATTGAATGAAAAACTGAATGGATACAATTTATCTTCACAGACCGAGAATCCCCTGGCTCCTGTAAAACTAAGCTGGTTCTACTGTTCCTTTCTGGGGCTCACTGTATCTAGCTCCATGCTTGCTGTTGTCCTGTGTGTGCGTTTGCTGTACCTGCTGTGTCTTTCCCATGTGTATTGTGTGTCTCCTGCCTGAGTTCCTTTCCATCATTTTCACAATTGCATCCTTGCCAGCGCACAAGACCTAGACTCTGATCCCACCTCTCAGTGAGCCGTGGGTCCACACGTACATCACAGACTTTCTGAGCTCTGCCTTTTTATTGTTAATGTCGAGAAAAATCGATGCCGCCATTAGTCTTTCCTGCAACCCTGAGAGCTCGGTACCGAGCAGAGTCTTGTGGTTGGTGAGGCGCTCTTGAGACTCTTGCCCACAACTTTTCTGCCCTTGAACTTGCTTCTGCCTTCTTGGCATGTGGCCAGGCCCTCCCAGCCTCACACCCCACAGGGCAGAGGATCCCAGAGTGCTCCCTGTAAACCCACAGAGGCCCCTGCAGCCTGCACGCTTCCCACATCTGAGCAAAGCCAGGCTTCTGGCTGCCTTGTCCTTGCTAGATCAAGCTCAGAGACGCTCAGAGTCACACTGGGAGGGTCCCCTTCCATCACCAAGAATGAAAGGCACTGACTGGGCCTGTGGGTTACAACCCGCGTCCTCAGCAGCCTTGTCCTATGGGGCTCTGCTCCCCCCAGCTCACCTGGCATCCTTCTTTCCCACATCTACAGCCGGCTCCTTGCCTGGCATGAAACAGAACAGGGGGTACAGCTCAGCCTTTCACGGCAGTTTCTCTACAGCATTTTAAACTGCTCCTGGCAAAGTCTTCTCCCTAGAAAGAAAGGCCATTCTTGCGCCTCTCCTTCTCTCCAAAGATTTGACTTCAAAGGATATTTTTGATGTCCCTAACACCAGCTACTTTATTTGTGCTATAACTACAGGGGCAAGGGGTGCCAAAGGGCACCAGTCACCATTTCTGTGCTTGAGAAGAAAAGGACAGATCATATTTATTCATGTGTCTCTATTTGTAACTAAAAGTAGAACAAAGAAAGTGCTGAAAATGGTGGGTAAGGTATGTCGTGAGCAGCACAAGTCCAGGCATAGCCAAATCCACACACGTTTGTGTCTCTCCACAAGGTCAGACTTTACCAATGCTATTTCAATCATAAAATCCACGGGCTCTGTGGAGTTCCCGAGGAGGCAGCTGTCTAGGACTCCCATGCACTCAGGAGTCAGAGCCACCATGGCATGCAGGCTCAAGCCACTGCACAGGTCAGTCAATATTGCAAACCATGCATGATAGTATACTTAATCAATCTATAAATGTTATAGACAAGAGCTTTCACATCAAACAGAGTGACACTTAACATCAAGAGAAAAGGGGATAGCAAATGAACGAATACGAGGAAAGCGGTGTGGACAAGGAGCGTCTCTTGCATCTCTTGGGTGGATGCAAGGGAGAGTCCTTCAGGTGGGCACTTCCTTTGGTACTGATCACAAGTGACAGTAAGATGTGTATGGAAGTGGCTGTGCTGAGCTGGTGAGGTCCTGCCCTTTGATAGCCCAGGAGTCTTCTGATGAGGATGATAGTAAAGGGTCACATCCCCATCTGGTTGGACACCGACTCTATTGATTAGGTGTACATCTGCTCCCTGCTGGCATGATGCCTTTTGAAGTATAAGACGGGGTCATTTTTTTAAGACAGAGTCACTTATGCTAATGATGCTCTATGTAATGTACCCTCATATGACTGGGGGACATGATGTTAACCTGTGTAGGGGGTGCTTCTACCAATGACCTCAAAGATTAGAGATCTTCCAAAAAAGAAGGCCACGTCTTTATAAATCTCAGGGCACAGTATATTGTAAACTCAAATATTTGCTGAATATTGGGGTTTTGAGAAAGGAAAGATCAACTTTGATTTGATTGGCTATTTCCACTCTCTTAGAAAAAGTAGAAAGAGTGTTTTATGGGCACCGAGGCACTCAACTGAAACCCTGGTAGGGTTGCAGCAGACTGTGTAAAACCAACGCTCTGGCAGGAACTCTGCCGTTTAAAAAGCAGGGAAGAGGTTCCTGCTCATGGAGGCAGAGGCTCCTTCTCCCCTGCCTGGGCTGTGCTTCCCCTGCGGAGGGCTTGTTCCCGGCTCAGGCCTCAGCTATGAGGCGCCTACTATGCCCACACTGTCTACACTGGCTTTCCCTGGTTACTCACAATTTTTACACTCCTTTTATAAATTTCATAGCACTTAATGTAACCTGAGATGACTTAGCTTGTTCACTTTTTCTTGCTTATTGCTGCATTTGTGCATGGGAATGTAAGCTCCCAGTGGACCAGGCCCACGTCTCAGTCACTGCTTACCCTGAGTCCCTGACACAGTGTGGGGCTGGATGAGGCCTTCCATACCCGTCATTACCTGAGCTGACGGGAAGGTAGCCAAACCTCATTGGTGACCACAGGATGGAGGCCACAGCTGTCATGACAGAGGATGTGGGTTTCCGGCACATGGCAGCTCGACAGCACCCACACAATTGGCTCCCCGTTCTCTTATGTCACCCCACAATGGCAGGGGCCTCTTCAGCACCCACTTCTAGGGCACACAGGGCCTTCCTGGAGAACACTCAAGATGATGCTTAGGTTTGGATCGAGATTTCTTTCTGAAGCCTCGACCCTCATTCTGAGGTAGAAGGCACTGTCCAGCGGCGTTGCCTAAGTCTGCTATGCAAGACGATGTTGTCAAATATGGCAATAACCCAGCGATTATTTCTAATGCTCCTGAAAACCATGTACAGTAATCCCCAGTCCCGCTTGCTAGCAGTGGATCTACAGGCTTACCTTTGGAGTCAGGGCTGCCAGAATTTGGTTTTAGAATTTGTTGATTGCATCGTCCTAGTTAGAGAACTCACTCATGATGTGAACGTGGGTTTTGCATCTCAGTTGCCTTTTCTGTAAAATTCACAGCATCTCAGGAAATCTTTGAAAATTACAAATCTGATCACATCCCTCCTTTTCTTAAAATGCTTCGATGGCATCCCATTTTCTTGAGGATAAAATGTGAACTCCTTAGGTAGTTAAGAAGGTCTTCTAACACCTCCCCTCACCTCCCCTCTTCTCACTCTCCTTATATAATGGGTTCTGACCACACTGACTTCTTTTCTTTTCATAGACAAGATTCATTATCTCTTTGAGCTTTCGCACATGGCGATCTTCTGTCTGGAACTTCCCACCATTTTTTTTTTTTTTTAGACGGAGTCTCACTCTGTCACCCGGGCTGGCACGCAATGGTGTGATCTCAGCTTACTGCAACCTCTGCCTCCCAGGTTCAAGCAATTCTCCTGCCTTAGCCTCCCGAGTAACTGGGATTACAGGCACCTGCCTGGCTAATTTTTTTTATATTTTTTGGTAGAGATGGAGTTTTGCCATATTGGCCAGGCTGGCCTCAAACTCCTGACCTCAAGTGATCCACCCGCCTTGGCCTCCAAAGTGTTGGGATTACAGGCATGAGGCACCGCACCCGGTTTAGAATTCTACACTTTTGTTTGCCTACACCAAATAGCTAATACCCATTACTGAAATCTCAGCATAAATGTTGGCTTTTCAGGGAGGCCTCCTGCCCACTGTCTGTGTCAGGACTCCTACATGGGCATCTCAGCAGCCTGTGCTCACTACCATGGCAATCATGACATGTTATTATGTATATCTATTTAGCATCTACCTTCCCTGCTAACTGTGCATGCTAAGAGGAAAGGGGCCCTTTTGCCTCAATTCCTATTCCTCCCCTCACACTGAACAGCATATGTGGCAAATGGATGAATGAAGGAATAAATGGATGGGGACAGGAATTTGGCCCAGGAGCTTTCAGAGGTGCTCCAGTTTTAGGACGCAATGATCTTCTCAGCTCCCTGAACCTCTTCTAGTTCTTTCCCTAAGCCTTGCTCACTCAGTTTCTTACTTCTCTCTTTAATTTGTTTACTTCTATGCTCAAGATCTCTGTCAAATTATTCTTCATCAAGTCATCCAGCTCCTGGCTCATTACCAAATTAGCATTTTGAAAAACCATTCTGGCTTTGTGCATGCATGAGAGTACTCAGGTGCAGAAAGGGCTACATCGTGATGTGTGCACGCTAGACAAGAGGGTGTGACGTTTGTATCAGTGACTACATGTCAATGTACAGGACTGGGTGCTTCAAAGCAAAGGACAGGGGTTCACAAATATTTTTCTTATTCCGTATCTGAGGGAGATAAGATTAATTCCATAGATATCAGCATTTTTTGGAGCATCAATTCCCAGGGAGACTGAAAAAGCCTGCCCTTGAAAGGAACCTACCAGCATCGGAACAGTCTGCACCAACCCCTTCCTCCTTTGCAGAATTTTTATGAGAGCAGTATCTGCATTCAGAGTAGACGCTGTGTGTTTAGTTGCATTTAGAGGTGGTCCAGGGTCTTCATCTGTCTCTGAAACAGGATCCCACAAAATATAACTTTGCAAGGGATACATATTCTTAAATGACTATTTGTAATTTTTATTTGTTAGTTAATACTGAGTTGCACCAACTTTTTCTGGCAGGATTTAAAAATTATGATACATGTAAGATATTCTCCAGTGTCTTATAAAACTTCAGCTCCCTTGTGGCTTCTTTTAATCTTCAACGCCCAGCATTCCCCTCCCTCCACGCTGGCCAGAGGAAGGGCTCCACTGGGGTGTGCATGATTGTTTAACTACCACCACAATCTTATAGAATATTTTCCTCACTCCAAAACTTTCCTTCATGTAATTATGCAGTCAGTTCTCTCTCCCTGCCACCTACTTCCTAGAAACCTTTTGCTTTCTATCCTACGGTTTACTTTTTCTATAATTTTCTAACAATGGAACCATATCTGTGGGTTATTCCTCTTTATTGCAGAGTATTATTTCATTGTGTGAATAGATAACACTCTATTAATTCACCAGTTAATTAACACTTGAAGTTTCCCAAAGTTTGGCTATAATGAATAAAGCTGAGATGAATATTCACATACAAGTCTTTATATGGAGACACAAAGTTTCATTTTTTTCTGGGGAAATTTCTAGAAGTATGATTGCTGGACCATACAGCAAGTGTTTGTTTTGCTTTTTACAGAACTGTCAGAAAAACATCTAAAGCAGTTGTATAATTTTGTAATTTTACCAACAATGTTTGAGAGTATCAGTTGCCCCAAATCCTCGCCAACACTTGATAGTGTCAGTCTTTTTAATTTTGACCATTCTAGTGGTTGTTATGGCTTTAATTTGCACTTCTCTAATGAGTAATAATGTTGAGCATGTTTTCATGTGCTTTTTGGTAATCTGTATGGCTTCCTTTGTGAAGTACCTGTTTAAATATTTTACCATTAAGATGTGATTATTTGCCCTCTTATAATTGAATGTTAAGAGTTTTTAAAATATTCTGGTAGAAATCCTTTTTCATATACATAATTTGCAAACTTTTTTTCCAGCTTATGGCTTATTACATTTTTTTAACAGTGCCCTTTGAAAAGCACTGATTTGAAATTTGAAGAAATCCAGTTTATTAATTTTTTTTGTGTGGTTCATGTTTTGTGTGACCTATCTGAGAAATCTTTACAAAACTCAAGGTTACTAATATTTTCACCTATGTTTTCTCCTAAAAGTTGCATAGTTATAACTCACAGATGTAGGTCTGTCATTGATTTTTGAGTTGACTCTACAATATGGTATGATGTAAGGGCTAGAGCTCGTTAGGTTTTGAATGCAGACAACCAGTTTTCCCAGCACCCCAAAGATTATCTTTACCCCATTCAATTGCCTTAACATCATCATTTAAAATCTGGCCATATATATGAGGGCATATTTCTGGAACTTTTATCCTATTCCATTGATCTACATATCCATGCTATGCCAATAACATAGCACCTTTATCATTGTGGTTTTACAGTAATCCTTGAAATCAGTAGTGTAAGTCCTCTGATGTGCTCCCCCTTCAAAGTTAATTTGGCAACCAAGGTTTTTTGCATTTTGACATAAATTTTAGAATCAGCTTATCAATTTCTATAACAAAGTTCACTGAGAATTTGATTCGAGTTGCAGTAAATCCATAGGTCAATTGTGAGAGAATTTACATCCTAATAATATTGTCTTCTAATACGTGACCACGTTGTGTTTTCCTATAAATTTATATCTTTACTTTCTCTCAGTGATAGTTTGTAGTTTTAATTGAACACATTTGGTTAAATTTATTACTTTATGGTATTCACAGTAAGAATATAGAAATATAATTATCAGTTTATTGCATCCTTGGTATGTTTTATTCTGTATCCTATATACTGAGCTCTTGCTAAATGCACTTGCTTTTTCTAGTAACTTTTTCTTACGTTCCTTTCAATTATCCTTAGAGACATTTGTGTCATCTGTGAATAGGGAGAGATTACTTCTGCCTTTCCATTCTATATGTATTTTATTTATTTTTCTTGCCAT
The DNA here is from genome assembly GCF_049350105.2 of Macaca mulatta. NCBI lineage: Eukaryota > Metazoa > Chordata > Mammalia > Primates > Cercopithecidae > Macaca > Macaca mulatta. The sequence continues at coordinate 192,823,266 of NC_133408.1, forward strand.
ATCATGCTGACTTGGACCTTCAGTACCATGTGGCATAGGAGTGGTGGAAACAGCACTGTTGCTTTGTTCCTGAACTGAAGGAGAACATCCCCAGTCTTACGCTATTAAGTCGAACACATGCAATAACTTTTTCTCAGTTGTGCTTTATCAGAATGAGTCTGTGGCCTTCTTACTAATTTACTCTGAGTCCTTACTATGCATGGATTTAAACTTTTATCAAATGCCTTCTCTGCATCTATGTTTACTTTTTTCATTGTAAGCTTGTGAATACAGTGAAGTACATCAATTGATTTTCAAATGTATCTTGCATCCTATAATAATTTCCTCTTGATTATTACATATTATCCTCTTTAATATATTGCTAGATTCAGTTTGCTAAAAATGTTTTGAGACTATTTGTATTTGTGAGATGGGATATTAGTCTGTAGTTTTCATTATTTCTAATGTTATCTGAAAATATTTTTGCCTCTTTTATTTTCTAAAAGAGTTTCAGTAGATTTATTAGTTCTTCCCTTAATGTTTGGGAGAATTGATCTGTGAAGCCATCTGGGCTTTGGATTCCCTTTCTAGAAGGTTTGGAAGTACAAATTTAATGTCTTTAATATATATAATGCTATTCATATTATCCATTTCTTCTTGATCAAACTTTAAATAAAGTGTTGGTCATGTGAGAAATTTGTCTACTTTATCTTAGAAACTAATTTCTAATTTTTTAAAGTTGTTTGTAATATTCCCTGATTCCTTTAATAATTATAGGGTATGTAGTGGCACCTTCTTTTTCATTTCTGACATTGACACTTTATTTCTTCTCTCTTTTTGCTGAACAATTTACCAAAATTTTATCAATCTTATTGCTTGGTTTAAAAAACCAGCTTTGGTTTTTACTGATATTTTCTATCATATTTCTTTTCTTTTATTTCATTGATTTTGATTCTTATTCTTGTTATTCTCTCCTTTTTGCTTATTTTTAATTTTTCTCTTCTTCTAATTTTTTAAGGTAGACTCAATGCTCTGAAGTAGAAATCTTTTCCTCTTTTCTAATGTAATAATTTAATGTTATAAATTTACTTCAAGCACTGCTTTATTTGCACTCTATACATGTTTATACATTGTGTTTTATTTTAATTTAGTTCAACATATGTTCTAGTTTAAAATGTGATTTCTTTTTTGGCCCATGCATTATATAGAAACATGTTATCTAATTTTTAAGTATTTGGAGATTTTCCAGGAATCTTTCTGTTACTGATGTCTAATTTAATTCTGCTATTATCAAACTTTATGATCTTTATGATTCTCATCTCTTAAACAGAAGTGGTCAGTAAACTTTTTCTATTTTTCTTTTCTTTCTTTCTTTTTTTTTTTTTTTTTTGGAAAAGAGTGGAACAGAGCCTCACCCTAATGCCCAGGCTGGTGTGCAGTGGCACAACTGCAGCTTACTACAACCTCTGCCTGGCAGGCTCAAGTGATTCTCATGCCTCAGCCTCCTGAGTAGTTGAGACCACAGGTGAGCGCCACCATGCCTGGCTAATTTTTGTGTTTTTAGTAGAGACGGGATTTTGCCATGTTGTCCAGGCTGATCTCCAACTCTTGGTCTGAAGTGATCCTCCCTCCTCAGCCTCCCAAAGTACTAGGATTACAGGTCTGGGCCACTGTGTCCAGCTTTCAGCAAACTTTTTCTGTAAAGGGCCAGAAGGTAGAGAGAGTATAGGCTTTGTGGGTCCATTCATATTCTTTGTAGCCACTACTTGGCTCTGTCATTGTAGTACAAAAGTAGTCATAGATAATGCACAAACAACACGCATGGCTGTGCTCCAGCAAAGGTTTATTACAGCTGTGGGTGGTGGACTGGATTTGGCCAGTGGGCTGTAGCTTGCTGATTCCAGCTCATAAAGGTATTGATACTGATTTAACACCCCTTAACACAGTCTCCTTTTACAAATGCTCCCATTACATGTGGAAAGAATGTTTACAACACTGTTGGAGTGTTCTATAAGTGTCAATGAGGTCAGCTAAGGTATAGTGTCATTCAAGATGTTTATGTCCTTGATGTGTGTGTGTGTTTTTATTGTTTGTTTTTGTTTTTTTGTCTCCTTGTTCTAGCAATTCCTTAGGGGAGCATTAAAGTCTCCACTGATATTGTGTGTGTGCGTGTGTGTGTATATGTGTGTGTGTCTAATTCCACTTTTTCTGACTTATTTCTTTCTTTCTTTTTGGTTCTACTAGAATTTGCTTCAGATATTTCAAATATCTGTTGTTAGGTACATAATCATCTGTAATTACGTCTTTTTAATGAATTAACACCTTTATCATAAAATTCCATTTTTCTTAGTTATATTCCTTGTTTTGCCAAATATGCTGTTCAGTGTGAGGGGTGGAATAGGAATTGAGGCAAAAGGGCCCCTTTCCTCTTAGCATGCACAGTTAGCAGGGAAGGTAGACGCTAAATAGATATACATAATAACATGTCATGATCGCCATGGTGGTGAGCACAGGCTGCTGAGATGCCCAGGAGGCATCTAGCTTTCTTTTGATTCATCTTTTTATGGTATTTATTTTCCCACCCTCTTACTTTTAATATAGCCACAACTTAAAGTATGTTTCTTGTATCGAGAACATAGTTTTACTTTTTAAACCAAGCTAATAATCTTTGATTTTTTCTTTTGATGTTCAGCCACTTATATTTAATGTTATTGTTGATTAGTTTAAATGTACTGTTTTGCTGTTTTTTTTTCCCTATTTGTCGCATCTGTTCTTTATTCTATTTTCTCCTTTTCCTGCCTTCTATTTGATTACTTGAGTACTTTTTTATGGATTCATTTTATCCCTCATATTGATTTATTAGCAATGTATGTTTCATTTAGTGTTTCTCTAGAATTTCCAACATATGACTTAATTTATCACAGTCTACCTTCAATTAGAATCATCCACTTCACCTGCAGCATAAGGTACTTAAAATTGTAGACTTCCACTTTCCATCTCCTATCCTTTGTGCCACTGTTGTTAGACGTTTTGCTTTTACATTTGGTGGGTCTGAAATATGTCCTCTCAAAAGATGGAGTGTAATTCACCTCCCCTCAGTGTGGCCTGGACTTAGTAACTTTCTACTAGAGTTTAGAACATGATAGGAATGTTGGTGTGTGACTTCTGACTAAGTCATTAGGGTCACTCCAGCCTCTGTCCTGTTTTCTGTCTTGGATTCCTCACTCAGGGGAAGCCAGCTGCAGTGTCATCAGGACACTCACGTAGCCCGTGTGGAGAGAAATAGGCCTGCTGCCAACAGCCAGTGAGGGACTGAGGCCTCCTGCCGACAGCCAGAGAGGTGGAAGCAGATTCTCCAGCCCCAGTTGAGCCTCCAGATGATGGTATCCTTCACTGACACCATGACTACAACCTCATAAAAGACTCTGAGCTAGAACCACTCAGTTAAGCCACTTCCAAACTCCTGACCCTCAATAGCTGTGACACAACAAATGTTTGTCATGTTTGGCCACTAAGTGAACAGTGTATTTTGCTATGCATCAACAGTGAATACAAACTAACTTTCATTGTTATCATTTTTTAAGCAATTGTCTTTTAAAGAAATTAAAAAATATATTTCATATTTAACTACATATTTACCATGTTTCCAATGCTCTCACTCCTTTTTGTTTGTGAAAATTTCTATCTAGTATCATTTTTCTTCTACTTGAAGAACATTCTTTGATATTTCTTATAGTAAAATCTGGCAGTGATTAATTTTATCTCAGTTTCATCCTCTAAAAAAGTATTTAGCCTTTAGTTTTCAAAAAATCTTTTCATTTGTAACTAATTGAAAACTCATAGAAGTTACAAATTTAATACCAAGATTTCCCATATACCCTTTATCCAATTTCCCCTATGGTAACATCCTAAACATACCACATTTATCAAAATCAGAAAACTGACATTACAACAGTACTATTAACTACACTAAAAATTTAATTTGGATTTCACCCATTTTTACATGCACTTACTTTCAGGGGCATATCATTCTCTGAGGTTTTATCACATTTATGGACTACAGTAACCACCACTACAGTGGGGACTCTCTTTAGTTTCCCCTGTTGTGCGGGGACCTGAAACTGCTTCAGCCTGTAATCTGGGGTTATTGGCAGGGTTATCTCATTTTTTTTTCCTTTTTTTATGGTTCATGTTTTTATATTGTCAGTGCTCAGTGCCTGAAAGTTATTATTTCACATATATTCATCTAGTTTTTGACTTGATTTTAGTGGAAAGACAAATATGATACCTGCTATTTATTATGGATGGAAGTACACGTATACATGCTGGAAAAAATTTAATTGCTCACCTAACTTTCTCAGGCACACGTAATGGAGCTGACGAGCTGTCAGGCTGGTCTGTCTCTTCTGTTGGAAGAGCAGCAGCTTGAACTTTGAATTTCCTCCTCTTTACTGGATCCCATATTAACATGTATATTATCCCTTAAATGGCCTATTGTTATCTCCTGATTTCCTGCATCAATCTATTTCCCCAAGTTAGAATTAGCTGAAAACACCTCTCTGAATCATCTCCTATTTTCAGTTTTACTCTCCTGCTTTCGGGGGGCTTTCTTTTATTCTACTTGTTAATCAACAGGCAGTTTTTACTCTTATCTTCAGCAATGTCAGTTTCAAGATGATCTCAGGCTTGGTTCCTTGGTTACATAAATTTTCTCCATCTAATGCTATTGTGTCACCAGGCATTTACAGAAATCTAATTCTCATAGAATGTCAAAATTGATGAGATTAAATGCTAAGAATCACAGTCATCTGATTTTGTAGCTGACAGAAATAGTAAAGGTTATTAATTATACAAAAATATTACTGGAAGGATAGTCAATGTCAAGACAAACTACAGACTGTGGTGAGATTTGGGGGCTTGAGGAAGGGTCATAAAGGGAAAAAGAACCACGTGTTTGCCTCAAGTTTAGTTAAAGTTGCTGACAAGCAGAATGAACAAAATAATACAGACAGATATATTTATTGCTTTAGATCTGGGTCTCTGTGGTTCTGAAAAACTAATTTCTCCTTCCCGTTTACTTGCCTGTCATTTGAGCATGATCACTCACGATTTATCTAAACTATGGAATTATTGTGATGATGAATAAAAAAGTGTTTTGAAAAGTATTTTTTTTTAGTATCTTACATTTCTTATTATGGGAGAAGGTAGTCATAAATATGACCTACAATCATGTGGCCAAAATATCTTCACAGATGGGTGCTTTAGTGAAAGGCTGGGGATTGTAGCTAAGCTATGTAGGTATCATTAACCCATCGCAGTGCATCCCCTGTGAACTCAACACCAGACATAACTCTGCAGACCATACGTCATCTCTAACTGAAAAGTCAATAACAAAGTCGTATTTCTACCCAGCATGACACAGCTATCTTGCTTAGAACAAATATAAGCTCACCCTTTCCCTAGAAGAGAACACAGAGTTTTGGGTGAAGTCTATTCTGACATTGCAATCTCCCTGAGCCGTTTGGGCCCCTTCCTGTACAGCATGCCAAAGCAGTTCTGGCATTTCAACTCCATCTAGTTGAGCTACCTTTGGGTCCACATTTCAGCCAACCAACCAACCCACCAGCCAAACAAATGGCCAGAGCTCCTTCTCACCCCTTCAGCTACAATGGTAAGTCCAGAATTGCTGCTTGCTAGGGCACATATGAAGAGATTTCACTTGATTCAACTCTGTGTTTCTTGCGTCACTATCCCATGCTCTTAATATCCATCCCCATACACATTCTTGAGATTTCTGTTTGTATAAATTGGAAAAGTCACTTAGTTCTTTTGGAGCACAGCACCCTGTCTCATGGGTCACTTTGCCCCTCACCTTTTGAGGCTGGGACTTCAGTCTAGTTATGGATATAGAAGCAAAGAGGGTGGTGGGATGGGCTCTGAGGAGAATTAGCAGAGCTTTGCAAAGCAACTACCTCAGAGGAGGCCATTGCAGTTTCCTCAGCACAGAAGGTTTGACTTTCCCCAACAGGGGTGGAAGGGCTGCTTCTACTGGCAAAGAAAGCTCAGCAGAATTTAGGGGCTCCATGATTCCGCTTCATCAGGATCTGCCCATTGGCACCATTCCAATATTCAGGATCCAGTTTCTTCCCAATCAATGCTCTCACTTGAACAGAAGATGTTCCGTGAGGCTGAGAATTCAATTTATATTGTAATTCAGCCACTCTCAGAATGAGAATTTCAGTACGATTTTCAGAAATCTGGGCCCTGTAGCTCTAGGAGATACAGGTTTCTTTAGGCAAGATACAGATCAGGTTTACTATACACTACATCATCTGGAAGTTCAAATCCCCAAGTTCATCCTTTTCTTTCTTCACTTTTTTCAGTGCAGTTGGGAGCAACTAGTCGCCCCTATCTACCCCTTAGCTTGACTAAAATATTCTAAGGTAGCAAATACATGCTTACCCAGAACCTTGTCTTTTGTAAGGATTTGATTACGAGTATCCAGTGTGATATTTTGAGCATCCAGCTATAAGCTACCAGTGCCCTCTTCCCCACTGGATGTAGTCATTAGTGCCTTTAACTCTAATCAAATTAGAGAACCAATCCCAGAAAATCTGGAACCAGATTATCCTAAGCACGAGATTTTTAGAAGACTTGTGCTTAAGACAACCTTCCTCTAGCACCAACCCCAGTACCAAAAGCTGTAGGATTTAACCAGAGAAGAAAAACCAGTAGGAGACATATGTGAAGAGCTTTATTGCAGTGAATTGGCTTTCATGACTGTGGGGCTGCCTAGGCAACTCCAACTCCACAGGACAGCCCAACCGGAACTCTCATGCATGAGCTGGAGATACGTTTATGGGAGAAATTTCTTCTTCTACAGAAAATTATCAGCTGTCCCTATGAATTGGTTGGATCAGGTCCATCCAGTTTATTCAGAATAATCTTCCTTACTTAAAGTCAACTGATTATGGAATTTAATCTCATCAGTGAATATCTTCACAGCAACACCTAGATAGGTACTTGATTAACTGAGATTTGTAGTCTAGCCAATGGACATATTAAAAGACCATCACATCTACATTTTTAAAATCCAGATTCTTGGATATTACCTAAGTGTTCAATAAAGACTTTTTTTTTTTCAGGCTTTGTCTAAAATTCTGAAGTTTAAATTACTGTCTGCCAGTTTTCATACAGGCATCTGGACAGAAGGCTGTGGCAGACGTTTGAGAGTTTGAGATCTGCAAATAAAGAATGTATATGATGGCTAGGTGTGGTGGCTCACGCCTGTAATCCAAGCACTTTGGGAGGTGAGGAGTTTGAGGAACTGAAGACCAGCCTGGCCAACATGGAGAAACCCCATCTCTACTAAAAATACAAAATTTAGCAGGGTGTCATGGTGGGAGCCTGTAATCCCAGCAACTGGGGAGGTTGAAGCAGGAGAATTGCTTGAACCTGGGAGGAGGAGGTTGCAGTGAGCTGAGGTCATGCCACTGCACTCCAGCCTGGGCGACAGTGTGAGACTCTGTCTAAAAAAAAAAAGTTGAGGATGAGGAATTGTAATATCGTCTGCCTCCTTTCCAATCATAAGTAAAAAAGGACAATATTTGTGAAATTATAATGTGTTTGTCAAAGCACTTTGATAGGCAACTGGGAAAGCTATTAGCTTTGAGTAGAGCCCAGAGCAGGGGCAAGTCATGCAATTAGCTGCATGATTGATTGTTGCATGGCTGCAGTGCAAAATTTTTTTTCTCTAGCCACTACAGCAGCAGATCCAATGGCATTTAATGTGTCAGAGACATAGCAGGATGCTGTGTGGAGCCTGTAGCAAGAGCCTAGGTATATGGAGGGAATCTATCCCTTCTTTGGCAAATAGCTTTCTTATTTGGAGAAATAGCTTAGCTTGTCACTAAGCTGACTGTGAACACCAGAAATAACTCAGTGACATCCGATCCTTCCAGATGTTGAGTTTGCCCAACAGCTCTCGTTGATCAAACAGAAATGGTATGTGGCACCTTTGGGAGCAGAATCTAAAGGTTCAGACAGTTTGCGAGAATACCTCTCCCGTAAACAGCGTGGCTGGTCTGATGCACTGTTGCTCCCCCCTCAACAAGCACCTGTGCCTGCACATCTGTAAGAAATTATTCATGGATGTGGGCTGAAAAAGATAAAATGAAGCCAAGTTTTGATACGGCTCTGCACAGCCCGCTGGTATCAGCCGTGGGCTGCTGTGCCATTGTAAATCCAAAGAACTGGGTGGAGGGAAGACTGTGTCCTCTTATGCCTTCACCATCATTCGTGGGCCTGATGTCAGGTCCCAGACTGTTTTGGTTTTTGTCAAGAAATTTTCAGACTGTTTTGGGTTGTGTCAATAAATTTTCTTCGTGACAAAAGGAGAGAGGCAATGAGCAGATGCGCATGGGATTCCCTGATCTCATCCAACAGCTTAGCATCCAGAAACTGTTAACCTTACAGAATAGAATGACTCTTAAATATTTAGAATGTCACATAAGGTCAGGTGCGGTGGGCTCATGCTTGTAATCCCAGCACTTTGGGAGGCCGAGGCCAGCAGATCACCTGAGGTCAGGAGATCACGACCAGCCTGCCCAACATGGTGAAACCCCGTCTCTACTAAAAATACAAAATTAGCAGGTTGTGGTGGCGTGTGCCTGTAATCCCACCTACTCGGGAGGCTGAGGCAGGAGAATCACTTGCACCCAGGAAGCAGAGGTTGCAACGAACTGAGATAGCACCATTGCATTCCAGCCTGGGCAAAGAGTGAAAATCTGTCTCAAGAAAAAAAAAAAAAAAAAAGGCACATAAAGTCGAATAGAGTGAAATGGTGAATAATCCATAGTTATTTTTCTATCACAGACAGAATATATTGGTCTAGGAACCAAATAATGAATGGTAAGGATGGGTCCTGACAGTTTTTCTAAAGACCCACATGCAACTAGTCTTTATTTCCTTTTCCACTAACTATGGACTTCGTTGAGTTAGAGGTTTTAGAATCTAAGGGAGAAGCATTTTAACAAAAGACAAAAGAATAATTCCTTTAATTTGGAGGCTGAGCTTGATATTTGGGGATTTGGGAATCCTCATGTTTCTGAGCAAACAAGAAATGGGGAGTTAAAGAGTTTGTTGGTTGGGTGATTGTTTCTGATTATGAAGTAATGGAGGCAGAGAGGAGTAGGGATGAAAATCACTCTCCTGGGAAATGGTGCTAAGTCCTCATGAGCAATGGAAATGGCAGGAAAGACTAAGTCTGTAGAATTTGAAAGGAAGTCGCTGGTACTGTCTCTTTAATTCTCTCTCAGGCCCAGAATTTCCTGCCATTTATTATACTATAAAGTGGGGGCATGCACAAATGTGGAGTGAGGAAGCTAGCAAAGCCTTCTTAAACACTTGCTTGGATCATGGACAGACACAGGACTTCATGAGAAGAGTTCACCATGCATGGCATGGACACACTGCAAGGCTGTTCACCCTGGCTTGTTTCCAAATGGGTACGAATCCCATCCGCACACCCAAGTGAAAGATCATCTCCAGTGCAGTGGCTGAGCTACGCGATTCTCCCGTAACTGTCATGTTGATGGTAAAACCACCTGGAGAAATGGTGAGCGCACAATAAAGACTTAGGAATTGGCCTCTTTGTCATGTCATGATTACTTTTATTTATAGTACAGAAGCTGTGTAGGTTTTCTGAATGTATCGTAAAATTGAGCCCAATGATATGATAGAGAGAACTCATTTGTATTTCAACACAAGGATCTCCAGACTGCATTTTCCCTCCAGCAAGTTGATTTGTTTCAGCTAGTCTCAGGAAACTATGGTGAGCAGAACAGCGGCTCACACTGTCATTTGCTGGGACTGAGGCAGTCTGAAAAATTACCTTTCAAACTCTTTTTGGAGGACTGGCAAGGTGCTGGGGCACAGTGTGAAGTGCTGGGGAGGGAAATGCAAATCAGCTACCTTCTGGGCTCTGCCAATGAGGAGCGGGCAGTGTTAAGTTATATTTTAGATGTGCTTTCTAAGCAGGATTTTTCACATGTGTTTTGAGATATTCTGGTGCAGCATAGAGACTTTTTTCCTGAGTTGCAACTTTTCTTTCATGTCTGTACTGGGAGTGGTGAAATAGGTATTGATGCAATCAGGGAAACAGTGATGAAATAGGATATGGGTTTTAGAGAAACCCCAGTTCAAATGCAGCTCTTTGATTTACTGGCCATGAGAAATCTGCAGTTCTCTTGTTTGTAAAGGTGGCAAATACTACTTACGTTATGAGATTATTGGGAGGCTTAATGGAGAGCTTGTATTCAAATACCTAGTGTAAGTAGACAACCAATAATTCTTCAGCTCTCGTTTCAGGACTTTTATTTCTTCACTGCACCATAATACATTGTCTTGGGCTGAAGAATTTTAAATAGTAGGAAGTGCTTCTATAGCGAAAGTGGAAGACAAAAAGCTATCTACTTAAAATGTTAATAATGCATTTGGTTATTCTTCCTGTTCCAGAGAAAAAGGTGGTTGGTTACCATTTCCTTCCAACTATCCTTCACACTTCACTGCACCCATGAGTAAAATCTGTGTAATGAATGCACTGGGTCTGAGCAATATTGATGCCACTGTGTACGAGCAATAATCAAGAAGTTAACAAAGCAATGATGGCGTTTTGGTAGGTACAGTGCTTAACTTCAGAAATAAAAGTTGAAATACCATATGACATCAAACGTTCCCAGCAAAAGTACTCTGAAAAATGAGAGCATAATGTTTCAAGGAATGGAAGAAGACTGTTTTCCCTCTTATGAGACACAGTCTGTTAAGAAAGGGAGATTGCAGGTGCCTTCACTTCACCTTGTTGGCCCCTCCTATGGGGCGTGGGATCTCCCAGGTCAAATGGTCAGCCTGCAGGTGGGCCAGCTCTGCTCTGCGACCCTGGCTTCAATGCAAGGAGCAAGTAAGTTGTCACTTCTTTTTGTTTCAATCTCAGTCCCAAGCTTTGTTCTCCACACTACTTTGCCATCGAAACAGCTGTTATCCTATTTCCAATTTGACTCAGTTGTTTGTATTTATACTTTAGCAGCCAGAGATCTGGAGGGGAGAAGAGAATGAGGTAGGTAAATGGTAGGACGTGGGATCCGAAGATAGTCTATCTTCAACATCCTGGAATCTTAAAGCTGGAAGAAGTGAAGCCTCCTTATGTGATGAGAAAAATGCAGATCAGCTGGGCGCAGAAAGGTACCCTCGGTCACACAGCATGCCAGGATAAGAGACACAAATAGACGTCTGCACAACAGCACAGGTGAATGATCTTTTCCCAAGGCCATCCTACTGTGACTTTGCACCATCTGCCATTGCTCTGCTGTTTTCTCTAGGTTAAAATTTTCCAGAATTTCCAAGCCCTCTTTGTGTTGTTTTCCCATGTTTAGCATTGTGGTTACTGTTCTTTCATTGTGCTCTCATTTGCTAATGCTCATTAATTTTGTGCCCTCATAGAGAGGGCATTGCCACAGACACACTTCAGCCTAATGAGAGGGGTCCAGGATGATGAGCTCTTCAATCTGGATGATGTACTTCTATGGACAACATGTAAGAACAGATCAGCTTTTGTGGTTGTTGATTAACATCGAGCTTAATGCTGAACACATTTAGCTTGTCTATGTTATGCCTTCGAAGTCCTCAGAGACATACACCATCAACCTGAACATTGATTCTTAATGTGATGACTTCTTTCCACAATATAATAATAACAACAGAACAGTAGTAAAGACTGACACTTATTCTTTGCCTTGTGCTAGACATTTTACACATCATACTTCATATGTATTAACTCATTTAGTCTTCACAAAAGTGTTTTGAGTTGCCTACTATTATTTTCTGTAACTTACAGATGAGGAAATTGAAGGCAAGTAAGGTAAATCATGTGTTCAAGGTCACACAACCCGTAGGGAGTAATGTCAAGCTTAACCAAGGGAGTTAGGCTGGGCACGGTGGCTCATACCTGTAATCCCAGCACTTTGGGAGGCCGAGGTGAGCAGATCACCTGAGGTCAGGGGTTTGAGACCAGCCTGACCAACAGGGAGAAACCCCGTCTCTACTAAAAATACAAAATTAGCTGGGCATGGTGGCCCATGCCTATAATCCCAACTACTCCAGAGGCTGAGGCAGGAGAATTGTTTGAACCCGGGAGGCGGAGGTTGTGGTGAACTGAGATCGTGTCATTGCACTACAGCCTGGGCAGCAAGAGCAAAACTCTGTCTCAATAAAACAAACAAACAAAAAAACAAACAAAAACCAAGGGAATTTGTCTACACAACTCACAATCACCCACAACCTTTGGATGCAACTTCTTAAAGACTCAAGGTAGTACTTTATTTTTCTGCTCTTCGGGGTTTTGAGCATTGGAGAATATACCTAAATTGTATTAGTCATGGTAACAGAACCACTGAGAAGAACCTGCAATCCTTCAAATATAGGCTTGGGCTATGGTTTTGATGTTTTCTCCCTCTGAACTTCATGTTGAAATTTGACCCCAACGTGGGGGGTGGGGCCTAATGGGAGCTGTGGGGTCATGGGTGTGGATCCCCCACTAATAGATGAATGCCTTCCCTTGGGGGCAAGTGAGTTCCTGCCTTTTTAGTTCCAGAGAGAGATGGTTGTTAAAAGAGCCTGGCATCTCCCCAGCTTGCTCGCTCTCTGGCAGTGTGATCTCTACACACAGGCTACACCATGAGTGGAAGCAGCCTGAGGCCCTCACCAGATACTGATGTCCAGTCTCAAACTCTTCAGCCATCAGAATCCTGACAAATAAACCTTTTCTCTTTAGAAACTACCTAGGCCCAGATATTCCTTTATAGCAGCACAAAACAGACTGGGATAGCTTATAATAATTGGTAACAGAGAACCCAGGTTAAAGAATTGAAGTCCATTTTCTCAGTAGGGTAGATGGAAAAAAATTGAGACTCTCTAGCACATTTGAAGAAAGGAGGAAAACAGAGTTGAAGGGTTGTCAAAGCAGGGCATTACTCATTTCCTTACCCTCCAGAGAGACTAAGTGATGGATGCCCACCCACCTGAAGTCAGACAACGGAAACGAAAGCGTGTACCCAAAGCAGAGTGCTCTGTGCTTCAGCACTGACTTAAGAACACAGAGACAGCACCTATTTTTAAAGTATGGACCAATAACTGTCAAGACCTAGCCAATCACATTCACTCTTTCTTCGCTGGGGAAGAGCAAGTGAGGAAATGGGGAGGAGGTGGAAAGGGCTGGAGGTGTAGAGTCCTCCCTTCTGTGGGTCTAACGCTCCATTCTGAGTGGAAAACCTGCAGCAGGCCCCAGCTTGTTAAGGCCTCCAGCAGAGACCAAGGGGCCACTAAAGGCATTACTCTTCTGTTTCTAGAATGCAAGCCTGTACCCTCTCCTACTGAGCCTGGACTGTTTTCTACACTCCTAGGACTCTGTTTTGGCTGCCCAATGTCAGTAGCAACGTAGAGCCCAGGAGCTTCTTAGCCACCCAGAGTGGGCAGGGGCTCTCGTTTTAGCACCCTCTCAACAGGAAGCCCCTTGGGCAGTCTGGAATCAAGAAAGTGAATTTCCTTAGTGGTCTTCGTAAATACTTTTCAGTATCTTCTTGTTCTGTCATATGATCTCCATGGAACTATCTAAAGAATGCCTGTTTCTATTGTCATAAGAAATTATAATTTATCATTCATTAGGGATCTCCTCCAAATTAGGTATTCCTGTGATTATTCCTGGAATTGGTAACCCTGACAATAATATAGAGAAAGCAGCCAGTAGTTAAAAAGCATGTTTCTCATTTATAGTTAGAATAGCTTATTTGTCTTCTAATTCCTACTCAGCTGTCAGTTCCTGGACTCCAGGAGTTCTCTGGTTCACGGGGTTAAAAAACAATTTTTAAGAGTCTTTACTGTCTTTCCTTTTTCCCTTTTTCATTTTGACAGGGCATAAAATGAATTTGCTAATTAGTTTTTCCTTCCTGACTCGCATTATCTTATTACTTTAATCTCTCTCTGGTGAGACCAACTAAACTTGACACAAGCCTACACTACTTCTTAAGACCAAGTATTAAAAACTCTTTAAGACAATATGCAGTTCAAGCGGAGATTAGCCAGCTGTGAGGCTTGGTCAGGTGGGTGGCCTCCCTCACCTCAACCACACAAGGACAAGATGAGGATATACTATCTCTAGATTTCCTCAACCTACAGCTTCTAAGAACAGAATCTCCCAAACCTGCCTGGAATACTTGTTCACAAAACAACCTAGATATTCCAAATTTGAATCAGGGAAGAGATCTAGTTTCTATACATTGCGTTTAACAAGCACCACCAGTCTGTTTTTATCATCAGGGACGTTTTGGAAACCCTAGTCTAGGAGGATAATTCTAGGCTCATATTCAGAAATCCGAAAACCAGGTCATGTGCTCCCAGGTGTGACCAGGAGTCAACATGACTTTAAATGTATAATTTAAGTGAATTTGTTTTTTGAAGGAGTGTTGTCCTTCTCAGCGGTCACTTTGGGAAGTGCAGTGTAGTATCACATAGCTTTCAATCCAATATGTTCTCCACCTATTGAATTATATAACATTTGTAGGTGGAGCCCAAGAATCCGCATTGTAACATGTGTCCTAGGTGATTTTTCTTGACACTAGAGTTCTAGAATGACTGTCCCAGAAGAAAGTGATAATCATTACAAACTTATAGATACATCAATACTATGCCAAATCTACTGTAGTAAGATTTTGCACCACCATACACAACTTTTTTTTTCTGTCTAGAAGCATAAGATTTTAGAAATTTATAGCTGGAACACCATCTTCCGATTATTTAGCCCAGCAGTCCCCAAACTTTTTGGCACCAGAGGCCAGCCTTGTGGAAGACAACTTTTCCACAGACAGGGCAGGGGGTAGAGGGGATGGTTTTGGGATGAAACTGTTCCACCTCAGATCATCAGGCACTAGTTAGAGTCTCACAAGGAGCATGCAACCTAGATCCCTCACATGAGCAGTTCACCTCCTGTTGTGTGGCTCGGTTCCCAACAGGCCATGAACTGGTATGGGTCTGTGGCCTAGGGGTTGGGGACCCCTGATTTAGTCCGTGTCATATGATGCAGAAATTCATTTAAGGGGAAAAACATCTCATGGTACCTCTTTCCCCAAAGTAAGAGGATCTGCCATCTCCAGTCAAGAAAGCCTGAGCTAGTCCCTAAACCATCAGATCATCTGAAGTAGCTTATATCAGATGTGGGTTTTGGGAAATATACCATATACTGACTGACCCATAGTGTTCATAGGTATGGCTTGACAATCTGACTTTACCACAGAAGAATGAGATAATCAGTCCAATTCAAGAACCACTGACCTGTTCTACTCTTGTTCAATAGATGAGTAAACTCAGTAATACAGTCAAAGTGATTCATTAAGTCAAATTTGTGGTAGACCTCAATTTGTCTGCAATGCCAAAGTCTGCTCTATGTGAATCACATAGAACCCTTCTGATCTCTCAGAAAGTCTGAAGGGGCAGTGCCATCCCCCTGAGTAGTAGAAGAAACATGGGGCCTAAAGGAGTTTTCCCAGCAATGATTGACACTCTTCACTAACCCTACCTTTCATTGCCTCTTCTCCTCACCTGTCAATTAATTAAGAATGGCTCTAATCAATGGACTCTAATCTGTGAGCCACACACAAAGAGAAGGGTTGGGTGGGGGTAAATTATCATGACACTGCCGGCAGAAGGGAACAGCTAAGCTGGTGTGACTGACTCACTGTGGGTCATGGATAATGAAGTTCTTGCAACAAGTCAACATGATATGCCGAGTTGTGAGCATCTTATAAACCACTGAATCCTGGCTTCATTATTATTTTCTTTTCCTAAAATTGTGGAAAAAGTAATGAGGCTCCAAAATAATCCCCAACCATGCTCATGCCCTGGTAGCCATTGCCTCGTGTAGTCCTTCCCACGTTGAAGGGCGATGACTGTGTAACCAAGACAGTGTGTAATTTCCAAGGTCAGGCCACAAAAGGCATAATGGCTGCTGCTTGTTGCCTCTTAGTTCAATACTGTGGGGGAAACCAGCCACAAAATTGTGACGACCCTTAAGTCCTGTAGAGGGCTCCACAAAGGGAGAAACCGAAGCCTCCTGCCCACAGCTAGTGCTATCCTGCCAGGCATGTGAGTGAGCCTCTTAGAAGTGGACACTCCTGCTTCGGTCCAGCCTTCAAACAACTACAGGCTCAGCCTCATGATGGCGTTCATGCCACAACCTTCCTGTAAACTGTTCCTGGATTTTCAACCTCCAGAAACTGCCAGAAAATACATGTTTACTGCTTTAAATCTAAGTTTTTGGGTAATTTGTTATGTAGCAATAGATAATTAATGCAAATCTATTGAATGATTGTCCTACAAGACGGTAGTCTTATGTGATAGAGGGTCACACAACTGTTTAAAGTCAGAAGAGGTAAGGGAAGCAACACAGGTCAGATTTACAGGCTGAAAAGTCAGGGCCAGGGCAGCATGATGTCTGCCAGGGCAGTGTGTCTAACCCTTTGGATAACTGTAAATAGTGCAGGAGATACCAACTGGAAAGAAAGAACTTGAGCCAGAGCGAGAGGTAGAGGCCCTCACCCCGAGGGGGGCAAGTTTAACTTAATTTTCTTTCTTTCTGTGGACTAGATCACAAAACTATCCCTTTCATGAATCACAGTGGGACTCCTACTGAATGGTGAGGAGAACAACTGTGCCCTCTGGATAGAACGGAAAAGCCTGTGTTGTTTTTTGTTTTTGGTTTTGTTTTGTTTTAATCCCAAGGGGCAGAGAGCAGAGGCATCAGGAAGGAGCACCTTTGCTAAAGAGCAGAGCTTAGAGGGTTGCTGCTGAGAGCAAAAATAAAACTCGAGGGGCCCCCAACCATCTGAATGTACTTCCTCCTCATCCAGGACCGCCTAAAATTTAACCTGAAAGACTGGTTCAGGCCATGATGGGAAGTGAGGGTTGGAATGCCTCACTATTTCCCTCCAGCATTAGCATCAACACAGACCTTAAGTCTGATAAGAAACATTTACAGTCTATTCTCCCTAAAGCCCCTACTTAGAGGCTTCATCTGCATAATAAAACCCAGGTCTCCACAATCCCTTATCATAACCCAGACATTCCTTCCTATAGATAATAACTCTTTCAACCAATTGCCAGTCAGAGTATGTTTAAGTCTACCTGGGACTGGTAAACCCCACCCCAACCCCCAGCCCCACCTCTGCTTCAAGTTGTCCCACCCTTCCAGATCAAACCAATGTAAATCTTACATGTATTGATTGAAGTCTCATGTCTCACTAAAAGGTATAAAAGCAAGCTGTACTCCACCCACCTTGGGTACATGTCATCAGGACCTCCTGAAGCCATGTCATGGGCACGTTCTTAACCTTGGCAAAATAAATTTTCTAAATTGGTTGAGACCATATGCCATATGGTTTACAGAGTCAACAGGGACGTCCACATTCTTTGCTGCTGCTTCTTAGTAACTTTTTGGGAAAGATGCTGAATTCATTTTCTATTATCACTGTAGCAAGTGATCACCTACTGAATGGCTTGAAACAATACAAATTCATCTTACAGCTCTGATGTGCAAAAGTCCTGTGATAGGAGTTATCAGGAAATTACTGGCCAGGCGTGGTGGCTCATGCCTATAACCCCAGCACTTTGGGAGGCCAAGGTGGGCAGATCACGAGGTCAGGAGATAGAGACCATCCTGCCTAACACGGTGAAACCCTGTCTCTACTAAAAATACAAAAAAATTAGCCAGATGTAGTGGCAGGTGCCTGTAGTCCCAGCTACTTGGGAGGCTGAGGCAGGAGAATAATGTGAACTCAGGAGGCAGAGCTTGCAGTGAGCCGAGATCGCACCACTGCCCTCCAGCTTCGGTGACAGAGTGAGACTCGTGTCTCAAAAGATAAATAAATAAATAAATAATAAAAAATAATAAAAAAATAAAAATTTTAGGCAGATAGGAAACAGGGTCCTCGGAAAATTTTTGTCTCTTTTAAACCAGCTCCAGAAATGCTTCTTATTTAGCAGAAAAGCCCTGGCTCTCAGACCCGGGCTGGCAACTTTTGATATTCAAATGCAAGCCATTAGAACCTTGGTCCACCCAGGTTGGCCACCTTTAACATGCAAATGCAAGCCATTAGAAACTCGTCCACTTGTGTCTGGAATTGGAGGGTTCTTGGTCTCCCTGACTTCAAGAATGAAGCTGCTGACCCTAGCGGTGAGCGCTACAGTTCTTAAAGATGGTGTGTCCAGAGTTTGTTCCTTCAGATGTTCAGATGTGTCCGCAGTTTCTTCAGAACTGGTGGGTTCGTGGTCTCACTGACTTCATGAGTGAAGCTGCAGACCTTCGCAGTGAGTGTTACAGCTCATAGAGGCGGTGTGGACCCAAACAGTGAGAAGCTGCAAGATTTATTGTAAAAACGGAAAGAAAAAACACTCCCACACTGTAGAAACGGACCCCGTTGCCACTGCTGGCTGGGGCAGCCTGCTTTTATTCCTTTATCTGACCCCACCCACATCCTGCTGATTGGTCCATTTTACAGAGAGCTCATTGGTCTGTTTTACAGAGAGCTGATTGGTCCATTTTGACAGAGTGCTGATTGGTGTGTTCACAATCCTCTAGCTAGACATAGAATGCTAGACAGAAAAGTTCTCCAAGTCCCCACTAGGTTAGCTAGATACAGAGTACTGACTGGTGTATGCACAAACCTTGAGCTTGATACAGAATGCTGATTGGTGTATTTACAAACCTTGAGCTAGACACAGGGTGCTGATTGGTCTATTTACAATCCCTTAGATAGACATAAAGGGTCTCCAAGTCCACACTAGATCCAGGAGCCCGGGTGGCTTCACCTAGTGGATCCCACACCGGGGCTGCAGGTGGAGCTGCCTGCCAGTCTGGTGCTGGGCACCCACACTCCTCAGTTCTTGGGTGGTCAATGGGACTGGGCATTGTGGCCCAGGGAGAGGCTTGGGGAGGCTTGGGTTGTGCAGGAGCCCATGGGGCCTGGCAGGGGTGGGGAGGCTCGGGCATGGCGGGCTGCAGGTCCTGAGCCCTGCCCTGTGGGGAGGCAGCTGAGGCCCGGGGAGAATTCCAGCACAGCACTGGTGGGCCGACACTGCTGGGGGACCTGGTGCACCCTCTGCAGCTGCTGGCCCAGGTGCTAAGCCCCTCACCGCCTTAGGGCTTGCAGTGCCAGCCGGCTGCTCCAAGTGCGGGGCCCACCGAGCCCACACCCACCTGGAACTCGCGCTGGCCCAAGAGCGCCACGCACAGCCCTGGTTCCCGCATGCACCTCTCCCGCCACACCTCCCCGCAAGCAGAGGGAGCCGGCTCCGGCCTCGGCCAGCCCAGAGAGGGTCTCCTACAGTGTCATGGCGGGCTGAAGGGCTCCTCAAGTGCTGCCAGAGTGGACGCCAAGGCCGAGGAGGTGCCGAGAGCGAGGGCTGCTAGCACGTTGTCACTTCTTGCACTGTTGCACTGTCTTATTGCACTTGCCTCAACATGTGCCTGGCAACATGGCCACCCCCCACATATCCCCATATGTAGAGAACAGCATCCTGCCCTGCATTTGCATATTAAAAGCCTAGGGTGGGAGGGCCAGTTTTTTTGCAGGCTACATGAATGACATACCTGGTCAAACCAAACCCCTGAGCCCTATGCAAATCACACACCACCTCCTTCGGCCTCCTCATATAAGCAGTCACTTTTCCGTGGCGTGCCACATGGGGTCTCCTCTTTCTGCTTTGGAGCCCCCCTCCCTCTGTCTCTGTACAGGGGAGCTTCTTCCTTCTTTCTTCTCCCTTCTTTCTTGTTTATTAAATTCCCCACGCCTTAAAACCGCTCCACGTGTGTCCGTGTCATCTTATCTAATTCAGCATGAGACAAGAGCCCTGGTGTTCCTTCACTTGTCGGAGTCATATCAGTCCCAAGTGCCTCTCACTGGGTTAAAGTTAAAGCATCTGCAGGGAAGGCTCCGTGTGGGGCTCTAGGGAGAAGCTGTTTCCTTGCTTTTTCCAACTTCTAGATGTGGCCCACATTCCTTCCATATGGCCCCTACTTTCATCTTGCAAGTCAGCAAGGTTGCTTCCTCCTGGCCCTTCTGCAGCATCACGTCTTCCTCTTAACACAACCGGGACAGATTCTTCTCTTGTAAGGACCCAGGTAATTTGTTAGGGCCCATTACTGGTGGAGGGTGACCAGGCTTTTGGTGCTTTAAACAAAAAATTAGTCAAAATGCACCAACAAAGCAAGGAAAGGATGAAGTAACAAAAGCAGAGATTTATTGAAAATGAAAGTACACTCCACAGGGTGGGAGTGGGCCTGAGCAAGTGGCTCAAGAGACCAGTTACAGAATTTTCTGGGGTTTAAATACCCTCTAGAAGTTTCCATTGGTTACCTTGTGTATGCTGTACATAATGAAGAGGATGAAGTAAAGTTACAAAGTCATTTATTGGGTGTATATAAATGAAAGGCTATTTCCTGTCATGGCTGAAGTGTTTCCATTTAATTTAGGTCTCGAAAGTCCTTAGTTTCCCTGCCTCCAGACCCTATTCTCTGGCTAATCCAGGATCATCTTCCTATCTCAAGATGTTTAATTTCATCACAGCAGCAAAGTCCCTTTTGCTTTGAGAGGTGACGATGTCACGGGTTCTGGGGATTCGAACCTGGATATCTTGGGGGGCCATTATTCTGCTGATCACAAGTATTTTTCTTTTCATTAGAAAAGATTTAAATGATAGTGTTTTCAGGCTATCTCCTTCGGAATAATTTCGTCCCCTGAAGTCCAATCCACCTGCCATTTCTCAGGCTGTTCTGTACTGATCCCTCTGCTGGAGAAGCTGCTACATTGTCCGGGGTATATACCCTGGGGTTTGTAATCCTGCACCAGGAAAATTTAGGACAGGGACACACGGGGAGTTTAAGAGTGGAGTGTTAATAGGCAGAAGAGAAGAGAAAGAAAAACAGCTCTTTCTATAGAGAGAGGGGTCTCCCAGCGGAAAGAACCTGAGGGCGGTGGATGCACCAGATTTTATAGTCAGGTTTAAGGAGGTGGTGTCTGATTTATACAGGGCTCACAGATTGGTTCAACCAGGTATGACGTGTACATCGAGGAAGGCTGGCAGCCCCACCCTAATCGTATTATGCAAATAAACTCTCCCATTGACCGATGCTATCTTGTCTGCCCCTTACTGTACACACAGCTGATAGAGAGAAGGGAAGATGGGGCCACCGTTTTGAACATGATTGGCACAACTGCCGGCATCTATGTCTGCAGCTCGATTTTTCCTTACTGCGGACTTCCATACCCTCACTATCTGCCTAAGTAATTTCTTCTCAACTCTGGTATCACTGGGGAAGATGGTTGGGACTCACCTGCTGACTGACGGCTTCAGAGGGCACCTCCTCCTCCCATCTATGTCGTCTGCCACTCCGAGAGACTCTCTGGTTCAATTTCTCCTGAGAAATTTCACCTTCTACCTGCCCTTTAGTGGAGAAAGGGCAACCTGGGATGGAATTTTTCTTTATACAGACTTTTAGGTGGTCCTGCTCTTTTTAATGGGAGACCTCTACCATCAATTTTGAGCATTTCCAGGAGCCTGTTGTGGGATATCAGGTTGCTTTTCTTTGGCCTCCTACTTTGTTTTTCTTTTTGGTAGGCACATGTGTTTCCTCCTCCTCCATTCTGTCAACCGAGTTATCTTCTCTCATCCATTTTTCATTTCAAAATTCTTATTTTATTATTTATTTCCTCTTTTTAAAAAAAGTTTTATCTTCTATTTTTTTCCTCTGTGAATTCGTTATATTTTTATTTCTGCACAGACATTTCTGGGGCAGGGAAAAACAAATGCATGCCAATCCAACATGTTTACATGAAAAGTTTTGCCTGGACTTTTGTGAGTACTTGAGCTCATGGGCAGGGAAGTAACAGTCAAAGAGCGTGGAGCTAAATGCCAGGAGACTGGGGTCTCACCCAGCACCTCTCTGCCCTGCTTTGTGGTGAGAACCCTTGGTAAGAATGACATCAGGGCGTCATGTCTGTGTCATGCTGCTGTTCTCTGGCACCACTTAACATCTCTCTGAGCTCATATCTCACCCCTGCAGAGCCCTTCTCTAGCTTCCCAGGGCATGAGCACTAAACCCTAAGTCCTTACTTTTGAAGCTGTGCATCATCCAGCTTGGGCTATTTCTGGGTTCCTCTGGTGTGACTCACCCATTTTTTATGTTCCAGCATCCTGGGTTTTGTTAGCCCTTCCCCGTTCTCCTCTTCTGAGACTCTTCCTTCTCTTCTGCCCAGCTGGGCAACTCCTGGTCATCTTCCTGCTTCTGTGCAGCATCGTGTCCCCTAACAGGCCTTCCCCGAACCCCAAGTCTATGCCAGGCCCATCTGTTATCATGCTTTGAGGGGAAATGGGAGTTTGTAAGTTTGAAAGGCTACAAAAGTGAACTGTAAAACCACATGCAAAGGTATGTCATCAGCTTCTACCGCACCCACTAGGATCAATGAGGCCAGAGACAGTGTCTACTCTGTTCACCACATGCATTAGTCAGCCCCTAGCACACGACCTGGCATGCGGCAGATGATACATGGTATGTTATGTGCATGAACTGCCCATTTCCTCACCTGTAAGTGGGCTGCAATCCAAAGACAGATGTGAGTGCTTTGAAGTATTAAACATGTCATGGTGACAGAAGCAATATTCACCTTTGCGGATGCCCAGGCATTCACACGATGAGAAGCCTCTTTGCTCCTTTATCGGCTGCTTCTTAAGGTCTTCTGTGATATTTCAGGAGAGAACAAAGGGGCACAACAAGAAGAATGGAACTTACCACTTGTTTATCTCTCCAGAAGGCCTCGATGTCGAGGGTCTAGTGTTCTTAGAGTGAGACACTTAATGCCATTGCCTGTCCCAGAGCCAAGGACAGGAGACCAGTCAATGACCTGGAGCAGCTGCCTCCTTGCTGGTCTCCTGGGCTCAAGGGGAAACATCTTCCTCTTTCTTCTGTCATTTTAGGGGAGATCCCTCACCTTCTGCTATC
Source organism: Macaca mulatta (assembly GCF_049350105.2). Lineage (NCBI taxonomy): Eukaryota > Metazoa > Chordata > Mammalia > Primates > Cercopithecidae > Macaca > Macaca mulatta. Next base: position 192,846,343 of record NC_133408.1, read on the forward strand.
TGGGCCCACCACAGACTGAATTAGTGGGTTCTCCTTGGAAGGCAGCCTCAACTCAGCTGCTGTTAATTAGGAATCAGGAAAGTCCCCTCAGACTAGATCATGTTCTGATTCTCTCTCTTTTGGAAATAATTATAAAGGAAGGGATTTGGCCTGAGTTCTGATTCTCCCTGTTTGAAACCAGGGGCATGGATGAGCGATGGACGATAGAGCTGTGCATGGGGCAGGTCGAGAGGGCTGGCCCAAGTCCAGTGAAGATCAGTGAAGTATAAGAAGCATAATGAATCAATAAAACAGTGTTTTTTTCTCATTTTCATTTATAAACACTTTTCTTAAAAAAGAGCAGATGGATTCTATTAGGTAATGTTAAATGGAGTTAGTGTCTGCTGCATGATGCCATTCATTTACTAACCACTGCTGTTTTTGTATTATTGTTATCAGTGGGACTTTCTCTTAATCTTTTTCTGTTGAAATAATTTTAGACTTAAAGAAGAGCTTCAGAAATAGAGTTTCCATGTATTCTTCATCCTATCTCTCTTCAGTCAATATCTTATATGATCATAGAATAGTCATTCAAAACTGAGACATTAAACTTTAGATAATGCTATTCAATAAAGTACAGAACTTATTTTGGTTTCACCAGTGTTTTTTTCCACTAATGTCCTTTTTCTGTTCCAAGATTCCATGTTACATTTTGTCACCTTGTCTCTTCAGTCTCCTGCAATTTGTGACAGTTCCTCAGTCTCTCCTTGACTTTCATGACCTTGACACATTTGAAGAATATTGGTGAGGCATTTTATGGAACAACGCTTCAGTTGAGTTTGTCTGATGGTTCTAGTGATCAGATCAAGACCATGTGTTACTAGAAAGCAGAGATGGCACGTCCCTCTCAGGGCATCTTATCAAGTGGTACAGTCTTTCAATTTGTGTGTTTTGGTGATGGTGGCCTTGATCGTGTGACCGAGAGGCCTCTCTACTGTGGATTTTTGGGAAAGATACTTTGAGCCTATGAAGACATCTGATATAGTTTAGTTCTGTGTCCCCACCCAAATCTCACCTTGAACTGTAATCCCCGTAATTCTTAATGTCAAGGGTAGGACCAGCTAGAGCTAATTGAATCATGGAGGCCGTTTCCTCCATGCTGTTCATGTGATAATGAGAGTCTCATGAGATCTGATGGTTTTACAAGCATCTGGCATTTCCCATGCTTGCACTAATTCTCTCTCCTGCCACCCTGTGAAGAGGCACTTTCTGCCATGATTTCAAGTTTCTTGGAGCCTCCCCGGCCATGCAGAACTGTGAGTCATTAAACCTTTTTTCTTTATAAACTACCCAGTCTCGGGTATTTCTTCATAGCAGCGTGAGAACTGACTAATACAATATCCTATCTCTGCTTAAACTTTTGCCCACTAATTTTAACACTTGTGTCAGTGAATCTTGCCTGCACTGATATTACTCTGTAGTTCTAATGGTAATTTTGGATTTTTCTCTTTCCTTCTACATTTATTCATTGGAATTCTTCTGTAAGGAAAAGTTACCACTTCTTCCTTTGACTCACTTATTTGGTTATTTATTTCTATCAGTATGGACTCATGGATATTTATTGTATTCTTTGAGTTACAATCCATCATCATTGTTATTTATATCATATAATTATTTCCTCAAGTTGTTCTAACTCTGGCCATTGGGAGGTTGGTCCCTATCTCCTTTCAATAAGTATGCTATTTTGTTCAGCATTTTCTTATTTTCTAGCTCCATGGAATGGTCCAGGATCATCTTATATTTTCTTTGTTCCAGTCTTTGAATCAGTCACTTCACTAGGGAGCCCTGACTCCATTATTATTATTATTATTATTATTATCATTATTACTATAGAATGGTATTTAGAAACCAAGTTGTGTGTGATAATTGTGCTCATTGATACTAGGGTCTTGCTGCTATTTTTAGGTGCCCTCAATGCATAGAGCTAGGAATATATTTATTTATATAACACATGCATATACACATCTGTATTTATTGCTTTAGTTTTCAGCATATACATTAAAATAAAACCATAAATTTATATTGCTCCAACTCCAAATCTAGCACCACAGAGTTCTTCCCAGTCTCTTCCTTGTCTTGAAGAATTTGTGAAGTATTCCTCCAACAATGAGAGATGTGGTTCTTATTGCCTGTATTTATTTGTTCAACCCCAGAACACAGAAAAAAATACTTTGAGAATTCCTAACCCCTGTGACTTTCCTTTTATTCACAGCCCCTGAGGATTCTTTATCTTTTCTCAGTCAATTTATGTTTTGCTTCTTTCAGTCTTCAACACAATTGTTTTCAAATTATAATCTCCAAGGACTGATTATTTGCTTCTCCATGTCTCTTTTTAACATTGTGCTTTTGCCCCTTTAGCCTGTGTTCCTCTGTGCTGTGCTTCACCTGAGTCTTACCCTTTTTAGCAAGGCTGTAATAGAGGCTCTCGTTTTGTCTCTGGCGGCGGGGTGCGTTGTTTGTTTTCTTGCACATTGATTCTTGGAGATTCTCTCGCTGTGTTTTCCTCACACTAATCATTTCTGTTTCTCCCCCTTCCCAAGTGCCTCACGTTCTAACCCTGCCTTCTCTCTGCATGTCTCCTATTTTCTTTTAAAGATGAAGCATGATGGAAATACAGAATGTCTTTCAAAACTAGTAATGATATTTCTGGGCGATTCTCTTCCCTCCCATGCTATTTAACATTCCGTTTTTAAGTTGGATGACCTTGAGAATTTTTAGTACACGATAAATCTAAAGGCATTTCTGATGATTTAGCATGGGAAGAATGTTCATAATTTCTCATGAGTTCCAGTTGGGCCATTGTTTGGATAATTTATATGAGAGAGGGGTTTCAATAAACAAGTCATTCATCAGGAAATGATAAACACATCAAGGATATTGAGGTATTTTATGTTTCTTATGTTATTATAAACTCCTGAGGGCAAGTACGAAAATGTGCTCACTTACAGGCCCATACCGTCATTCATATACACGTGAAGTAGTATGGCAGCCACAATAGTAAAAACAGGAATAAAAGAAACTTCACAGGAAGTACAATCTGAACTGTCAAGTTGAAGGCTTTTTAGTGTTTAGGAAATAATTGGTAATCACGAAAAGCCAACAATTGCACTCAGTTTTTCAGTTGAAAGATGAAATGGAGAAACTGGAATTCTTTACAGCTGTGAGTACCTGAACCTTCCCACGCTGGTCTGTGAAGACCCAGGTTTAATGAGTTTACCGTCTTGTCATCCCCAGGCTCCGTGAGTTACATGTTTGCCATTTGTAGCCCCCTGTTCTCATATCTGAGAGCTCAGGCATTCACCTAGGTCCTGCTTAGCCCTTGGGCATAAGTTTTTCACTTTTGATTAGTATCAGTTTGTTACTTATTCACCCAGTGATTCTGCTTCGCTGTTGGCTGGTGGTTTCATTTAGCCCAATGATGATCTTTGTGGGATGATTTTCCCTCTCTGTATCTGCCTGCCTAGTGCCTCTCGATGAAGACCTCTGTTGGAGAATGTTAATGCAACCCCCAAGGCTCTGTCATGCCGTGGCGGGTTGGTGATGAGAGAGGAGGTAGGCACGTTAGGGGAGACTAGGCATTTGTGAGATGCTGCTAACCCCTTCCCTCTCTCTGCCGTGGGAAAGAGGATCAGCTGTGGTTGACTCTCCGTACTGCTGTCTTGTGGGTGGCAGCTCATCTTCGTCCATCCTCTAGAGAGGTGTAAAATATTTATTATTCCTGCAATCTATACACCACCAATAACTCCTGGAAAGAGAAACAAATTCCACTGAGAGGCAACGTCGGTAAACAGAGACCTCAGGATCATCAGGTGGGCATAACCAGCACCTTGCAGAATCACCTGCTTAGTGAAAAGAAATGATCCTGAAAGAATTCAGTTGACTGAGTGTGATATATCTACATTAGCTACCCCCAAATTCATTCTTTACTCATAACAGAATTTCTCAGGCCTTTATTACATCTTTTATTTATTGTTAGTTTAGATATATTTCTTTTTTTTTTTTTTTTTTTTTTGAGACGGAGTCTCGCTCTGTCACCCAGGCTGGAGTGCAGTGGCCGGATCTCAGCTCACTGCAAGCTCCGCCTCCCGGGTTTACGCCGTTCTCCTGCCTCAGCCTCCCGAGTAGCTGGGACTACAGGCGCCCGCCACCTCGCCCGGCTAGTTTTTTTGTATTTTTTAGTAGAGACGGGGTTTCACCGTGTTAGCCGGGATCGTCTCTCGATCTCCTGGCCTCGTGATCCGCCTGTCTCGGCCTCCCAAAGTGCTTTCACCTGGTCTCACAATCTGAATCAGAGATATTTGGGGAGGATGAGAAAGTACCTTCCTTGGCTGCATCGCTTGGAGCCTGTGTCAGCTGGGACAGGTAATCTAAGCAGCCTGGAGGCAGGGTTCAGCATCTATCTATGGAGGACCTGGAGTAGATGACTGCCAGTATCCCTTCAGCTTAACTATGTTATTTTCCTACTTTTGTAAATCTTCCCAAGGCCCAGCCAGGTGCTGGGCACGATGAACCACTGGGTGAAGTTAGGCCGGCTGTAGAGAGAAACAACACGGGAATGACAAAGAACTTCTTGTCACCAAACCGTGGGTCGCTGCTGTGGTCTGAATGTTTGTCCCTCCCCCAAACCCCAAATTAGTATGTTGAAATCCTAACCCCCAAGGTGAGGGTTTTAGGAGGTGGGGCCTTTTGGGAGGGGATTGGGTCATGAGTGCAGAGCCCTCATGAATGAGATAGGGCCCTGATTAAAGGGACCCCAGAGAGCTCATTTGGCCCTTCCACCATGTGAGGACACAGGGAGAGGGTGCTGAGTCGAAACCACAGAATGAGCCCTCCCCAGACACCAAATCTGCAGCGTCTCAATCTCAGACTTCCCGCCTCCAGAACTGTGAGAAATACATTTCCGTTGTTCGTAAGCCACCGGTCTATGGCATTTTGTTACAGCCACCCAGATGGACTAAGAGTCGCCCAGAGATCAGGGGTATCAGGGAATTCCCCTGTGGTGAGGTGAAGTAGACTCGGGAAGGACTGTTGGAAGAAAAGGACCTCCCAAGAGAGAAGCTACCAAGGGAAGAAGGTTGGTTCCGTCTGACTCGATGAAGCCTCATGTCCCCGAGAGCCCTCACAGGGCTGAGTTCCGTTGAAGAGACTCTCATTCTAAGCTTGGGATGGAAGGCCTGGGGGACTTCCTAGGAGACGCCCACTTCCTCCTGTCTTAGGGCTACAACAGGAATGACCTGGAAGCTCCACTGCTTAAGGAAAACTGCAGGCAGCTGAATCTGAGGAAGCCCAGCCTGGGCTGAGTGTTAAGTAGGGAAGAGATTTTACCATTGAATTCTGCTCGCAGAAGGCGAGCACATCTGCTGTCGGTATAGAGATGAAACCTGGGACAACAGCAGTTTTTGGAGGGCATTTAATAACCCCTGTGATTTCCTTCCCCGTGAAGCATGAAGACCACTGGCTGCTAGGCCCCCAGAGAGGAGGCTGGACAATAGGGCTGGCTGCCTCCTCCTGCGTCGTCCACCTGTTCATCACCAGGCCCCTCTACCTGGTGCCCTGCACGTGGTCTGTGCCCAAGGAGTGGTCCCTGCTGTGCTGCTGCTGCTGTTATGACCCAGGTGGGTGCTCTTGGATCTCAGAGACGGGGAAGATCAGTGTGGGTGGAGCAGCAAGGACATTCTCTATGAGAGATGAGACATGCTGGGCACTGGGGGAGTCACTCAGGTTTTATCTTTTACTCACAATAGAAGACAAAATGGAATGCGTAGGAGGAGAGTCAGAGAATGGAGAGGGCAAGAAAGGAAACGAGGAGAAGGGAGTGAAAGTGATGAATGCCGTGGCGACGAAGTCAAGCATGCAGACAGGAAGGACGCTCTCATGCCTTTTAAAAAATGCTTCCTTAAAGACGGTATCCTGTGACATCTGGACTTAATCATTTTGATGATATCATTGGTGCATCTGAGAATGAATTGGCATAATAATAACTCACACAGAAATAACTCGAAAATTAGCAAGGTACCTAAGAGCAGTAGGCAAGGAGAGTTCAGGAACCCCCAAGGGGTTTACTGCACCCAGAAGGCTGAGGGGAGGAGCAGGGTGGGGTCCACAATGTCACTCTCAAGTCCAAACCCTCCCACCTGCGGGAGCCCCTCCCTGCCTCCCAGGTAACCACCTACACTCAGGTGCAATGACACTGTCTTCCCAGCACACCCACATGTGCCTGTTCAAATGCACCTTGGCCATGCACCCTGCCCAGAAAGCTCACTTTTCTTTGTCCCCACTTGTCCGAGTCCTCCCACCCTTCAGATCCCTTTTTGGTCCTGTGCAACATGAATCCTTCTCTGAGTGCTCCGTGAACCCTGAGCTCGTGGTCACCTCCATAGAAGCGTTTTGTAATGATTTCATGTGTGAATTTTGTGACTGTATCATGATGTCCTGTTCTGCCCTGGATTTCCCAATGCTTTGCGGAGAGCTGGAGGACACAGGACACACTCAAGCCGTAACCCTGTTGAGTCCACTCTGTGGTTCAAAGTCAGAACCTTCTAGCTGTGTCCTCACATGGTGGAAGGGGTAAGTGAGCTCTCTGGAGTCCCTTTAATAAGGGCCTTATCTCATTCATGGGGGCTCTGCACTCACAAGAAGGGCACAACAAACACAATAAAGGCATAATAATCTACTCCTGTTGGGTTTGTTGATGTTCTGGTGGGTTTCCTAAGATGATCTTAATGATTAATGGCTGAGTCAAGTTAAAATTCAGATTGCCTGCTTCATCCTTCAGGATTTTTTGGAAACTTAAACAGCAAAGACCCACCCAAACTTCAAATTCCCTGCTCTCTAAAGCAATGCTTTGTAAACTGTCTTCTACAGCACAACAGAAACCCTTCCAGAAAGGGCCAGGCAGTGCAGGAGTGTTGAGTGTAAGCTTTGGGTTTGAATGTTGACTGTGGGCTTTGGGTTTGAGTGTGGTACTAGCAAGTTTGAGAGAAAGAGAGGTAATGTTTCTTCATCTGTTAAGTGAGAATCACGTAAGAGAGAGAGTGTTCACGCAATGCCAGACATATAGTAAACACCCCCAAGTGTTAACTGTTGATAATTATGATTTATTCAGGAATCTCCAGACCCTCTTCCAGCCAGTATCCTCTGTCTAGTATAAATGTTAATTATTACAAAATGATTGATGTCTCACTGAAAGTAGAATCAAGCGGCATTGCCCATTATGTTGTCAATCAATTGCCATAAGTTACTGATATGGTTTGGCTCTGTGTCCTCACCCACATTTCACCTTGAATTGTAATCCCCCATGTGTCAAGGGTGGGACCAGGTGGAGGTAATTGGATCCTGGGGATGGTTTTCCCCATGCTGTTCTCATGATAGTGAGTGAGTCTCACAGGATCTGATGGCCTTTATAAGCGTCTGTCATTTCCCCTGCTTGCACTTACTCCATCCTGCCGCCTGTGAAGAAGGTACCTACTTCTCCTTTGCCTTCTGCCATGATTGTAAGTTTCCTGAGGGCTCTCCAGCAATGCAGAACTGTGATTCAATTAAACCTCTCTCCTTTATAAATGACCCAGTCTTGGGTATTTCTTCATAGCAGTTTGACAATGGACTAATACAGTTACCTAAACTGAACAGGCAGGTACTATTAGATACAGCCTTGGCCCTCTGTCTTATTGATAAAACTTTTAGTAAGAATAAATCCTGGGAAATGCTGATTAGGTAATAGCAATATTAACTGTAAGACTTTGCTTAAAAATCTCAGGAGAGACATATCCAAGGTGGACAGTAAATAACAGATAGCCACCTGGGGCTATTCAAAAGGGAGTGTGATGACCCAGTGCCGAGAGAGAACTGGGTTGGGGGGATGCCAGGGGCAAGTGCTCCAGCCACATGGTCCAGGCTGGCGTCTGTGTGCAGCAAAGACAGGGTCACCCCGCAGGACACACTGAGAAGGGCACCTCTTCCCTGTGCTCTTCTTCCCAGTAATGCAGGACCCCAGTCGAATCAGCAGAAAACATCAGTCAGCTGGCTGCTGCTTTGTCTTTTTTGCTGCATTTATGTCTGAGCTCACCCAGGATATGTCATAGGGCACTGCAAGGTCTTTGAGAGTAACCGGCTGCAGGAAACATATATCTTCATTAGAAATGACTTTAGACATAGAGACTTCCCTGACTTTCTCTTCTGAAGCAGACCTCTCTGTAAACTTGTAACCACACTGAATGCCTTTGAAAAACATCCTTCAAAAAGATCCACAGGGAACTTTTGCTCTCCCCGTGTAGTTTCAGAGTGCTTCACAGACTTTTTTTTTCAAACTTAAGTCAAAAACTCAGTCCACTTGGAGACTAAATTATTTACATCCACTACAGAGCCCTTCTTAGCTGCCGTTGCCAAGGGTATTCGGGTGTCCACACTATAGATCCTTGGCTTGTTTTTAAAATTATTTTTGACATCCCTTTTGCCTCTTCAAGTGCTCAGATTGTGCTCAGAAGATGCACAGGCATCATGCCTACTGCCTATGATGTACAGAAGACTGTCCCAGGTGTTTAGAGCTTAAAGAAAGCACTGCATTCAAGTTTCCTGGAGTGCTGTGGGGACAGTGAGCAAAAAAAAAATAGTGTTTGAGGAGCACAGGCAGACTGTGCCCTGCTGGCTGGAGTGGTCAGGAAAGGCTTAATGGACAGGCAGTTCGGACCCCACAGGGCTCTGTGGGAGGTGGGACTGGGTAGAGCAGGGATGTCTTCTGGGGGAAGGGAGGATGGAGGACGAGGTCTCAGATCAGAGCATCTGAGGTGTATGATGAGAACGGTGGGCCAACGCAGCTGCCTGGAGAGAAGGATTCTCCCTGGAAGTAAGCTTGAGAAGCAGGTGGGGACCTCACATGCCCGAGAGAAGAGTTTGGGTTTTATTTTACAGGTAATAGAGTATTAAAAACTATGTGTAGGAGGCGTGATGTTGCGATGTTGTAGTGGGAATGGACACATGTCTGGGCACTTCATTTCTAGAAGTGAAGAACTTACGAGGGCTATTGCAAGCATTTAAGGTCAGTTTTATCTGATGGCAATTGCAATAGGATAGAAAGGAAGATTAGAAGCCATGTCACAATGAAAGCTTGGATAAGACTGTTACTCGCTGAATACGGAAAGAAGAATGAAGAGGAAGCATTATTGGTGTAAGGCAATGGGATAAGGTAGAAACGAGATGTGACCGGACACCTGAAGCCTACTGTTCTGGTACACATTTTCTTTAACTAGCTAACCCTGTGACCTAGGAAAGCTGGGTGACTTCTTTGGGCTACCGTTTAATCATAGATAAGCCAAGTACCAATAAGATGAGGCCTTCCTTCTCAAGTGCACTTGAGAATGAAATGAGAATTGATATGAAAGCATTTCGAAAAGTTAGAACTATCGCTGAAACAATGATCATCATTAATATTACTGTGCAACTGGAATCTTTCCGATTCATTAATTTTGCAAGCCGTGCCCAGCTGAAGGGAGTTGGAGGCCATGCATTTTGCTAGCATATGTCTGTTTCTGGAGGGAGATCAGAAGACTGCTTTGCATCACTGCAAGAAGGGAATTTCCTATTTCCAGGCAAAACAATAAAAATGAGCAATCTCTCCCAAGCCTGTCTCTGAAAGACATGATTCTCATAAAAGTCATAATTGCAGTATCACCATATGCAGTACATGAGCACTGCCCTCAGCTCCCCTGCTGTGCCAGGAAGTTTTTCTTGGCCGTAATAAACACAGAGTACCAGATAAAGCCACAGCCTGTATGATCACTTGGGCAAAGCACTGGCTCCACTGCCGACTTTTGGGGTTGAGGCTTCCAGAACACTCTTACTTCCACCAAGCCCCATACTGGGGCCGAGAGAGCTATTGCACACCTGCATGTGTGTCTCTGAGATAGCAGTCCTTGCGTGAAGGCCTGGGGCTCCTAGACCATCTTGCTGGCCACTTGGTCCTCACTCCCTGTGCCTTTCCCAGCCAGAGGCCAGCAGACGTGGGCCTGAAGGCAGGAAGGAGTTGGGGCAGATGTTGTAGCTGTGGGAAGTACCAGCCTTTAAATGATAGATGGGGACATGCTCAGCCTTCAGGCTCAGCTGTAAGAATGGTCAAGTGTCCTACAGATGTCCGGGTGATTCGTGTTGTCATTTTGCCAACTCAACATTAATATGAGGGGGTACTGAGATCTCAGTATGTGTTTGTCATTAGTGCTGTGCATCCCATTCTATAACAAATGTTTCAAGTACATTATCTTATTTAATCTTCACTAGCACCTTCGAAAGTAGACATTCTTATAATGCCTACTTTATGGATGAGAAAACAGCCTGGAGAAGGCAAACACTTTTTATAAAGCTTCAGAGCTAATAAATGGTAGTTCCAGGATAACACCAAAGCCGGCAACTCACCTAAGAGTTTCACTAATGTTGGAAACTTTCTGACATCCTGGGAATGAAAGTCCTCACCCCACAATTTTACCCCTATACTTGGCACATGCTAAACACTCAAAAAGAATTTTTGGATTGATTCATCACAGATGGAATGAGGGTGGAAATGTAGCATCTGCAGCCCAGCGTGAGAAGGAAATTAGCTGGACCAGGGCCTCCGAGATCATGGCAGCGCTGAGGCTGACCTTGGGAGAGGAGATAGGAAAATAGAAGCCACACAGAACTGAAGGAGGGCGAAATGGGAGAAAAGTGGAGAAGATAAAGCAGAAAGGGTTGAGAAAGTGGAGGGAAAAGCAGAGGCAGCTAATGGAATCGAGTGTGAGGCATTAGAAAAACTTGACTTCATGTACTTGTCTAAGACCACTCTGCTCTCAGGTAATGGCTTTCTTATATATTCATATTGAAGTAAAGAAATGTGCCCAGGCCAGGTGCGGTGGCTCACACCTATAATCCCAGTGCTTTGGGAGACCGAGGTGGGTGGATCACCTGAGGTCAGGAGTTGGAGATCAGCCTGGCCAACATGGTGAAGCCCTGTCTCTACTAAAACTACAAAAATTAGCTGGGCATGGTGGCGGGTACCTGTAATCCTAGCTACTCAGGAGGCTGAGACTGGAGAATCACTTGAACCCAGGTGGCGGAGGTTGTGGTGAGCCTAGATTGTGCCACTGCACTCCAGTCTGGGTGACAAAAGTGAAACTCTGAGAAAAAAGAAAGAAGAGAAAGAGAGAGAAAGAGAGAGAGAGAAGAAAGAAAGAAAAAAGAAAAAGAAGAAAGAAAAAAGAAAGAAAAGGAAGGAAGGAAGGAAGGAAGAAAGAAAGAAAGAGAAAGAAAGAAAGGAAGGAAGAAAAGAAAGAAAGAAAGAAAGAAAGAAAGAAAGAAAGAAAGAAAGAAAGAAAGAAAGAAAGAAAGAAAGAAATGGGTCCAATTGGGCAGTTCATAAATTAAATGTGTGCCCTGCAAATTAAAGCTCTGAATACCTTTGCTGAACAAGAATACTAGGTACATAGGCTGTGGGTTTATTTTGTCAGCTTTGGCCACAGATGTCTTCGCCCCCTTTCCTCTGAGAAAAGAAGTGGAGCTGCCATTGAGAGGACACATGCTTCCCCCAAGTGTCCCTCCTGTGGTGAAAGCCCCACAGACCCAGGGGGTAATTCGCCTTTTCTGGGAATTGGGGAGACTGTGCTATAGGCCTGCCTAATCCTCCATAGACACTCAGCTGTCTCAGGCAGCTCCTCAGCCCCTTCCTTCTGTTTTATTCCCTGGGAAACAGGGGGCCACCTGCAGTCTTTTCTCTCCTAGCTTATTCCTTCCAACCTAGACATCTCACCTTTGGTCCATTATGGCATATTTTTTACTTTATAATTTATGACCCATGGAGCAAGCCGGTTACTTTTGCTTCAACTTGTAGGACATCTCAAGAAAGACAATAAATACAAAATTTTCCACTTAGGCAGACCAATCCTCCTTCTTTCTTCACTGAGTCCTTGTATGGAAACTCACTGGCATAACAAGACCCTTAAGACAGACAGAATTTTCACTGACAATTTAATTTGAAATAAGACACTTGAGAGGAAAACAAGCTATGTTTCAGTCAGAGTTGGAAGGTGATAGAGGAAGACAGAAAGCCCAGTAGTGATGGCAGGAAGGGGAGGTCGCTGGGGTGTCAGATCCCGGGTGGCTCTCAGTAAAGCTAGGTGTGTGTAGCTAGGAGTTAGGGCTTTAATTCATGCTGTCATTTCTCCTCCATGTCTCCCCACTCCCAGGCTTGTTCCCTTTCAAAGCTTTGAGTGCCTTCTTTTTATCATGACTTGTTTCAATGCTGCTGATTCCAAGGTCCACAGGCTGGTGGTGACTTGGCAACCTGGGGAGTCCTGCAGGTCAGGATGTGCCTATGCAGAAGAGGAGAGCGTGATTTGGGCCAAAGAGAGAGAGATGGCTTCAGTTGTGATCCTTATGGGTTTATAGGGTCCTGTGTGCTGGCGTAAAGACCTCAACACTACTGTGGACCTGGAATAAAAGTGCTCTCCAAATCCTTAACAACTGCCTTAAGAGAGGAATACCTTCATAAGTTTGGAACTGCCTTTGAACTGCTAATGCAATTATTTCCCCTTCAGGCTCTCCTGCAGTTAGGTGTGGCCCAGGCACAGTGTCCTGGGTGATGGAATGTGAGTGTAGTTAGGTGCACTGCTTCCCTACTTCCTGAGCTAGGTCCTCTCTGCTCCTCCCCTCTTCCTGTCCTGATGCAAATGCATGGTGCAGTCTTGACAGCTGTGTGTTGGACAAGGTGGCTTCTCCGGATAGGAGGAGCTTGGGTCTCCTTAGAGACAAGGAGTGCTGCCTGTGGGTCAGGAACACTCATGTTGAGTGTTACATGAGTGAGGAATAAATCTGAAAATGTGCCATAGCTCAAACACAAACAAGATTTATTTGTTATAGCAACAAATGGAGTTGAGAGGGCTCTCTGTTTCTCAGAAACACTGTTTTTCATTAAAAAATAGCAAAAATGAATCTAGGTTAAAAAGAAAAGGTAGAGGCAGGCCAGATTTAATTTTATTCTTTTTATTGACACATACTAACTGTACACGTCTATGGGGTAAGTGTGATATATGATACATGCATACAATGTGGAATGAGCAAATCAGGTTGTTGGGTGTCCATTGCCTCATTTATCATTTCTTTGTGTTGGAAACATTCCAAATCTTCTCTTATAGTTATTTTTTGAAACATATAATAAATTATTGTTAACTGTAGTCACCCAACTATGCTATCAAACACTAGAATGTATTCAATCAAACTGTAGTTTTGTAACCATTAATCAACTCATTTCCATTCCTCTCTCTACCTTCTTGAGATCAACTTTTTAGCTCCCACATATGAGTGAAAATAGGTAGTATTTGTCTTTCTGTGTATGGCTTATTTCACTTAATCTTTAACAAATACTTGAGTAAGCAATTATTTATTTTTTGAGGGGGTTCCATGCAAAGGAGATGTCATTAACAGGAATATGGCCATATCTCTGCCCTCATGAGGCTTATAGTCTAGCAGAGAGAAAGACTAAAAATAGTTATAATTATGTGATTAATGACTTTAATATATTCAAGGAGACAGCTATGAGACGATATAACAGGATGACCTACTCACTCTTTAGGGCTCAAAAAAGACTTCTCTGATTTTACAATTTAAAGTTATGATTTACAGAATTTGTGCTAACTTATTATCTGTCCAAGACAGCAGTATATATAGGTGTCCTGAGTCAGAAAAGACCTTCACTGGAATGGAAAGAAGAGCAGGGTGACTAGAGCACAGTGAGTCAAGGGAAGGGGTTCCTTACAGCCAGATTCTCCAGGGTTTCTTGGACCTTGATGCAAATTCTCCACAATAGCCCATTCGTGCATGTAACCTATTACATATTTTGAACAAGAAGTGATATACAAATAGCACTTTAGGGTGAGCACTTTGGTTGGTGGGTATGAAATGGTTTAGAATTCATCAGAAATGGATAGCAACTAGGAGCCTATTGTACTAGTTCAGGTGAAAGATTATGGCCACCTTGGAATAGTAGTTGGTAGTGATGGCTGAGGTAAACTGACAGAACCAAGATCCCTTGTGTGGAAATAGAAATGGCAAGACCTGGGGATGGATTGGGTGTGAAGGGTAGTGATGACAAAAGAGGAAATGATTCCCAGTTTCCGGGGCTGAGTAGTTTGTTCATGGAGATGACAAGGGCTGGAGGGCAGCAGCGGGGAAAACTTACATGATGTACATCCCAGCCCAAGGCATTTACCTCCTCTAATATACATCCCCTGGGATGTGATCAGTTGAGGATTGGATTTTGAAAGATAAATATGTTTCAAATAAAATAAAAATATGTGGGAGTTATGGAGAATGAGAAGAACTTTAGATGATGATGTACTCATGCCCTTCTATTAAAAAAAGTCTTAGCAAAAATTCTAGGTCTTTTTTTTTTTTTCAATAACTGTTTTGATTTTTTTATAAAACTCCAGTGGAATGGCATTTTCTCAAATAAAACTCTTTTGGAATTACCCATAAATGATTTACTAGATACATTCCTATGACTTTTTAGAATTCAGGATATGGAAATGACAGCATCAACAAAGCCCAAAATGTAACCAGTTGCTGTCCCAAACAGTGGCTCAGCATCAGAGAGGAGAAAGAACTATTTCTCAGTTAGAAAACATCAATACCTTGTATACTTGTACAATTTACAAAAACAGTGTCAGGTGCTCTGGTCTGGAAAAGAGAAATGCAGGGGAAAAATGCAAGTAAAACTCCTTGCAAGTGTTCAAGCCCTGGGTAATACTATCTGTTGCAAGTGTGAAAGAATTTAAGATTTTATTAAGGAGAAATAGATCTATGAGACCGAAGAGCCTATTATGTGCTTTAATTTTATTTTCAATATATGCATTGTGTACATATATAAAGTTTATTAAGCTGTAAAATACTGATTCTTGTTTTGACTTGAATAGTCTTATTATATTAAAAAATGTGAGAGTTTAAAGGGAATTCCTAATCATTTATTCCTGAGAATGAATGTCATCAGCAACTTTTGTTCCTAGTTACAGCTAAGGAATGTTTGATAGTGGGCAGAGAAGATATGATTTTAGATATTGGGAAGAGACACACTGGGCAGTTGAGGGTAGTCAGGAAAAGCAGGCTTATGCAGAGGGAGAAAGGGAATGTAATATGAGTACTTTTCCAAATGAGGATGTCTCCTTTCTAGACATCTTTGCAGCCACACAATTTAACACAGCAAATTTGCATGCTTAGGAAGTATTTATTGAATTGAAGTACAATGAAAAATACGGAAGATCCCAAGAGATACTTTGCCTATTTTAATCCTAGGGTTGATCCCAAATTGTAAAGTCCCAGACAGGTGGACTCCTGTGCTGGCTCTTTCCATGGGCTCCTCTGCAGGATCCGGGACTTCAGAAACTGGAAGAAACCCTGACCTGAAGGACTCCATGCTCATCACTCATTGGACAACAAAGGCTTCTTGATGTTTGCTCCAGTGGAGGTGGGGTGAAAGCTCAACCTACTTACCCTCTTCTGCCTATGTGATAGAGCATATGTTGAATCAGGCCATTTATTTGGGGTCTTTTATTGTTCTTTAGGGCTATGTTTGATAAGAACATTTCCCCTCATCTAGCTTAACAGAGACACAAGCAATGCAGAAACCATTGGCAAATTTGTAATGAAAGGTGACTTCTGACTCATAGAAAGGAAAGGGTTTTATAAATATTTAAGGTAGGTATAGGCCTCTCTCTCTTCTCTCTCCTTCTCTGTCTCATCTATCCATTATCTGTCCATGCAGGTACAATGGATGTGGCATGTAGGAGTCACTCTTAGAGAAAAAAAAGAAACTAAGTTTTCTTGGCCTGATTAAATGAGAGAATGCACTTATCATTAATTGGGTTTCAGAAGACTATGGGAATGGCATATTTGGGAGGAAAAATCAAGTTCTGTTTTGAGTGTTCTCTTTGAGATGCCTATCAGACATCCGGGAGAGAGTATTTATGCAGAACTCAGGGGAGAGGCCACATGTGTTTGACCACCTCTGCATATGGAGGGAAGTTAAAGCCAATTGGATGGATGAGATGAGCTCGCAGAAAAATGTAAGAAAGATAGGAGACATTTGGAGACTGAGTCTTCATGCAATGCCATGCCTTGGTCAGGGAAATGAGTAAGAGAGGCTAAGAAGGAGTGAGTAGAGTGACAGGAGGAGAAATGAGAGAATGGAGAGAATGGCTTTTTGAGATCAAGTGAGGCAATGTATCATGAAAATGAGAGGAGTCGATGGTGTCAAATGCTGAGTTGAGTAAGATCATACCGGAAAAATGACCATTAGATTCGATAACATGGGGTTGACCTTGCCGAGGGTGATTTTCCTCTTGTTGTCAGTCCAATTGAAGTGATTTCAAAAGATTATGATGGAAAAAAGATGGGATTCAGGGATTGTAGATGCTTTTGATGAGTCCCGCTATAAAGGGAAGAAGACGTCTGGACAAGAAGCTAGAGAGGCGTGTGAGTTCAAGGGAGGTTCTTTTCTTTCACTGTTTTTCAAGATGGGAGCATCTTTTCATGATCATGGAAATGAGTCACAGAGAGGAAAACATTTTGTGAGAGAGGATGGAAAATTAGGACACTGATATCTTTGAGTAGACTAGAGGGGATGACATTCAGGACACCAGTGGAGGGAGGGGTTGTCCTTACATACAGGTAAACAGATACTATCAAAACAATGAACTCAAGAAAAGAGGGGATTGACCTACTGATTTATAGATGACTGTCACAGTGATAGATAGCTAATCATATTGTCTACTGGCAAGAACTAGGTTTTGTTTTATGAATAAGAAGGGATGATGCTCTGGAAGCCAAATGAAGAGTTGGGAGGACATCTGTACCACCTCCAAGCCCACTAGTTCAAGGGCTTTAAAAGAACAGGCTGAAGCACATGCAGTGTCCCCAAGGGTCAGGCAGGCTTCAGCTAGAGGAGAAAGGTGGAGGGAACCTCTAGAGGAGAAAGGTAGAGGGAACCTTTAGAGGAGAAAAGTAGAGGAAACGCTCAGAGATGTGGTTGGAATATAGATTATTTTGCTAATGACCTGGAGTTCCAGAAGGCAGAGTGGAAGGAGTTGGGCTCTGTGGAGGTATCAGGGCTCAGAGATGTACAAAATGAAATGGGGTGAGTTTCTGGTTGATAAGGAATGACTTGTGAATTGGTGACTAAGGTATATAGGCTGAAGGACTGATAAGATTATTTAATATATGTGGTGGCGAGGGTATGCACACTAGGAGCGAGGAGAAGATTTCCCAAGAGTCAAGCATATAATAATGGTGGAAACAAGATGGGATTCAAGAATTGTAGGTTCTTTTGATGACTCCTGCTATAAAGGGAAAAAGACAACTAGACAAGAAGCTAGAGAGGCATGTGAGTTCAAGGGAGGTTCTTTTCTTTCCTTGTTTTTAAAGATGGAAGCATCTCTGCACTTCGGTGTCATCACTCTGATGGTGGTATGACGACTGGGAGAGGGCAGTGCATGCAGACCTCTGTGGGCATTCCCTGGTAGCTTTGCCAGACAGGGCTTCCTCATACGGCTGTGCATGTTGGACACTGCACAACTCCAGAGGAAGCTATTTACATTTATTTGATGTGAATGGTACTCTGTACAATGGTAGCTCTCTCTTTATAGGTGAGTGACATGAGGTATGTATGTGGGGCTTATTATTCCTCATTTTATTGATGAGGCAATTGAGGTACAGATGAGTCCAGTGACTTTCCTGATTTCACGTTGCTACCAGTAATGGAGCCAGATTTTGATTCCAGCGTTTGTCAGCACTCTTGAGCTCAGTGCTGCCTCTTGAATGCCAAGATCTCTCTGTCCCTCTGAGGCTATTACTAATAATCAAAAACAAACAAACATTAAAATGCCCTTGAAGGGAAGAGCATCGATGTATATAAGAGAACAATTTACAAACAAAAGCTGTCTTTAATGTTACAGGCTTGCTTCAATCTTTTGATGGCTTTTGACTGTCCATTCTTATTTAAGACTGAGAGATGAAAGTCATTGGAAGCCATGTGTGCATGGTCATTGAATGCTAAGATTCCATTTAGGGTCGTTGGACTGGGACCTGACCCCTTTGTTAGAGAGATCCCAAAATATGAGTATTTGTAGGTCTTTCCCCTTGGACTGGATTATTTCTCTAGGGAAGATCCTCCACTTCCTGCCTGAAGTGTCTGGCCACCAGTATCCTGAGACCAAAGTAAGGTAAGTGGGCTGGGATAGCTCCTTTCAGTATTTGGGTTTTATATTAAAGCCTTTGTTTTCAGCCCTTTGCTAAAACCTTCCAGCTCCTTGCTAAAAGCTCTCACTGTATCTGAAACTTCCAAACCCAGAACCTCCAGTTCAGTAATTGTGTTGTTATAGAAACCTCTTGCACCCCACTTTAAATCCTCTCTGTCCACCTCTTATTCCAGCCACCACTGTGATGACAAATCCCATGTGGGTGTGGCTAGCCTTATGCAGGGACCCTGGGTAGCATTTGGACCCCAACTCTTGGCCCTGCCCCTGAGCTTCTATGGGGCCTAGAAGTGCAAACCCAGTGGGCACTGGCACAGGGCAACCTGGCAGGGTAGGGAAGCTGACACCACCCGTCAGTGGTAGATGGAGATGAGAGAAAGTACATTCCTCTCTCCTCACCCAGGGAAGATGGTTCTGAGCCCATTTCACAAGGCTTCGTAGACAGTCCCATCAGATGGAGTAACTAATCACTCGTAGTCCTGGCCAATATGATAATGACCCTGGCTGTTTCACTTTTCACTTCTGCTGTTCCTTTACTCCTACTTCTTGGGATCATATTCCTAGATGAACGACTCACACATAAGTCCTTAGCTCAAGCCCTGTCTTCCAGGGCATGTGTGTGAAGAAGTAGGTGTCTGCATATATGCATAGCTTTCAGGAGCTGGGTTGACCCAGTGACTGGGAAAGAGGACAGAGCCATCTGAGGTTGTAAGTATTCTGTACACAAAAGTTCCCCCATCTCCTTTTCTTAGCCCCCACCCCACAGTCCTACTTTCAGTTCAGTTCCTGAGGCTTTCTCACAGTTCAGTGGTGCAAATCGCCTTGCTTTTTATTGCTTTCTTTCTCCACAGATTAGGTTTCAGCTCTTTCCACTCTGATATATTATTTACCACCCATGCATCCGCTTTGCCTCTTCTAAAATCTCATTGACGTCTCTCATCTGGCATCATCTCAACTGTTCTTGTTGTCCTTTTAGGTTCATACCTTCCCGTTACGCATTTGCTTTCTTTTTAGGGGACCTTCCAGAGGGACAGTCCAGAGATAAACACGCTTCTTCTATGCCATCCTCATCTTGGGCCTTAGCGTTTTCTTTGCTACATGCTGTCTCATAAAGAACCTGAACCCTGAGTTTCGGTCTTTGTAACTTGTGATTAATGAGATTTTGGGAGAGACAACAAATGCCTCAGAGACTTGATTTCTTCATCTGTAAAATTAGCTATGTGAATTGATCTCTTAGATCTCTTGTCGCTCTAAAGCACTATTGATGATCTAACTTCCACTTTTGGCCCTCTGAGAAACTCATAGAAGCTATTAGTGCTCAGTATCTAATGGCAGAATTTGATGAATGCTTTGGTTTAGGGAGACCATGTTGTATACTACCTCCCAGGAAATGCCTGGATGGTTGAGATTTCCATCTGCTCAGGCCCCGGAGACAGCTGGTATTAACTCTGCAGGAATGTTTTTTATTCAACGTGTTTTTGTCTCTTTGGAATCCATTGGATAGTTTCTCTCCTTTGGCACCTTCAGAAAGCTTTGTAGGACATTGACCTTCAATTCTGTAGATACTCCTCGGCTGCTACATTCACTGCTTTCCTTTCTCTAGGATTATTTATTGTCTAAAATAGATTTGGATAGAGGGGTCAAAAATGGACACAAAACCCATGTCCTATTTGTATGTACACACACACACACACACACACACACACACACACACACACACACGGGTTGGGGAATGGAGGGAAAGGGAGAAAGAGAGATAGCACAATGGGAATATCTCATCGTCTTGGAGTCCTAAGTTCTCCCAGGCATCAGTGAAGTATATTTGCCATCTAGGGACAGGGCTGGCTTCTCTCTAATTCATTTATTAAATTCTAGTCCTCACTGGTTTCAATCTCCCTTTTTTTTTTCCTACAAATGATTTGACATTTAGTGTGTGGCAGCTCTAGAAATGATTTTTGAATTCTTATCCAAGCTAAAGAACATGAAAGGGAAGTATCTGGTGACATTAAACCTAGAATAGCACCTGTCCCTGTCTCCTTGCAGAAACCCAGCGCCTCCTATTCAACCGTCAAACTCAGCTCAAGTATCACTTCCTTTGAAAAGATTTCCTTAATTGTCCCAGACAAGGTGAGACACTCCCTCCTATTTTTCTCCTGGATTACATCATAATTCTATGGCAATATATACATGTTTCCTTTAAAATAAATATCACCTTGATTTATAATTCTAGATGAGAAACAAGTTAGTAAAATGAGACTCATTCGTTTGGGCTGGAAACAAAAACCTGTATTGCCACATTTTAAGGAGAGGAGCTAGATGGTTATATAGGCATTGCCTGAGGAATCAAATAAAGCTGGCTGTGTCTGTGCACCATTAAATTTTCACCTCCATCCCCTGTGAGAAGGTGAGGTTGAGGAGGCTGAGGAAGGAAATTCCTTTGAGGAGGGCTTTCAGAATAATCGGACACTTCCCTCTACTTGGCTGCCTCACCACTGCCACAGGGATGGGGAAAATGGGATGTGGTGTTCCTGCCTCATGATGAGTGAAAGGCAATTCAAGAAAACCAGGTGCAGGCTGCAGAAGTTTCCCCTGGAGTGTGCAGAATTGAGAGCCTGGTGTCTGATCCCCAGGTAAGCTCACGGAGAGAGGATGTGGCTGCAGCTCCATGGCCAGCAGCAAAACCAAGAAGACTGGTTTGTCTGAGCAAGCGTCATCTCCACAGACAGCAACACAGAGCTGAGGGTCTTCTGAACATTCTTCTTTTTGGAGATGCCTGGGGATTGTCTTCAAAATGATCCATTTCAGGAAGATCACCATGGGAGAGAGGAATCCTGAGAGGGAGGTGGTCCATAGACACTCGGGGGCAAAGGGGAGAATTGTGGGGGCAGCTGGGATGAGGCATTCCTCAGTTGGAAGGACAGAGAATCTTAAGAAATGCAGAAAATGCAGAAACACAAGAGGAGGAAGAGACAGATAGACAGAGAAAGAGGAAGACAGAAACACAAAGATGGAGAGACAGGCAGAGGTAGAGAGACAAAGAGAGAGAGACATACACACACAGAGGAGGAGGGGAGATAGAGGAGGGAGAGTTGTTTATGCAACCCAGGGGCACCAATGCCAATCAACAGCTGTACTTTCCCTGTAAATGTAAAAGGCACCTTGTCTCCTGATGCCCTTGCACCTACATCCAGCCTTGGAAGCATCAGCCATAGGAGCTAGTGAGGCAAGGATGAAGCTGAAGAAAAATCAGCAACTGACCACACTTTCCTTAATGGCCTTGTCTGTCCAGTGACCGCAGCAAGGGCTCCTCTTGGCTCTTCTATATCTTGTTTGCTCTCTGATTGACATCCAGCTCTTTTCTGTGTACTATACCCTGAATGCCTTTTCCTCTCCCTTACCATGGTCACCAACGACCTTCTGAACTCAGCTGAGGCACACTTTTTTTTTTTTTTTTTTTTTTTTTTTTTTTGAGACGGAGTCTCGCTCTGTCGCCCAGGCTGGAGTGCAGTGGCCAGGTCTCCACTCACTGCAGCCTTGACCTCCCGGGTTCACGCCATTCTCCTGCCTCAGCCTCCCAAGTAGCTGGGACTACAGGCGCCGCCACCTCGCCCGGCTAGTTTTTGTATTTTTAGTAGAGACAGGGTTTCACCCTGGTCTCGATCTCCTGACCTCGTGATCCTCCCGCCTTGGCCTCCCAAAGTGCTGGGATTACAGGCGTGAGCCACCGCGCCCGGCTGAGGCACGCTTTTAATATGATTCCATTCCTGGGCCATTTCCATCTCTGAAATTCTTCACCCCTGGTGAGCACTGGCATGTCTAAGGGCGGGACACAAGGCACATGGCTGCGGCAGCGCCCCGTGCAGGAGAGGGGAAGGCTTGCCCATGGCAGAAGCTAAACTGGTCCGTGGAGGGTCTGCCAGGGAGGGAATAGGGTCCAAAGCACACAAGCTGTATTTGATTCGGACAGTGGTTGGCGGAAACAGACTCTCCAATGAAGGCTGCAGAGTTCTGGTGCAGATCACGCCATCTGGAAATGCGGGATCTTCAGCCGGGCTGTCTCCTGAGACTTGCTACCACATAGAGTGTCCTGCCAGGCTGCGGTTCAGGAGGAGAGTCTTATGCTGGAAGAAAGAGTCCTGTGTACTGGAATGGGTAAAAAAAATATGGCACTTTTATTTATTCGTCCATATAATTCAGTTCCACTTTGAAAAAGTTAGGTGTGGTTGACACGATTCTGGACTCATGATTTTCAAACATTTATGTGCATAGGCATCATTTGGGGGACCAATACTGATTCTTGGGACTTACACTGTGATTCGAGTTTAGGGTGGGCCCTGGAAATATGTACTGGAAGAAGTTTTCCAGGTGACACGACACATGGTCCCCAGACCCCCAGACCACTAGGCATATGACCCAACTCCCACCAATTTCCATTTTTCTAGAGGCTGAACACAGAGTTTGCCTATGCTGCTTCTCCCTCCTAGTGTTATGTAATTAAAGCTAAGCCTTTGAGCAATTCAAGAGGGGCTGGGGGATGGAGGTTGCAATTAGATTTTCCGGCAGTAGCGTGACAACAGATGATTTCAGCCCGTGGAGAGGCAGGTGGGGACTGATTCTAACAATGGGCAGAAAGATCTGTGAGTCACTCTCCCGTCTTACTAAATGTTTGCCCACACGGAAGATTTGCTCCATCACTTCATAATGATGCTATGAAATTGTGCTTCCTCCTTGGCACTGCCTGCTGGTTAATTTATAGGACACAGAGGACGAGGCAAGTAATTAGGTTTTGTTTTTTGTTATTGTTGGGTGACTCAAATGCAGTTGTTTTCTTGTCATGGCTGATTTCTGGAAAGTGCGCTGGTCTGACACATCCACATGTGAAAGCCAGAGCATGTTTATGTTTTATCTGAAAAATAACTTCTTTCAAAGCTGTTTTTCTTTCTGCACACAGTGGAGATTAAAAATAGAAACCGTTAGCCTCAGAGGGAGTGGGGAGCAGAGCCCCTGGGTTCTGAACAGCTTAGGTAGTTTAGAACAAACAAACAAACCTTTCTCTTCTATTTTTAGTAGAGAAGCCAGTATTTCCAACAAGTGGACTTTAAAAAACAAACAAACAAGCAAACAAAACCTGTGGAGATTGTTTCTTAGTGGTACAAATCATTCCTTAGACACTTACCGAAGGGATGACTTGGATGCCAGGTTTGCATGCAAAAAAGCAGCTCTCCAGCAGATGATAATGTGGCTTTTGTTGTGTTTTTTCAAGGACTGGGTCGTCGTTTCTAGATGACCTATAATATATTATTCTTTCCCTTGCTCAGTGCTGCTATTTACAACCTCAAGAACAGAACAAAGCAGGCCAGCTTGTTGTGGTACTGAAATTATGCAGTTAGCTTCACAAGTATTGTGGCTAAATGGCCCCCTTCATTAATTCGGTCATTTATTCCACATATGTTAATAAATAACTTGATGCTGGATACTGTCCTAAGCCCTGGGGATACAGCTGTGAACAAAGCAGCAATAAATTTCTGTGATAAGGTTAGAGTCTGATTCCAGGGCCCTTCTGTGAGTGATTTGGATATGACTTTGGGAAAGGTGACAAAACTCCTTGAATCTGAATTTTCTCACTTGTCAAATGAGTTTTGTGTTATCAGTGTTTCTCAAAATTTCCTCCTCACAGCTGGGAGCAGTGGCTTATGCCTATAATCCCAGGACTTTGGGAGGCCGAGGTGGGGAGATCTCTTGAACTTGGGAGTTCAAGACCAGCCTGGCCAACATAGTGAAACCTCATCTTTACCAAAAATACAAAAAATTAGCTGGGCGTGGTGATGCACATCTGTGGTCCCAGCTACTCAGGAGGCTGAGATGGGAGGAAGCCTTGAGCCTGGGAGGCAGGTTCTGCAGAGAGTTGAGATTGCACCACTGCACTCCAGCCTGGGTGACAGAGTGAGATCTTGTCTCAAAAAATAAAAATAAAAATAAATCCTTTGTCATAAGCATCCCTGGGAATGCCTGGTGAGCAGAAGTGGCTTCCCTAGAGGTTCTGATTCGGTATGTCTGGACCAGCCTTGTCCAGTGGAAATAGAATGTGAGCCACACATAGAATTTCAAATTTTCTAGCACGTATAGTTTTAGAAAAGTAAAAATAAATAGACGAAATTAATCCTAATATCTTGTATTTCATTTACTCTATTTGAAATCTCAACATTTCAACATAGAACCAATTTAAAGTAGTAATGAGTTATTTTACCTTCTTCTTTTGTATTTAGTCTTCAAAATCGATCATGTTTCCTACACTTATAGCACAACTCAGTTCAAAGTAGCCACATGTCATGTGCTCAGCAGCCGCCAGTGGCCAGTGGCCACCATGTTGGACAGTGCATGGGACCTTGGAATCTACATTTAACAAATGGCCCAGGTGGCTCTTATGATGGAGCAAGTGGGGAGAGCATAGTCTGGGTCTTCTCTAAGCAAGCTCCCAACTCTAATATTCCATCAGAATATGAAGGGTTAGGGGAAGCACATTAGTGGGTCTACCACTCAACTGGCAATTAATGCATGTTCATATTTTCAGAACATCAATTTCATGACCGATTTTGCTTTCCTCTGTTTTCTCTCCCTCCCATCCTCCTTGTCTTTTAAGCTGACAATCAGGAAGACATAATGGTACTAGAGATGATTCAGAGAAGAGAATTTCAAATGATGAAGGGGATAAGAAAGCTGTCTTATAAGGATAAACTACAAAGAACAAAAGTTTTCAAGCTAGAAAAACCAGGCTGAAGGTGATCAAAGTCTGTAAAGTTATGAAGTCGATGGAAAGAATGAACATGAATGTTTTAAAATCCAAAAATAGCACAACAACAGGAACAATTGGGAAGCCTTAGGACAAAATAATGAGAAAAAAGTATGTTAGGCAGCAGATACCGAAGTTAGAGAACTCATTCTCTATGGCTTAGCAAAGGATATATTGCAAACAATTCAAATAATGTTTTGGCATGAGTCATATTGTCTTACAATATCCCAAGACATTCTGTATATCCTTAGTAAGTAGTTAAGTTTGATTTTAGAAAGAACACTTTTCATCCGTCCATCTATCCTCCCGCCCATATATCTGCTCATTAAATTTTATAAGGGCCTAAACTGTAAAATAGGTTTTGTTGGGGGTTTTTAATATATAGAACTTCATTTAATATACTCAATAATCCTCTAAAGTAATGCTACTATGTCTATTTAAGAGATGGAGAAAGGCCTCAGAGAGATTAAGTGACTTGTCCAATGCATTTGGCTGGCAAGTCATGTTAGTGATTGATATATTTTTAAAATAAATTTCATTGTATATATTTAAGGTAAACAACATGATGTTATAAAATGCATTTATATATATGCAGTGTCCCCTTATCCATGACTTTGGTTATCTTAGTTTCAGTTACCCAAGGTCAACTGTGATCTAAAAATAAATGAGGACAGAAAGTTGAATACTGCATGTTCTCACTCATATGTAGAAGCCAAAAAAAAGTTGATCTGATAGAAGCAAAAAATAAGACATTGGATACTAGAGGCTGGGAAGCGTGGTGGAAGAGGAAATAAGGAGAGATTCGTTAAAAAACACAAAATTATAGGTAGATAAAAAGAATAACTTCTAGTGTTCTACATTACTGTAGGATGGCTATAGTTAACAATGATACATAGTTTCAAATAGCTAGGAGGATATTGAATGTCTGACACAAAGAAATGATAAATGTTTGAGATGATGGATATGCTAATTGCCCTTATCTGATTACTATATGTTATACATAATACAATAATATGTATATCACAAATATGTACAATATGACATTTAAAAATTAAAATATTTTTAAAAGATATTTTGAAAGAAACCATACTCACATAACTTTTATTATAGTATACTGTTATAATTGTTCCATATGATCATATAATTAATACTAATTTATTGTTAATTATTGTTGTTAATCTCTTATTGTGCTTAATTTATAAATTAAATTTTATCCTAGGTATGTGATATGGTTTGGCTATTCCCCGCTGCCCCCAGATCCCACCTTGAATTGTAATAATCCCCACGTGTCAAAGGCGGGGCCAGACAGAGATAATTGAATCATGGAGGCAGTCTCCCCCATACTGTTCTTGTGGTAGCGAATGGGTATCACAAAATCTAATGGTTATATAAACAGGCATTTCTCTACACATGCTCTCTTGCCTGCCACCATGTAAGACGCCCCTTTGCTCTTCCTTCATCTTCCACCTTGATTGTGAGGCCTCCCCAGCCATATGTAACTGTGAGTTCATTAAATTTCTTTCATTTATAAATTATCCAGTCACAGGTATGTCCTTATTAGCAGCATGAGAACAGACTAACACAGTAAACTGTACCAGTAGAGTAGGGTGCTGCTGTAAAGATACCTGAAAATGTGGAAGCAAATTTACAAGTGGGTAACAGGCAGAGGCTGGAGTAGTTTGGAAGGCTCAGAAGAGGTCAGGAAGATGTGGGAAAGTTTGGAACTTTACCTAGGGACTTAGAATGGCTTTGACCAAAATGCTGATAGTAATAGAGACAATGAAGTCCAGGTTGAGATGCTCCCAGATGGTGATGAAGAACTTGTTGGGAACTGAAATAAAGGTGATTCTTGCTATGTTTTAGCAAACAGACTGGTGGCATTTTGCCCCTGCCCTAGAGACCTATGGAACTTTGAACTTGAGAGGGATGATTTAGGGTATCTGGTGGAAGAAATTTCTAAGTGGCAAAGTGTTCAAGAGGAAACAGAGCATAAAAGTTTGCAAAACTTGCAATGTGACAGTACAGTAGAAAAGAAAAACCCATTTTCTGGGAAGAAATTCAAGCCAGCTGCAGAAATTTGCATAAGTAATGAGGAGCCAAATATTAATCACCAAGACAGTGAGGACATTATCTCCAGGGCATGTCAGAGACATTTGCAGCAGCCTCTCCCATCCCAGGCCCAGAGGCCTAGGAGGAAAATGTGGTTTTGTGGGCTGGGCCCAGGGCCCCCTGCTGTGTGCAGCCTAGGAACTTGCTGCCCTGTGTCCCAACTGCTCCCACCATGGCTAACAGGAGCCAAGGTATAGCTCAGGCTGTGGCTTCAGAGGGTATAAGCCCCAAGTCTTGGCAACTTCTAACTGCTGTTGAGCCTGTGGGTGTACAGAACAAGAATTGAGGTTTGGGAACCTCTGCCTAGTTTTCACAGAATGTATGGAAGTGCCTGGATGTCTAGGCAGAAGTTTGCTGCAGGGGTGGGGCCCTCATGAAGAACCTCTGCTAGGACAGTGCAGAAGGGAAATGTGGGGTTGGAGCCCCCACACAGAGCCCCCACTGGGGCAGTACCCAGTGGAGCTGTGGGAAAAGGACCACTGTCCTCCAGACCCCTGACAACTTGCACTGTATGCCTGGAAAAGTCACAGATACTCAACACCAGCTGGTGAAAGCAGCTGGAAGGGGGCTGTCCCTGCAAATCCACAGGGGTGGGGCTGCCTAATGCCATGAGAGCCCACTTCTTGCATCAGCATGACCTGGGTGTGAGACATGGAGTCAAAGGAGATCATTTTGGAATGTAAAGGTTTAATGACGACCCTGTTGGGTTTTGGACTTGCATAGGGCCTGTATCCCCTTTGTTTTGGCCACTTTCTCCCGTTTGGAATGGGTGTATTCAATGCCTGTATCCCCATTGTATCTAGCAAGTAATTAACTTGGTTTCAATTTTACAGGCTCATAGGTGGAAGGGACTTGCCTTGCCTCAGAAGAGACTTTGGACTATGGACTTTTGAGCTAATGCTGAAATAAGTTAAGACTTTGGAGGACTGTTGGGAAGGCATTCTTATTTTTGAAATGTGAGTACCTGAGATTTGAGAGGGGCCAGGGTGGAATGATATGGTTTGGCTATGTCCCCACCTAAATCTTACCTTGAATTGTAATAATCCTCATGTGTCAAGGGTATGTCTTTATTAGCAGCATGAGAACAGACTAATATAGTATGTATGTATAGGACAAAAACATAGTATGTATTGGGTTTGGTACTTCAGGCATTCACTGTGGGTCTTGGAACATATCCTCCAGGGATAAGGGCAGACTACTCTAAAATGGTTACTGTCTTAGTTTGTTTTTCATTGCTGTTACAAAACACCACAGACTAGGTAATTTATACAGAAAAGTTTATTTGGCACACAGTCTGGAGGCTAGGAAGTCCAAGAGATTGGTGTCAGCCAGTGGCAAGTGTTCTCCCATGGTAGAAGGATGGCAAGCTTAAGGGAGTACATGAGACAGAGGAAAAACGTAGGGCCAAACCCCTGTGATACCACAATAGCAATAATCCATTCATGACAGTGGTACCCTCACAATCCAATCACCTCTCAAATGCCCCACCTTCCAATACCATTACAATGGCAATTCAGTTTCCAGCATGAGTTTTGGAGGAGACATTCAGACTATATCAGTTACTATAGTGGAACAAGTTCATTGTAACTACATTCATTGCTCTATACAAAAGGCAGGATGTGGGAACAGATGTCTATGAAGCTGGCCCAGAGTATTCTTATGAGTACACTGGAAACTTCCTTTTCTCAGGAGAAGATCTGTCACCAAGACTGAATTGAGTGCCTCTGCCAGAACTCCATGGTACAAAGCCAGCACTCCCAGTGCCCATATCAGGGGATTTTGGAAATCCCCTGCCAGTGCTTCTGGGAGCCTTTGTGTTACTATCACAGAGCAGTTGCAGATGTGCTCAATCAGTTTGGTTTGTTAAGCTTTCATGAGACAATGCAGTGTGACAACCTTTAGGAAATACTAAACCTTGTTAGAATCATAAAAGTACACACTATCAAAACTAGAGGAAAACATTCAGTTGATCTTTTCCAACTTGATTGTTCATATTAATGGCTCTACTGATATGTATTAGTGACCTTAGACTAGAGCTGGAATTAGAATCAGTAGCCTGGGTCCCAGTCCAAAGCCCTTTCTAAGTTAGTAGGTTTTGCAAACATTGACCTTTCATTGGTATCTAGTATGCAAAGCAAGTCAGCATTTGACATTTTATTTCTTGATATTTGATTGAGATGCCTGAAATATGTCACATTAAACTGAAAAACATCAGGACTGATAATATGCAAAAATTATTTACAGCTTGTAATTGAAGATTAAATGTTGAAGGAAATTCTGGGTGACTTCAGAGGAGAGGCTTACATTTCTCCCCTTTCTTTTTGTTATGTTCTACTTTTGAATTTTTTTACACGTTATTTTCTCCATCTGCAATATCTTCCTCACTCATCTTTCTCCATTTGGTCCATGATATTGTTTGGCTCTATGTCCCCACCCAAATCTCATCTGGAATTGTAATCCTAGAATTCCCATGTGTTGTGGGAGGGACCCAGTGGGAGATAATTTGAATCACGGGGGCAGTTTCCCTCAGACCGTTCTCGTGGTAGTGAATAAGTCTCTATTCACTTATAGGGATCTAATGGTTTTATCAGGGGTTTCCACTTTTGCATCTTCCTCATTTTCTCTTGCTGCTGCCATGTAAGAAGTGCCTTTCACCTCCCGCCATGATTTTGAGGCCTCCCCAGCCACGTGGAACTGTAAGTCCAATTAAACCTTTCTCCTTCCCAATCTTGAGTATGTCTTTATCAGCAGCATGAAAATGGACTAATACACTAAATTGGTACCAGTAGAGTGGGATGCTGCTGAAAAGATACCCAAAAATGTGGAAATTACTTTGGAACTGGGTAGCAGGCAAAGGTCGGAACAGTTTGGAGTCATCAGAAGAAGACAGAAACATGTGGAAAAGTCTGGAACTCCCTAGAGACTTGTTGAATAACTTTGAACAAAATGCTGATAGTGATATGGATGATGAAATTCAGTTTGAGGTGGTTTCAGATGGATATGAGGAACTTGTTGGGATTTGGAGCATAGGTAACTCGTTTTATGTTTTAGCAAGGAGACTGATGGCATTTTGCTCCTGCCCTAGAGATGTGTGGAACTTTGAACTGGAGAGAGATGATTTAGGGTATCTGGCAGAAGAAATTTCTAAGCAGCAAAGCAAGCATTCAAGAGATAACTTGGGTGCTGTCAAAGGCATTCAGTTTTAACAGGGAAACAGAGCATAAAATTTGGAAAATTTGCAGACTGACAATGCAATAGAAAAGAAAATCCAATTTTCTGAGGAGAAATCCAAGCTGGCTGCAGAAATTTGCATAAGTACCAAGGAGACAAATGTTAATACCCAAGACAATGAGGAAAATGTCTCCAGGGCATGTCAGAGGTCTTCACAGCAGCCTCTTCCATCACAGGCCTGGAGGCCTAGGAGGAAAAGATGGTTTTGTGGATATGGCCCGGGTCCCTATGCTGTGTGCAGCCTAGGGACTTTGTGCCCTGCATCCCAGCTGCTCCAGCTGTGGATGAAAGGGCCAGCATAGAGCTTGAGTGATGGCTTCAAAGGGTGTAAGCCCCAAGCCTTGGCAGCTTCCAAGTGGTGTTGAGCCTCTAGGTGCACATAAGTCAAGAATTGGGGTTTGGGAACCTCCGTCTAGATTTCAGAAGATGTATGGAAGTGCCTGGATGCCCAGGAAGAAGTTTGCTGCAGAGACGAGGCTCTCATGGAGAACCTCTGCTAGGGCAGTGCAGAAGGGAAATGTGGGATTGGAGCCCCCACACAGAGTTCCTACTGGTGCACTACCTAGTGGAGTTGTGAGAAGAGGGCCATCATCTTTCAGACTCCAGAATGGTAGATCCACCTGCAGCTTGCACTGTGTACCTGGAAAAGCCACAGATATTCGGCACCAGGTCATGAAAGCATCGGGAAGGGAGGCTGTACCCTGCAAAGCTACAAAGGCAGAGCTGCACAAGACCATGGGAACCCACCTCTTGTATCAGTGTGACCTGGATCTGAGACCTGAAGTAAAAGGAGATGATTTTGGAACTTTAAAATTTGACTTCCCCACTGGATTTCGGACTTACATGGGCCCTGTAACCCCCCTGTTTTGGCCAGTTTCTCCATTTGAAATGGCTGTATTTACCCAATACCTGTACCCCCATTGAATCTAGGAAGTAACTAGCTTGCTTTCGATTTTACAGTCTCGTAGGTGGAAGGGACTTGCCTTGTCTCAGATGAAACTTTGGACTGTGGACTTTTGGGTTAATGCTGAAATGAGTTAAGACTTTGGGAAGTCACGATTGGTTTTGAAATATGAGGACAAGAGATTTGGAGGGGCC
Source organism: Macaca mulatta (assembly GCF_049350105.2). Classification (NCBI taxonomy): domain Eukaryota; kingdom Metazoa; phylum Chordata; class Mammalia; order Primates; family Cercopithecidae; genus Macaca; species Macaca mulatta. The sequence goes on from NC_133408.1 coordinate 192,877,873, forward strand.
AGGAGTGGAATGATATGGTTTGGCTCTGTGTCCCCACCCAAATCTCATCTTAAATTGTACTCCCAGAATTCCCATGTATTGTTGGGGGGGACCTGGTGGGAGACAATTGAATCATGGAGGTGGTTTCCCCCATACTGTTCTCTTGATAATGAATAAGTCTCATGAGTTCTGATGGTTTTATCAGGGATTTGCACTTTTGCTTCTTCCTCATTTTCTCTTGCCACAGCCATGTACGAAGTGCCTTTTGCCTCCTGCCATGATTCTGAGGCCTCCCCAGCCATGTGGAACTGTAAGTCCAATTAATCCTCTTTTTCTTCCCACTCTTGGGTATGTCTTTATCAGTGGCATGAAAACGAACTAATGCAGTCCGCATTCGGTGATATCCACTGTATTCATTGGAATAGAACAGATATGCTGTGGTGGCAAAACAAAAGCCCTGGAAAGACTGTATTTCTCACAACACTGTCAGCTATGGGTGGAGTGGCTTCTCTGCGTGGGCTCCCCTGCAGTGCTCCCTTGCACTGGTCTTCTGCATGGGTCTCCTGTAAGCTCTCCTACACAGGTCTCCTGAAGGTTCTCCTGCTGGGTCTCCTGCAGTGTTCTCCTGCATGGGTCCTTTGCATGGTCTCCTGTGAGCTCTCCTGTCTGAGTCTCCTGAAGGTTCTCCTACTGGGTCTCCTACAGTGCTCTCCTGCATGGGTCTTCTGCATGCATCTTTTGCAGTGATTCCCTGCATGGGTCTTCTGCATGAGTCTCCTGCAAGCTCTCCTACGGAGGTCTTCTGCATCCATCTCCTGTAGAGCTCCCCTGCATGAGTCTCCTGCAAGCTCTTCTGCATGGGTCTTCTGCATCCATTTCCTGTCGTACTCCCCTGCTTGACTTTTTTGCATGGGTCTCCTGCAATGCTTCCCTGCATGGGTCTTCTGCATCCATTTCCTGTCGTACTCCCCTGCTTGACTTTTTTGCATGGGTCTCCTGCATGGGTCTCCTGCAGTGCTCCCCTCCATGGGTCTTCTGCATCCATTTCCTGTCGTACTCCCCTGCTTGACTCTTTTGCATGGTTCTCCTGCATGGGTCTCCTGCAGTGCTCCCCTGCATGGGTCTTCTGCATGGGTCTCCTGCATGAGTCGCCTGAAGTTTCTCCTGTATGGGTCTCCTGCAGCGCTCCCCTGCATGGGTTTTTTGCATGGGTCTCTTGCAATACTGTCCTTCATGACTCTGCTTTGTGGCTCTTCTGTTGACACAGGCTTTCTTATTGGCAGAGACCTAAACTGCTTCCACACTGCAGTGCCTCCGTGTTAGAGTCCTTTCCTTCTAGCCACATGGTGAGAGAGAGAGAGGAGAGAAAGGAGAAGTAAGACGAAAGTGCAGATGCCTAGAAAAGACACATATGGTGGGATTTGCCTCAGACCTCAGCTGGCAAGAGAGACACCATTCCTGATCATGTCCCAAGAATTAGTTAAATGACCTCATCCAGGTATCCTGGTCTGGAAATTAGGAGGATCATATGGGTACTTGGTAAGTAGGAATGGTCTCTGCGATGTCATATCTGGATGCTGTCACCCTGCCCCTATTATCCTTCGAGAAGCCTTCCATAAGAACTTTATTTTGAGCTTTCCTTCAGCAAGATGGGTTTGAATTGTTTACTGACAGTCTCAGTTCAATGACAGACCAGTAAGCTCTTTCAGGGAAGGAAGCTTGTAAATGTCTCTTATATGATGCTACCACCTTTTCTGCATGCCCTCAACCTTTGCTTCCACTTCTCCTCATTTTTCTCATTCATGATGCTAAGTGTGATGCTTTGCCCATCATAGGTGATCAACATGGGCTGGAAGTTGGGTGTTAGGCTTCATTGAAGGTGGAGGGGTAAAGGCTACTTTGATTATCCATCCGAGCAGAAAAAGGAGCCACAGCTTACCAGCTACATACCTGAGAAAATCATGGGGTTGTTATTCACCATAAGTGCATTAATTTTTGGTCAACATGTTGTCCTAAGTATACAAGTGAATCTAGTCCCTAACTGCCTTGTGATTCTAGACTATAGAAGGTGACCATTCTACCATATCCTGGAGTATTGTGTTCATTTCTGGAAACCCTGAAAGTAGAGATTTGAACAAATGATTAGGTGAAGGAACTGGAACCTGGAGAATCATAAAAAACATGACTTACATTCAAATATTTGTAGGTCTATATTATAGGGTGCTAAGGTGATGAAAGTTAATTTGTTTGCCTGCAAGAAGCAAAGTATAATTTATAGACAGATAGGTTTAAATTTCATGTTCAGAAAAATGTTATTAATAACAGGAAGTCTCTGAAAGCAAAGTGGAGCTGTGAGTTATTGTCCATACATGGGCAGAAGCTGGTAAATCTTGCTGACGTCATATTAGAGAAAGTTCCTGCATCAGACACAGCATAGGAATACATGATGTGCTTTGGTTTCCTCTCTGAGGTTCTCTTATACTATCTTGTCTTTGAGTCTTAGATGAGCCAACTGAATATGGCTTTCCTCAGACATCATGAGGAAAATAATATCCCTCTTAAGCCTTTAATAACTGTGTGGGGGGAAGGTTTGTCTTCAGAGTAAATTCTTAGAAGTGAGATTGCTAGGATAAAAACCAAATGCATATGTAATTTTGTTGCATATTGCCAAATCCTCCTTCAGAGAGATGCTACTTCTGCTGTTTCCACCAGCAATGTAGGAGAGTGCCTGTTTCTCTACAGCCTTGCAAACAGAAGGCATTGTCGAACTTTCAAGTTTGCCAATCTAATGGATGTGAACTAGGATTTGCTTTCTAACTTGCACTTCTCTTATAATGAGAGGATCTGAACATTTTTTCATATGTTTTCTTTTGTGCATTGTTGCTTCATGTCTTTGCTAATTTTCTTATAAAATTTTTTTTCATTTTTTTCCTCTTAATTTTTAAAAGATGTTTCAAGTTAGGAGTATTATCCTTTTATGGATGATGAATACTGAAAATCTTTTCTCCCAGTGCTCATTCTCCTTTTAACTCTTTTGCTTATGGTGTTTACCATTTTGAGTAGTTTGTGTATTTGTTTGTTTTTAGTTCTTTGCTTTGACATGAAAAGTTTTATTTTGATGTGGTCACATTTAACTTTTGGTTTTCTGTATGGGGATTTTTAAGAATTAGAAGGCCTTCCTCCATACTCAAGGTGCAGAGGGATTCCATCATGTTTTCTTCCAGTGTGTGTATGTTTTTATTTTTATTTTTTTTACTTTCAGATCTCTGATGTCTCTGGAGTTTATTTTTGGGTGTGGTATGAGAAACAGATTTAATTTTACCTTTTTCAGAATTGCTCTCCAGTTATCAAAACTCCTCTTAGGCCTCGGATAACTTTGGTGGGGAGCAAAATTTTTGTTTTGAAACAAAAATTACTGTTTTGTTTCAAAACATTGGCCACAGCCCTGCTGCCTAAATCTGAACTCCTCAGGTGCTCTCAGGCCTGGTTGGGCTCCACCTCTTCACTGTACTGCAGACCTCAGCCTGATCCATGGTCTGCACTCCCGAGCACTAGTGTTCCTTGCCCTAGAGGACAAAGCATCCCAGAAGATCCTCAGGCACCAAGTGAATTGCTTCACTCGCGTTAGTGCTATTGCCTCTCATAAATGGCAAAGTCCTTGAAGGTAGCAGCTGTGCTCTTCTATCTTGGGTGACCCCACAGCACCAAACTCAGACCATGAGAACACAGTGAACATCTGCAAGTACTTCTGGAGTTACAGATATTTCGAGATGTGAACAAGACACGCTATCTCCCTAAAACACGCACGATTCCTCCAGTCATGTCTCCTTGAGTAGCTGCTATGTGACAGGGACTATGTGATAGGCATAGTGTGATAATCACGGGCACAGCAAAGACAAAGTCCCCTGGAGCACAGAGTGTGGTTGTGGACACCAGCAATAAATAAAAAAGCAGAGATGCAAGCTCATGGCATGGCAGGTGGCATGGACTTTAGAAAGAAGAGCAGGGTAGTAGGATCAGGGCTATGCTCAGTAAAGTGAGTGAGTTGAGTGAAGTGGAGGGAGGACCCCGGTGAAGACATGGAGAAGGTGCATGCCAGGTAGAAGGTATGGAGGTGAGGATGCTTTGCCGGGAGGGAATGATCTTAGAGTTTGAGTAACAGCAAAATGCCTGCATGTGGAGGGAATAAACGAAGGGAAGGGCTGGAGGAGCCAAAGTCAGAGAGAGAGGCAGGGGCTTTATGCCTCGTGGCCGCATTGACCACAGATGTACATGAAGGGAAGGGAGCAGAAACGTGGCCTGTGTGCCATGGCATATGTGGAAAACAGGACATCCACTCCAAGTGTGGATGCGGCAAAGGCAGCAAGAGGCTGCTGGTGTCCAGGCAGGAGACATGTACACATGTAGCCGAGGCTCAGTAGGAACAGTGGAGGGGGTGAGAGAAGTTAGATTGCGGATCTATTTTGAGGACAAGGCCAGCAGAACTTTCTTCTGGGTTGAATGTGGGAGTGAGGGAAAAAGAGATTTAAAGATGGTGCCTGATGCCTATGTTTCTCGTCTGCATAACTGATAAATAACGGTGCCATTTTCTCATTTCCAAGTGGACCTGGCATCTTATGATTTCTGTGTTCATAGCATCTGGGTTCTGTCAGGTAACTGAAGCAGGCTGAATCTTAAAATGACCACCTCTCCAAGGTTGTAATGGGGGAAATAAATGTTGTTTGCTCCTAACGACCTTCTTGAAGGATCTAGAGGCACTCATGCTCATCAGCTCTGGCAGGCGTTGATTCGGGGGAAGGAGGTGTGCAGCTCAGAGAGAGGCTGGCTCTGCTGCATCTGCTTGGATGGGCAGTTGGCAGAGAGAAGGGCAATGCTGACCTTAACCCAAGGTCAGGAAGGGTCTGTTGATAGGGTGGAGCCACCTGGCCTTTTCTAATGTAGGAAAAGCTTTTCACACTGTCCTCTGACTGGTTCACTCGGCAGCGTTTAGAGTGAGCACCGCAAGCCAGGACGCGTTCTGGGTGCTCTCGCTGCTCCCAGGAGAAGGGTTCAGCCCACGGTGCAAGGTCAGATGAGCAGATTCCGTACTGTGCACGGCAGCGAGGCATGAGGGCAGGGCAGAGAGGAGCAACGTGTCTCAGTGTTAGGAAAAAAGAGAAATTGCATAAAAGGGGTCATTAGCATCAGGAAGAGAGTTGGACCAATTCACAAAGAATAAATTTCACAAATAGAATTCCAAGCGTTAAAAATGTATTGGGTATGCCTGGAATCCCAGCACTTTGGGAGGCTGAGGTAGGCAGATCCCCTGAGGTCAGGAGTTTGAGACCAACCTGGCCAACATGGCGAAACCGTGTCTCTCCTAAAAATACAAAAATTTGTAGGGCATGGTGGCGTGCACCTGTAATCCCAGCTACTTGGGAGGCTGAGGCATGAGAATCGCTTGAACCCGGGAGACAGAGGTTGAAGTGAGCTGAGATCACGCCACTGCACTCCAGCCTGAGGGATAGAGCAAGACTCTGTCTCCAAAAAAAAAAAAAAAAAAAAGTATTGGGGAAAAACAGCCATGTAAGACCTCAGGCCTTAAGGAAAGGGTGATGGCCAGTGCGTAAAGGAAAGAGAGAGCCTCAGAGCCCAGAAGACAAGTTAAGGGCCTACAGAAACTGGTGTTTCACGTGGCCTGCTCTCTAGGGATATGGCAGAAAGGCAGATTAAGGGGTATATTATCAAAAGGGAGAAAGCACCACAGTTGACCTGAGTCCCTGATACTATGGTCCAGGACTCTGAGATTTCACTCTCCAAGGACAGGATTAGACCCTCAGTCTGAGGCTGATGGTTAAGTGCTTCCACCAACAAAGAGCAAACAGTTGCTGGGGCATTGAGTCAAGAACAGCCACAGCGAAGGTTCACAGTGAGTGAGTGATACCGCTGGGAATCAGCTGGAAACAAAGCACCACCATGAAGAATATCATTTATAAGCATAGGACTTTCCTCTCCATTTAGGAATCACTGTCCTGGAAAACTCCGTTCCGTTCGTGTTGCCTTTGCATCGGCCAGTCAGCGGTGCCAGCTGGAAGATACATAGATGGAGCTCAGTGGTGTGGATCAGGCAGGGTTAAGTACTGACAGCAAAGTCACGGTAGGGAGACCACATGGAAAATGTGGCCAGAGAAAGGATCCAGGAGAAAAAGTGTCTCGCTTGTCTTGCTTGGTACAGGAGTCTAAGACAGCTGGATTTGTCTTGAGTCTTTTTGGATCCTGTGGTCAACAGAGTAACCTGATACATCTTGGGTGATGGTTAACAATTTGTGTCAACTTGGCTGGGCCACGGTCCCCAGATATTTGGTCAAACCTTCCTCTGAGTGTGCTTTGAGGGTGTTTTGGGGTGAGATTAACATTTGGACAAATAGACTGAGTAAAGCCAGTTGTCTTCCTTTATGTGGAAGGACTTCATTCAATCAGTTTCCTGAACAGAACAAAAGGTTGACCCTCCCCCTAGTAAGAGAGAATTCTCCCTGCCTGGTTGGCCTTCAAAGTGGGGCATCAGCTCTTCCTTATTCTACAGCAGCTGCTACTCTTCAAACTCAGGCTAGATCATTGACTGCAGATTTTGGACTTGCCAGCCTCTATCTATCATCTGTCCGTGGGTCTGTCTACCTACCTACCCATCTACCTACGTAGCTACCTATCTCTCCTGTTGGTTTCTGTTCCCCTGGAGAGCCCTGACTAACACGTCTTATTACAGGATTAGTCAGAACTCCCAACAGTTTTGCCTGGTGAAGTCTGCTCAACAGCTGCCAGGTTCCAAGGGCAAGTGTCTGAAAAGGGAGAGGGAATCAGCCAGAAGCCGTATCATTTTAAGACCTGACCTTGGAAGTCACTCAAATTTTCTTCTACCAGGTTCTCTCATTAGAAGTGAGTCACTAAGATGACCTGTATTCAAAGAAAGGCAAGTTAGAGTGCCTTGTTAGTGGAAGAAATATCAAAAATTTGCAGACATGTTTTCAAAGCACCGTTTTCCACTCTCTGACCACAAATTATTTACATTTCTCCCACTCTCTTACCTCCTCTCAAGATTCCACGTCTTATCTGTTGTGGGATCAGACTCACAATCTTGTCAACTGCGTAGGTCCAAGTGCAGGTCAGGTGAGTGAACTGCTGAAGATGTGAACAAAAGAAACAAATCGCCCAGTTCTCCCACTCTAGAAATCCTAAGAGCACTGAGGGAAGGAACTGTATCTCTTTTTAGCTCCCATGATGCTTAGCACAAAAAATAGTGAAGGTTGTTAAGACATCATCTTGCATTTTTTCTAAAGCAATAAACATAAATAAATAATAAAACATCTACATCCCTCCTTTCTGTTCCCAAGTACAGAAGTGCCCCCCATCCATTGTTTCACTTTCCTCAGTTTCTCTTACCTGCAGTTAACCATGATCTGAAAATATTAAAATATTTTCAGAGATAAAGAAGCTATATTCAGATAACTTTTATCAAAGTAGGTTGTTATATTTGTTTTATTTTATTATGATTATGTATTATTTTGAATCTCTTACTGTGCCTAACTTGTAAATTAAACTTTATTATAGGTATGTATAAGAAAAACAGTATATAGAGAGTTTGGTACTTTCTGCAGTTTGAGGCAACCACTGGGGGTCTAGGAACATCTCCCATTTGGATAAGAGGTAAGTACTGTAATAGAATTCCTTGCCATCGAAGGTCAGAGGTTGCAACAGTGGACACTGCAGGACCTCAGAGAGGAGCAAACACTTGTGCTCTGTGCACATTGCAGTAACCGTCATTACTCACAGCGGGAGGGCTTTACAGCTCAACCAGAGAGCACTAAACCCTCTTAACTTCCCAAATGACTGTAGCAATTTCATGTTGCTCCTGGGCCCTGCCCAGCCAAGGTTTCTCTACCTCGGAATTTAAAACCAATTGGAGAAGCAAAGTAGCGGCTTTGTAGAAGAGGTCCCCAGCTACTCTGTTGGTTACTTTTACAGCCAAATCAATCCTGGTTAATAAACTGAGATACTGAGAGGGTGGAGACACTGTCTTCAACTGGAACCTTGTTCTGACTCTATACGACCAGAGATGCCTAGGAATAAAAGAAATTAGTCTCCTCCTCTCCCCGACAGTCTTCCATTTCCTGCCCATATTTCCACTAAATGTTTCAGAGTGCCCACAGATGCATATGCCTACGAGAGAAGCTTGGGCTATGTGCTTTTCTGACTTTCATGCTATGAAAGTCAGACCATGTGTGCTTAGTACAGGAACTGAGAAAATCCTATAAACAGAATCCTAACATAGGATTAACAACATTCCACCTCTAGGTCAGAAATTTTATCTAGACCAATAAGAAAGCACAGAGACTATGTACATTGATTTAGTTTACGATTATTGGCTACCATGTATTGGATGCCCTTGAAGAGCTGCATACTCTCCTAAGCATTTTACATATTTTATTCATATTCTTCAGACCTTTGCAATGTAGCTGTGCAGATGTGGGACTTAAAGCATGGAAAAGTTAAATAGCTTGCCTAAATTTTGCACAGCTGGGATGTGAATGCAATCTCTCTTGAGTGCACTTCTCAGCTTGCCATGTAAAATTACTGACATCCATTTGACCTGGTTGTGCCTGTCACCTTTGCAGCCCTCTGTGTAGTATTCCCAACTCTCCATGAAGTCATCAATTCGCTAAAAATAATTTCTGTGGCTGATGGATTTTTAATGTAGCGTGCTGTCTCCGGCCCCTCCCTAGAAGTCTACGGCCAAGAAACTGAGCGGCGGGGACACTTTCGGACCCCCTGCTAATGTTAGCAGACTCTAGGGCTGAGGCTACCACTGGTCTGATTTCTTCCTCTTCTTATTTTTAATGAGGTCAAGGGCATCCACTGGCAAAGGGGAGGGGGCTGTCTCTCCCGACAGTGTCTGGGTACCTGGAGCTCTCTGTTGACTGCTCTTGTTTCTTTTGCTTCTCACACACAGCCTGAGGTCAGAGGCAGAGACATTACTCGTGGCTAATTCTTGTAGGGTCCATCATTTAGACTTGGTTACCCCCAAATTAACGGAGAGAGAGGAAAAAACCTCTGTGTCTTTCAAATACCACCTGTTCTTCATGTCCAAAAGACCATTTCCTCACTAGACTCTGTGAAGTGGGCCTTGCCTCTAAGGGGGCTGTGGACAGCCAGGGAGAGAAAACTTGACTCTGAGACACAGAGTAGCAGAGGGGGCTGTCCTATATCTCAGAGTGGATACAAAACTGGCTCTTGAGACAGTTTGGACTTGGAATTACCTCAAGAGAGGAATGGTTAGGAGACTCTGGTCATGCAGAACATAGAGTGGTCTAGTGGGGGAGACACCAGCTTAGGAGTCTGAAGGACTGAACTCTAGTTTGGGTTCTGTCAGAAGCTAGCTCCTGGAAAACGTACTTCACCTCTGAGGACCTGTTTTCTCATCTGTGGCGTGGGGATGGTAATTCCCATCTCACCTCCTTTGTGAGCGCTGTCAGTGGAAAGTCATATATGCAACTTGGCTTGTGAAATTGTAATTCAAAGTGCTTTTCGCTGTCCTCTCCGTGGCCTGGCTTCTCGGCCCTGTTCCTGGCTCCGCCAGCCCCATCTGCTTCCTGCTTGACCTTCTTGTCTATGCAGTCGTGTCTCTGCACATCTACATGAGCCATGGGCTCGTACGCCCTGCTTTGCCAGCTTGGACACTTGGCCTGCCTGTAAGCCCCAGTCACACTCCTGCAAGCTTTACTTTAGGGAACTCACATTACTGTCATCTGGAAAGATAGAAAAAGGCAGGAGGCAAATATTGTCACTAACAAAGTGCTACCATTAAAAGACTCTGTGAAAACACAGGGAATTAAATAAGATATTTAAGATATATTATGGCCAGACACGGTGGCTCACGCCTGTAATCCTAGCACTCTGGCAGGCTGAGGCGGGCGGATCACTTGAGGTCAGGAGTTGAAAACCAGACTGGACAACATGGTGAAACCTCGTCTCTACTAAAATACAAAAAAAAAAAAAAATTAGCTGGGTGTGGTGGTGGGCGCCCAGCTACTTGGGAAGCTGAGGCAGGAGAATCACTTGAATCTGGAAGGCAGAGGTTGCAGTGAGCCAAGATCATGCTACTGCACTCCAGCCTGGGTGACAGACCGAGACTCCGTCTCAAAAACAAAACAAAACAAAAAAGATATATTAAGATAATAGCCGAATGGAAAATGAATGATAACAGCAGAATGGAAAAGAAAGAACTGTTTAAATATATAGCACTCAGTCACTAAAGACTGAATGAATAAATAAAAGAGAAAAAAATTAAATGAACTCTACAAAAATTCAAAATTTCTGCTCTTGTAAGGGTACTATTAAGAAAATAAAAAGACAAGCTTCAGACTGAAAGAAAATATTTGCAAAATTATGTATCTTATAAGCATATATTTACTATACAATCCAGAAATTTTACTCCTAATTATATACTTAAGATAAATGAAAATACATGTCTACATGAAACTTTGAACATCAATTCTCATTGTGGTATTATTCACATTAGTCTAAAACTAGAAATACTCTAAATGTTCATTATCAGGTGAATAGATAAACAAAGTGTATAAATCTACATCAATATCAATATCTATATGTACATGTCTTGGAGTAGCACTCAGCCATCTAAAAGAAGAAAGTGTTGGTACAAATTGCAACCCCTGTATGGATCTTAATGTAATTACATTGAGTGAAAAACATGCTCAATAAAAGCAATCTTCATATTTCCATTAACATAAAATTCTGTATCATGCAAACTAATGCCTGTTGACCATCTTGTTGATGGGACAGAGGCAGGGATGGCCAGGAGGGACAGAGGGGCACAATGATATTTTCGAGAATGTGTACATGTCAAAACTTATCAAGTTATGAACTTTAAACATTTTAAGCTTATTCTATGTTAATTTTTGCTCAATAAAGCTGTTTAAATTATATCTAAACATCAACAGAGAAAGAAAGAATTGGACACCAAAAATATTTAACATATAAAAGGCAATAAAAAAAAGAGCAGAGGAACAAAAATGCATGAGACACATGGATGAGAAATAGCAAAATGAAACTTAAACCCAACTACATCAATAATTACATTAAATGTAAATGTTCTATATGCTCTAATAAAAGACACAAATAAAAAAGCAAAATCCAACTCTGTACTGGCAACAAGAGAAGCACTTTAGATTCCTGGATACAAATAGGCTGAGCATAACAGAGAAAAAGGAAAGTTTTCATGCAAATAGTAATTGTGAAAGAGCTGGAGTGACTACGTTAATATCAGAGAAAATAGACTCAAAGACTAAAAATATTGCTAATGTCAAAGAGGGTCAGTGATAAAAGTATCAATATACCAGAAATATATAAAAGTTATTAAGGTATATGGGCTTCAAGATGGTTGAGTAGGAGCATTTGGTACTTGCCTTCTCCATGAACAATCAAACTAGCAGGTAGATCATCACACTTTGAATCCATCACCAAAGAGAGTGCCGGAATTTAACAGAGAAGTGACAGGAAATACCTAAGGGAAGGAAGGAGAGGGAAGCCAGGCAATCTGCTTGGATGGGATCTGCTGGGAGCTGGGAGAGGCTCCCCAATATGGGGAAAGGGTGAGCAGCCCCCAGTAATCCACATTCCCACTTTGGGCTCCTGCAATCCTAGCCAGCAGAGAGCCCCTCAGCCCACACAGGCCCTGAGACTAACATAGGAAGCTGCCTGGAGACCACATGACAGCATTGCTCTGGAGTTGGAGTTCATTCACCCTGGATCCCAGCCCCCATCCCCGAGTGCTAAGCAACTGCAGCATGGTGCTATTTTGAGAGCCCAACCCCCGCTAGACTGCATCCTGCTCCAGGGCCCAAGAGATCTTGCATCTCCGTGCCCTTGGAGCCCCATGGATATCCCTTGTTCATAGCTGGGTGCTGCCACAAGGCTATTGCCATCAGAGCTGAAGAGTGAGTCATTGGCAGTGACCGCTTCACCCACTGTAGTGGGGCTGCTGTGCATTTACAAGTGCTCTGAAGACAGGCTACCCTACTTGCAGCTGCTACCTAGGGCCAAAGTGTACACTCCCCAGCTGAATGTCTACCACTAAAAGCAACCTGCCTTCTATGAATCACTTGACAAATAATTCAAAATGTCCCCAGAAGCAGGTCCACAGAACAGCCACTGCTGCCCCTGTCCAAGCACTCTTTCAGGGGACTGGGGATCACTCCACCACTGCTTACCACAGTCAGTGCCCATATGCACCATTGTGGGACTTAAGGAAAGACTTGCCAGCTTAATCCTTCTGTACCCAGTGCCCAAGCACACTATCCAGGTCCTAGTTATTGCAGTGCCCTATCCGCCAACATTGACACCTGAGCACTTCTCCCAGGGCCTGAGGATAGGCCTACCCAGCCTGCTGCTCCCACCACAGCTGGCACCTACTCACACACACCAACCATGGGCCTGAGGACTGGTCCATCCAGTTTATCACAGCAACTACTAATATCAGTGTGGACAGCATGAAAGCCAGAGGGTTGTGCTACCACTGCTACTGCCATGGCCCATGCTACCCTGCAACCAAGGGGACTAAGGACCCAGCCACCTGCCCAGCCCACTGCTGCCACTGTTGCCACCCAAGCAAGCTGCTTAGTGACTCAATAACCTGCTCACCTGTACCCACTAAAATTGGTGCTGGTGTATGCTGACCCAGGGCAAAAGGACAGGCACACTCGGCCAGCCACTCTCACCTCAGGCGCTCAAGGACTGGCCCACCTTACATCTCTGTCCCCAGCAAAACTTTATCATAACCTCCACTAACAAATGCACTCTAAGCCACTGATAAAATCACAAACACCACTGACACTATTTACAGCCAAAGAAATCATATGAAGACTATACTAGCGCATGCACCAGAACCAAATCCAAAGTATCCTACCAAAACAATACCATAAATACAACTTGAGAAAAATGTCCTCCCCTGTGAAAGAAAATTTTAAAAATTGGAAGACGTAACTGTTACAACAAATGTTCAGATAAGATATCAATGTAAGGACACAAGAAACATGAAAAAGCCAAGAAATATGACATTTTCAAAGAAACAAAATAATTCTCTGCAAACAAATTCCAACATAAAAGAAATTTCTAAAATCCCAGAAAAATAATTCAGAATACTGATATCAAAGAAGTTTAGCTACATACAAGAGAAATTAGATAAATAGTATAAAGAAATCAGAAAAACAGTTCAAAATATGGATGAGAACTTTACCTGAGGGATAGATATCATAAAAAAGAACCAAACAGAAATTCTGCAACTGAAGAATTCATTGAATGAAATAAAAAATAAATCAGAAAGCATAAACAACTGGCTAGTTCAAGCAGAAGAGAAATTTCAGAACTTGACAGATCTTTTGAAATAACTTAGACAAAAATAAAGAAAAATAACTTAAAAAAAATGAATAAAGCAATTAACATGACATATAGGACACCATAAAGTGACCAAATATGTTAATTTTCTATGTCTCAGAAGACAAAGAATAAAAGAAAGGGGTAGAAGACATATTTAACAAAATAATAGATAAAAATTTAGCATTTATTTAGCACAAGATTTAGACATCCAGATACAGGAAGCTCAGCAATTCCAAAATAGATAAAATGCAAAAAGTTATTTTCCATGGAACATTATAGTAAAACTGTTCTTTGACTTTAAAGACAAAGTCATGAAACATGGAAAAGCCAGGAAAGTCAAAGACAAAGAGAGAATTCCAAAAATGGCAAGAGAGAAGTATCTAGTTACTTATAAGGGAACCCTCACCAGATTAACAGTGGATCTCTCAGCAAAAGCCTTATAGGCCAGAAGAGAATGGGATGATATATTCATAATGCTGAAAGAATAAAACTCCAGACAAGGATACCATACCCAGCAAAGTCATTCTTCATAAATTAAGAAGAAATAAAGTCTTTACCAGATAAGCAAAAGTTGAGGGAATTTATCACCACTAGACCAGTACTACACAAAATGCTTAAGGAAGTCCTACTCCTGTAATCAGAAGGACAATATCTACCATCATAAAAACATGTAGAAGTATAAAACTCACTTGTAGAGAAAATACAGAAATGAGGAAAAGAAAGGACTCAAACCAAACCACAATGATAACCAATAAGAGAGCAAGAAAAGAACAAAGGATATGTAATCCCAGCACTTTTGGAGGCTGAGACGGATGGATCACGAGGTCAGGAGATCGAGACTATCCTGGCTAACCCAGTGAAACCCCGTCTCTACTAAAAAAATACAAAAAACTAGCCGGGCGAGGTGGCAGGCGCCTGTAGTCCCACCTACTCGGGAGGCTGAGGCAGGAGAATGGCATAAACCCGGGAGGCGGAGCTTGCAGTGAGCTGAGATCTGGCCACTGAACTCCAGCCTGGGCAACAGAGCGAGACTCCATCTCAAAAAAAAAAAAAAAAGAAAAAAAGAAAAGAACAAAGGGTAAATAAAACAACCAGAAATCAATTAACAAAGTAACAGGAATAAGCTCTCACATATCAATAATAGCCTTTAATGTAAAAAAATTAAACTTCCCACTAAAAAGATATAGACTGGCTGAATGGTTAGAAAACATACTCTATGCTGCCTACAAGCAACTCATCTCACTTTATTTCACCTTTAAAGACATATATAGACTGAAAGTAAATGAATGGAAAAAACATTTCATACAAACAAGAAACCAAGAAAGAGTAATATTTATAATTATATTAGTAATTATTACTAGTAATTATATTATTAGAAATAATAATTATTAATATATTATTAATATACTTATTTCAGATAAGACAGACTTTAAGTCAAAAACAGTAGAGAGAGACAAAGAAGGTCATTATATAAAAATAATGATATCAATTTAGCAACAGGATATAATATCCTAAACATATATGCACTAGAGCACGCAGATATATAAAGGAAATATTATTATATCTAAAGAGAGAAATAGACTCCAATACAAAAAGACTTGAGGACTTCAATACCCTACTCTCAGCATTAGATGATAATCTAGACAGAAATTTAATGAAGAAGTAGATTTAAACTGTACTTTAGACTACATAAACCCAATAGACTTTTATAGAACATTTCATCCAACAGTTGCAGAATATGCATTATTATCAGCACATGGAACATTCTCTAGGAGACACCATATGTTAAAACACAAAAGAAGCCTCAACAATTTTTTAAAAATTGAAATTATATCAAATACCTTCTCAGAGCCCCATTGAAACTAGAAATCAATAACAGGAGAAACTTTGAAAACTGTAAGAATACATACAAATTAAAAAACATGCTCCTGAATGTCAGCTGGATCAATCACGAAATAAAGGAGGCAATCAAAAAAATTTCTTGAAACAAATGAAAATGAAAACCAACATATCAAAACCTATGGGATACAGCAAAAGCGCTGCTAAGAGGGAAGCTTATAGCAAAAAAGTACATAAAAAAATCAGAAAAATTTGAAATAAATTATCTAATGATACACCTCAATGAAGTAGAAAAGCAAGAACAAACCAAACCAAAAATTAGAAGGAAAGAAATAATAAAATTAGGGCAGAACTAAACAAAGCAGAGGCAAAAAAATGCAAATAATGCATTGAAAAATTTTTTTCTCAAAAAGATGAAATTAATAAACACTATCCAGACTAACCACAAAAAAGAGAGAAGACCCACATAAATAAAATCAGAAGCAAAAAAGGAGACATTACAACTGATACCACAGAAATACAAAAGATCATTGGAGACTATTATGAAAATTATACACTAAAAAACTGGAAAACGTAGAGGAACTGGATAAATTCCTGGATACATATAACCTACCAAAATTGAGTCAGAAAGAAATAAAAAACCTGAACAGACCAGTTGAATCAGTAGCAAAATGTTTCCCAATAAGGAAAAGTCAGGACTGGATTGCTTCATTGCTGGATTCTACTGAACTTACAAAGAAGAGAAAACATCAATTATCTTTAAAGTATTACAAAAAAATTGAAGAGAACAGAATTCTCCCTACCTCCTTCTATAAGACCATCATTACCCTGATATCAAACCAGACGAGGATGCAGTAATAGAAGAAAACTACAGGCCAATATCCCTGATAAACAGAGGCAAAAATCCTCAACAAAATACTAACAAACCAATTTTAACAGCATATCACTCATTCAAATGTTAATCTCCTTTGGCAACATCCTCACAGACACACCAAGGATCAATACTTTGTATCCTTCAATCCAATCAAGTTGACAATCAGTATTAACATCACAATACCCAAAGAAATCTATGGATTTAATGCAATCTGTAGCAAAATACCAATATCATTTTTCACAGTAATGGAAAAAGTAATCCTAGAGTTTATATAAAACAATTAAAAAGCCCAAGTAGCCAAAGCAATGTTGAGCAAAAAGAACAAAGCTGAAAGCATCATACTATCTGACTTCAAAATATATTATAAGGCTATAGTAACTAAAATGGCATGGTATTGGTGTAAAAATGGATGCATGACTAATGGAGTGGAATATAGAATTCACGTATTTACAGTGAAATTTTGACAAAGGCATCAAGGATATACACTGAGGAAAGGACATCATTGTCAACAAATAGTGCTGAGAAAATTGGATATCCATATATGGAAGAATGAAATCGGACCCCTATCTCTCACCATATACAAAAATTAATATGAGATGGACTAAAGACTTAAATGTAAGACTTGAAGCTATAAAAATACTATGGAAAACTCTTCTGGACATTAGGCAAACAATTCACAACTAAGACCTCAAAAGCACATGCAGCAAAAACAAAAGTAGACAAATGGGAGCTAATTAAAGTAAAAAGCTTCTACACAGCGAGGGAAACAGTCAACAGGGTGAAGAGACAACCTATTGAGCTGGAGAAAATATTTGCCAATCATTCATTTGATAAGGGAATAATATCCAGCATAGACAAATAACTCAACAACTCAATACTAAAAATACACATAATCACGTTAAAAAGTAGGCAAAGGCCATGAATAGAGATTTCTCAAAAGACAACATAAAAATGGACAACAGGTATATGAAAAATGCTCACATCACTAATGATCGGAGAAATGTAAATAAAAACCACCATAAAATATCATTTTATCCCAGTTAGAATGACTGTTATTAAAAAGACAAAAATAACAGGAAATGGCCTGAATGCAAAGTAAAGGGAACTCTTATATACCATTGGTGGGAATGTAAGTTAGTACAGCCACTCTGGAAAACACTATGGAGATTTTTTTTTTGAACACAGAACTACCAAAGATCCATCAATCTCACTACTGGGTATTTATCCAATGAAAAAGAAATCAGCTTATCAAAATATCCCTGCACTCTCATGTTTATTGCAGCACTATTCACAATAGCAATGATATGGAATCAACCTAAGTGTTCAACACTAGACAAATGGATAAAGAAAATATTATATATATGCAGTGGCCATACAAAAATGAAATCATGTAATTTGCAGCAGCATGGATGAACAGGCAGTCATTATGTCAAGTGAAATAAATTAGGCAAAGAAAGACAAGTATTGCCTATGGTCAGTCATATGTGGGAGTTAAAAATGTTGATAGCATTGAGTTGGAGAGTAGAATGATAGCTTTCAGAAGCTGAGAATGTTGAGGGGTGGGATGAAGAGATGTTTGCTAATGGGTGCAAACATACAGTTAAATAGAAGGAATACATTCTAATGTTCAGTAGCAGAGTAGGTGAATATAGTTAACAACAATGTATTGCATATTTTAAGATAGCTAGAAGAGAGGACTTGAAATGGTCCCAACACATATAAATGATAAATACTTGAGGTAATGGATGCCGTACATACCCTGACTTGAGCATAACATGCTATGCATGTAACAAAATATTACATGTACTCCACAAATATGAGCAAATATGTCAATAATAATATTTTTAAAATAAAAAAATTAAGGTATAAATGTCTAACAACAAAGTTTTAAAATACATGGAGTAAAAACTGACAGATAGGAAAAGAAATGCAGACAAACAATTTTAGTTGCAGATTGGATACTCCAAATTTTTACATTCAGTAATTCATAAAACAACTAGACAAGTAATTAATAAGGACGTGGAACGCTTCAACAACTCTATCAGTCAACTTGACTTAATACTAACATGGAGTTTTCCAAGGATATACTCTATTCCCTGTTCTAGACCATAAAAAAAAAATCTGAAAAACTTTAAAATAATAAAAACCATACAGGGTATGCTTTCTAGCCGCAAGATATTTTAAAAAATCAATAACAAAAAGAAATTTGAAATATCCCCAAATATTTGAAAATTTAAAAACACGCAGGCTTTTTTAAATTTTTTAATCAACTTTTAAGTTCTGTTGCATGTGCAGGATGTGCAGGCTTGTTACATAGATAAACGTGTACCATGGTGGTTTGCTGGACAGATCAACCCATCACGTAGGTATTAAGCCCAAGACCTGTTAGCTGTTCTTCCTCATGCTCTCCCTTCCCCAACGCCACTGACAGGCCCCAGTGGGTGTTGTTCCTCTCCCTATGTCCATGTGTTCTCATTGTTCAGCTCCCACTTTTAAGTGAGAACATGTAGTGTTTGGTTTTCTGTTCCAGCATTAGTTAGATAAGGATAATGACTTCCAGCTCCATCTGTGTCCCTGAAAAGGCCATGATCTCATTCCTTTTCATGGCTGCATAGTATTTCATGGTGTATATGTACCACATTTTCTTATCCAGTCTTGTCACTGATGGGCATTTGGCTTGATTCCATGTCTTTGCTATTGTGAATAGTGCTGCAAAAACATATGTGTGCTTGTATCTTTACAATAAAAGAATTTATATTCCTTTGAGTATACACCCAGTAATGGGATTGCTAAGTTAAATAGTATTTCTGCTTCTAGATCTTTGAGGAGTCTCCACACTGTCTTCCATAATGGTTGAACTAGTTTATATTCCCAACAATGGTGTAAAAGTGTTCCTTTTTCTCTACAACCTCACCAGCATCCGTTGTTTCTTGAATTTTTAATAATTACCGTTCTGACCGGTATAAAATGGTATCTCATTGTTGTTCTGATTTGCATTTCTCAAATGATCAGGGATGTTGAACTTTTTTTCATATATTTGTTTGCTGCATGAATGTATTCTTTCAAGAAGTGTCTGTTCATGGCCTTGGACCATTTTTAATAAGGTTTTTTTTTTTCTTGTAAATTTGGTTAAGTTACTTCTAGACTCTAGATATTAGACCTTTGTCAGATGGATAGATTGCAAAAACTTTCTCCCATTCTGTATGTTGTCTATTCACTCTGATGATAATTTCTTTTGCTGTGCAGAAGCTCTTTAATTTCATTAGGTCCCATTTGTTAACTTTTGCTTTTGTTGTAATTGCTTTTGGTATTTTGTCATTAAATCTTTGCCTGTGCCTATGTCCTGAATAGTATTGTCTAGATTTTCTTCTAGGGTTTGTATAGTTTTGGGTTTTACACTTTAGTCTTTAATCCATCTTGAGTTAATTTTTGTATAAGATGTAAGAAAGAGGCCCAGTTTCAATTTTCTGCATATGGCTAACCAGTTTATTGAATAGGGAATCCATTCTCCATTGCTTGTTTTTCTCAGGTTTGTTGAAGATCAGATGGTTGTAGATGTGTGGTCTTATTTATGAGTTCTCTATTCTGCTCCACTGGTCTTTGTGTCTGTTTTTGTACCAGTACCATGCTGTTTGGGTTACTGTAGCCTTGTAGTACAGTGTGAAGTCAGGTAGCGTGGTGCCTCCAGCTTTGTTCTTTTTGCTTAGTTTGCCTGGGCTGTATAGGCTCTATTTTGATTCCATGTGAATTTTAAAATCCTTTTTTCTAATTCTGTGAAGAACGTCAATGGTAGTTTAAAGGGAATAGCATTTAATCTATAAATTACTTTGGGCAGTATGGCCATTTTCATGATATTGACTCTTTCTATTCATGAGCATGGAATGTTTTTCCATTTGTTTGTGTCCTCTCTGATTTCCTTGAGCAGTGGCTTGTAGTTCTCCTTGAAGAGGCCCTTCACTTCCCCTGTTAGCTGTATTCCTGGGTATTTTATTCTCTTTGTAGCAATTGTGAATGAGAGTTCATTCATGATTTGACTCTGTCTGCCTGTTGGTGTATAGGAATGCTAGTGATGTTTGCACATTGATTTTGTATCGTGAAACTTTGTTGAAGTTGTTTATCAGCTTAAGAAACTTTTGGGCTGAGACAATGGGGTTTTCTACATATAGGATCATGTACTTGCAAACAAAGATAACTTGACTTCCTCTCTTCCTATTTAAATACACTTTATTAGTTTCTTTTACCTGATTGCCCTGGCCAGAACTTCCAATACTATATTGAATATATGATAAACCCACAGCCAGTATTGTACTGAATGGGCAAAAACTGAAAGCATCCCCCTTGGAAACTGACACAAGGCAAGGATGCCCTCTCTCACCACTCCAATTCACACTTTCAAATAATATAGTAGTCAAGAAAAAAACAGAAAACTAGAAAATTAGTTGAATAAAAAGAAAAACAAACATTTTCAAAATGTCTTGTGTGTTAGTTTTCAATGTATTGCATAGGAGCTCACAGCCATCCTTGTTTAGCTCTGTGATGATGGAGGTGGGCTTTGTAACTATTTCACCACAGCCAGTTGGCCAATGTTAAGGTTGTCAGTAAAGGATGCTGGGGAGACGTGGATCTTATATTTCTTTTTCCAGTATGTCCTACTTGCTAGTATCCTGCAAAGAAGATTGTATCTAGTTCTAGAGTCCTGAACACTTGCAGGTTTTCTTGTGCTACACTGCTGCAGGATACAGTTTTCTCTAGGAGTCAGCTTTTACAAAGCTTGTTGTTTTCCTGTGCTAAACTCCTCCAGGATAAAGTTTCATCCACTATCTACTTCTGCAGGATCTGGTTTTTCCTACATCTGACTCCTTCAGAAGATTACCTCTCCAGGTTCCAGTTTCAGATTCTGTGGTGGCCAGAAGCTTCCAAGAGCCAACAGCTTCTACTAGCATCTCCTCCAGATGATTTACAGTGGAGTTCCACCAGCAAGACATCTACTGATAAATCGTCTCTCTTAGAACCCTATCAATAGACTACACTGCAACCTCTAAAGTGCCGAACATCCCTGTGGATGGCTTTCTCTGGAACCCCAAATGACACATTTAAGCAAGTAATCTCAGCAACTTCTCAGTCATCCAGTAAGCTTTGCGTGTGCCCTTTCCAACGAGGTCTTGATTATAGCTTGGAGTGCGTGTGAGATGTTTTTCAGGTATTCTATCTCAGTCCTATGGTTGATCTTTAATCCATTATTTCTGGATTATTTGGAGTCCTCTTTTATGCTTACTAGACACTTCCTCTTACTCAAATCCCCTGTTAATAATTTTCAATGTTAAGCACTCCTTGTTAAAATTAATCTGTGTTTTCCATTTCCTGCTTGGATCCTGACTGATACATATGGAAGGCAGCTAAAGGAGTGCTTATGGGGAAATTTATAGCTTTAAATTCTTGTAATAGAAGGAAGATCTAAAATTAATAATCTAAACTTCTATCTCAGCAAGTTAGAAAAAAGAAAAAATTGAGCCCAAAATAAGTATATAAAGAAAATAAGTAATAAAAATCAAAGAGGAAATAGAAAACAGAAAACCAATAGAGAATATCAATGCAACATAAGTTGATTACTTGTAAATACCAACAAAATTTGATAAACTTTTAGCGAGACCTACTAAAAACAAAAGAAAGATACAAATTACTAAAATGAGTAATAAGATAGCAATGTCTCTCAGACTTTGCAGAAATTAACAGGATATTAGGGGATTATGATGAGCAACCTTATGCAAAAACATTTAAAAATTTAGGTGAAATGGAAAATTTCATGAAAAGACACAAGTAATCAAAACTGACTTAAGGAGAAATAGAAAACTTAAAAAGACCTGTAACAAATAAATAAATTGCATTAGTAATTTCAAACTACTTTCATAAAGAAAAGTCCAACGTTGGAGGGCTTCACTTATTCAATAATTCTTCATTATTATTTCTATTGGACAACTCTGGAATAAATAATATCAATCATACAAACACCTTTCAAAAAATAAAGGAGGAAACACTTCCTAGCTATTTCTATAAGGCCAGTGTTGCACTGATACCAAGCCAGATGAACATCTCAAGAAAATAAAATGTTATTTCAGTATCCTTTATGGACATAGACACAACAATCTCTAATAAAATAGTAACAAATCAAATCTGGCAGTATCAGAATAAGATTATACATTATTGTACACAAGATTATGACCTTGTGTAATATATTCTCAGAATGCAAGTTTGGTTAACATTTGAAAATCAATTAATGCAACATACCAAATTATCAGATGATTATTTCAGACACATAGAACAAACATTTGATACAATTCAACATTCATTCACGATTTTAAAACACATACAAATTCTCATCAATCTAGAAATGGAAGAGAATTTAGGGCATCTGCAGAAAAAAAGGAAAAAAATACCAGCTAATATCACACATAATGATGAAAGCTTGGTTATTGTCCCCTTAATGGGAGATGAGGACAATTCTGTTCCCTATTTCTGCTAGTAGATACTGGGCTGGTGCAAGAAGTTCCAAGGCAATTATAATAATTAAAGTCATCATATTGGAAAGGAAGAAGTATAACTGTCTTTGCAGATGAAGTAATTTTGTTTGAGAAAATCCAATGCAATATGCAAAAAAGATCTGATATGCACATTTAGCAAGGTTGTAGGATGCAAGATCAATGTATTGAATTAATTACATTTCTATAGGCTAGCAACACACAGTCCAATAATGCAAATAGGGAAAGAATTCCATTTACAATAGCATAAAAAATAAAATAGTGAACTAAGAACTGAACACTGACACTAAAAAACACTGCTGAGAGAAAATAAAAATACAAATCAATAGAGAGATGATTGTGTTCAAAGATTGAAAGACTCAATTTGTTAATGAATATTTTTCCAACATTGTCCTATATATTCAGTGCAATTGTTATCAAATTTCTTTTAGTTGTTTTTGTGGAAACTGACAAGCTTATCTTAAAATTTGTATCGAAAAGCAAATGACCTAGGATGGCCAAAATAATTTTGTAAACAAGCACTGTTAGAGCCTCCACAACATGATATTAATAAAGCTACAGTTATTACAGAAAAAAACTGCAGTTATTAAGATATGTTGCATTGGTGTGAAAATATACACAGAGATCAACAGAACAAAATGATAAGTCTAGAAGTAAGTTCTTATCTTTTTGGGTAATTGACTTTTGGCAATGATGCATTCATTATTCAATGCATAAAAAATAGAAGATATTTTCAATGAATGCAATTGTACCTCCATATAGAAAAAAAAAAAAAAACAGAAAGGAAGGAAGGAAGGAAGGAAGGAAGGAAGGAAGGAAAAAGAAGGAAATAACTGAGTCTCCTATCTCACACAAAACATTTACCAACTGATTCTATACTTCTTAACTTTGTCTAGAGTACTTCTATCTCCACCACAGCCTCCTTAGAAGATATTATTTCTCACTTGCATAAACCTGAGTTCCCTCATCTAATTAGTCTATGCTTCCCTAAAAATTCTGAAATTGTTGTCAGAGTGAACTTTGTGAAAACTAAATAAGATGTTTTAAGCCAGTTTAGAGTATACCAATGGTCTTTGAACAAAGAAAGAAAGAGAGAGAGAGAGACAGAGAGAGAGAGAGAGAAAGAAAGAAAGAAAAAGAAAGAAAGAAAAGAAAAGAAAAGAAAGAAACCCTTAACATAGCCAATAAACTCAACATAATATAGCCCCTATATTTTCCCCAATCTATTTTTTTTCAAATTTTCTAGAACTCTTCTCAAACCAAAGCAAGGCCAGTGTGGTTGCTCAAACTCACTATACTTCCTCTTCTTACAGAGCCTTTGCATATACTGCCTGGAAGATTCTCTCTGCTATTCTTAATTTACTTCAACTCATTATTTCATTTTAGAATCCAGTGCCATTCCTCAAGGACATTTTCTTTGTCGTGTACATGGTGATACAGCACCATGTATCTCTTGTGTTTCCTATATAGCATTTTCACATTTGCAATTTTCCAATTTTAATAATATTTCTTTTCCATGCTAGACATAAGCAGAGGGACTCCATTTTCATTCACCATTTTATCCCACTACTTAGCACAGTGTTTGACAGTTAGAACATCTTCAATAAATATTTTCTGAATAAATAAGTGGCTAAATAAATGGAAAATTCTCAGATTGATGCATACTAGAAACAAATATAAAACTAGACAACCATTTCATACTAACTCTGTAAGTGCAAGAATTGAGGTTCAGTCAACTTCAGAGCACTCTTCTTTGCTATCTCACCTGGCAGTGGTAGAGACATTTATTGTCTCAGGTTTCATCTAAAATTCTCCATGGTTGCTAAGCAATGCCAAGCACACAGAAGGCCCTTGAGGAACAATTGTTGAATTACTTGGTGCATTGATTATATTTGTTCTTTGTAACCAGATTAGATTTTAGGATTCCATTCTTCCTTAAGAAAGGCTAATGATGACATCTGAAATAGGGACCTCTACAGTATGACCTGAAGGCTCAATGCCTTTTAATAAACTGGAGTCAGTTGATTCCAATAATGATACTGATCCATCCCTCCTAATTCAAAAGAACCTGCAGACATGTGCTTGATGAGAACACTATACCCACTTCGGCTGTTTTCCTCTGATTAATATTAGGTGTGTCATCAAGTACATGCCTCATCCCCTGTTGGAGGAGATGGCGTCTTGTTAGCAAGGCTTTTCCTTGTGCCATCCTGTGTTTGAAAAAGGCTTTTTCGATTGCAACAAAAGCAAAAATTGACAACGGGATCTAATTAAACTAAAGAGCTTCTGCACAGCAAAAGAAACTATCATCTGAGTGAACAGACAACCAAATGCTTTGGAGAGGTTTTTTTCCCCCTTCATCTTCATATCAAACACCTCTCTAGTTGCCTTTGCTCATTGAATCTGATCTGTAACAGGTAGTGTGGATCAACTAAATCACAGTTTTTCAAACTATGAGATACTATTCATTAATGGGTTGTGAAATCAGTTCATAGTTCCCAATAAGATTTTTAAAATATGAAATAGTGAAGACTAGAAAGCATTAGAAAACAAGATGATTAGTAAATCTTGTACCATGTGCATGTGTGTCTGTGTCATATGTGTGTGCATGCACAAGGATGTTTAATTAATGTGTTTAATTAGTTATATTCATTTCAAGTAATTAAAATCAGTTAAAATCAGAGGACTCTTTAAGTAGTAACCCAAAAGCTGAGTAGACTGTGTTGTCTTATGTTTAAAAGTCACACGGTAAATCCCTTCTCTCAGCATAACTGTGATGGTTGCTGGTGCTGAGGGCTAAGTCTTGCGGAAGTGTCCACCACATCATAGCACAGCGTAGGTACAGGATGGAAACTTCTTCGATTATCCTCAGTGATAGGGTCTTGCTCTGTGTCCCCATCCAAATACCATCTTGAATTGTGATCCAAATTGTAATCCCCACGTGTTGTGGGAAGGAACTTGCAGGAGGTAATTAGATCATTGTGGGGGGGATCCCCCCTGCTGTTCTAGTGATAGTGAGTGAGTTCTCATGAAATCTGATGGTTTTATAAGGGGTTTTCTCCCCTTCACTGTGCATTTCTCCTTCCTGCTGCCCTGTGAAGAAGAATGTGTTTGCTTCCCCTTCTGCCATGATTGTAAAGTTTCCTGAGGCCTCCCCAGCCCTGCAGAACTTTGAGTCAGTTAAATCTCTTTCCTTTATAAATTACCTAGTCTTGGGTAATTCCTTATTAGCAGTATGAAAATGGACTAATACAGTAAATTAGTACCAGGTAGTGGTGTGAGGCTGTAAAGATAGCCAAAAATGTGAAAGTGACTTTGGAACTGGGTAACTGGCGAGGTTGGAACAGTTTGGAGGGCTCAGGAGAAGACAGGAAGATGTGGAAAAATTTGGAGCTCCCCAGAGACTTATCGAATGGCTTTGACCAAAATGCTGATCATGATATGGACAATGAAGTTAGTCTCAGATGGAGATGCGGAACTCATTGGGAATGGGAATGAAGGTGATTCTTGCTATGCTTTAGCAAAGAGACTGGTGGCATTTTGCCCCCACCCTAGAGATCTGTAAAACTTTGAATTTGAGAGAGATGATTTAGGGTATCTGGTGAAAGAAATTTCTAAGTGGCAAAGTGTTCAAGAGGAAGCAGAGCATAAATGTTTAGAAAATTTGCAGCCTTGGCCAGGTGCGGTAGCTCATGCCTGTAATCCCAGCACTTTGGGAGGCCAAGACAGGTGGATCATGAGGTCAGGAGATCAAGACCATCCTGGCCAACATGGTGAAACCCTGTTTCTACTAAAAATAAGAAAATTAACTGGGCGTGGTGGTGCATGCCTGTAATCCCAGCTACTCAGGAGGCTGAGGAAGGAGAATCACTTGAACCAGGGAGTCAGAGGTTGCAGTGAGCCAAGATCACACCACTACACTCCAGCCTGGTGACAGAGCAAGTCTCCATTAAAAAAAAAAAAAAAAAAAAAGAAAGAAAGAAAGAAAGAAAGAAAGAAAGGAAAAAAGAAAAGAAAATTTGCAGCCTGCCTATTCAATAGAAGAGAAGAACCCATTTCCCATTTTCTGGGGAGAAAGTCAAGCCTGCTGTAAAAATTTGCATAAGTAACCAAAAGCTGAATATTAGTCACCAAAACAATGGGGAAAATGCCTCCAGGGCATGTCAGAGACCTACACAGCAGCCCCTCCCATCACAGGCACAGAGGGCTGGGAGGGAAAAATGGTTTAGTGGGCTGGGATCAGGGTCCCCATGCTCTATGCAGCCTCAGGACATGGTGCCCTGTGTCCCAGATGCTCCAGCTCCAGCCATAGCTAAAAGGGGCCATGGTACGGCTCAGGCCATTACTTTGGAAGGTGCAAGCCCCAAGCCTTGTTGGCTTAAATGTTGTGTTGGGCCTGTGGGTGCACAGAATTCAAGAACTGAGGTTGGGGAACCTCCACCTAGATTTCAGAGGATGTATGGAAATGCCTGGATATCCAGGCAGAAGTTTGCTGCAGGGGTGGAACCTGCATGGAGAACCTGTGCTAGGGCAGTGTGGAAGGAAAATGCAGCATGGGAGCCCCCAAATAGAGTCCCCACTGTGACACTGCCTAGTAGAGCTGTGAGAAGAGGGCCATCATCCTCCAGACCCCAGAATGGTAGATCCACTGACAGCCTGCACCACGCACCTAGAAAAGCCACAGACACTCAATGCCAGCTCATGAAAGCAGCTGGGAGGGAGGCTGTCCCCTGAAAAGCCACAGGGATGGAACTACCCGAAGCCATAGGAGCCCACTTCTTACATCAGCATGACCTGGATGTGAGACATGGAGCAAAAGGAGATCATTTTGGAATTTTAAGGTTTAATGACTACCCTATTGTATTTTGGACTTTCATGGGGCATATAGCCCCTTTGTTTTGACCAATTTCTCCCATTTGGAATGGGTATATTTACCCCATTCCTGAACCATGATTGTATCTAGGAAGTAACTAACTTGCTTTTGATTTTACAGGCTCATAGGCAGAAAGGACTTGCCTTGTTGCAGATAAGACTATGGACTTGGAATTAGGGTTAACGCTGAAATGAGTTAAGACTTTGTGGAACTGTTGGGAAGTCATAGTTGTGTTTTGAAATATAAGAAATGTGAGATTAGGGCAGGGCCAGGAGCAGAATGATATGGTCTGGCTCTGTGTCCCAACCCAATCTCATCTTGAATTGTAATATAAATTGTAATCCCCATGTGTTGGGGGAGGGACCTCATGGGAGGTGATCAGATCACGGGGGTGGTCCCCCCATGCTGTTCTCATGATACTAAGTTATCATGAGATCTAACGGTTTTATAAGGGGTTTTCCCCACTTTGCTCTGCACTTCTTGCTGCTACCCTGTGAAGACGGACGTGTTTGCTTTCCTTTCCGCCATGATCATCAGTTTCCTGAGGCCTCCCCAACCCTGTGGAACTATGAGTCAATTAAACCTCTTTCCTTTATAAGTTATCTAATCTTAGGTATGTCTTTATTAGCAGTATGAGAATGGATTAATACACTCAGCATACTTGAAATCATTCATAATTTTTAAAGTGCAAATGGTATTCCTTCCAGGCACTGTGAGGGGCCATGCTGGTACATATTGTATGAGGATCTGTCCTGTGTGTCTCTGAGTTCACCACATCAACATTCCTTCCATTTCCAAGCATTCTTATTTCTGGTGCCCTGCATCTGCCTCATCTGTGTGCCTCTAAGAATTGAAACATTGGTTAATTGGAAGCAGCTTCACCAGCAGCAGGAACAGATCTAGAAACTGATAAAGTTGCAGTCCAGTTTTTAAAAATATCTTCTGGGGCAAGAAGTTGCCGATTCCTTGTAGTTGCATATTCCAAGGGACATGCCAGGAAGCAAAGGAAACCAAGAGTTACTGGGCAGAGGCCCTTGCATTGAAAACTGCTAGAGTGATTAGTAGCTTGGACCTTGCTTGTATATCTATGCTCCTTGACCTTGGCTAACTATAACCATGGACTTTTGAGTGATTTCAGACAAAAAAAAAAAAAGAGTATCAAAAGGCAATAAAAAGAATTGTTTCTGAAAACACCACTGCTCCTTCATTCCCTAGAAATCAGAGGGAATTTATATTTCTGGGGTGAGCTGATCAGCATTGGTGGCAAGTGATGGACTGGTGACCTTGGAGAGCAGAAGAGCTATAGAGGGGCACAGGTAGACATCTTTCACTCTCCTAGGAACACTCCAGGCAACTCAGATCATGTCTTTGCCAAGGGACCAGACCCTTATTTAAATGGCTTGTCCAAAGTAGAATCAGGCTGTTTTTAAAAAAATTAGTACAGATGTTGGACCCCACTGGCAATCATTTGGAGTCAGAGTATGTTTTCTGTGGATTCCTTTGCGTGTTCACCTTTAGGTATGGGAGAAAGCAGCAGTCAGTTAGAGGGTGTTTTTAAGTTGACATGACTAATGCTGAATGGGGCTAATCAAATCCATTCTCTAGGGGACAAGCTAGGGACCTTGAAGATGGCTTAGTCTCATGAATTTGATGCATATCTCTAAAGAGGGTGCAACTTTCTAAAGGCACCAGAAGAGGAGTAAGATGTTGTCTCAGTTCATTGGGGCTGCTATCACAAATGCCATAGACTGGGTGGCTAATAAACAGCATACATTTATTTCCTAAATTTCTGGAGGCTGGAAAGTCCAAGATCAGGCAGATTTGGTGTGTGATGAGGGGCTGCTTTCTGGTTCATAGATGGTGCCTTCTCACTACATCCTCACCCAGTGGAAAGGACAAACAAGCTCTCCCACGTCTCTTTTCTCAGGGCACCAATCTCATTCACAAGGACTCCGCCCTCACGGCCTAAGCACCTCCCGAAGGCCCCACCTAACATCATCACCTGAGTGCTTAGGATTTCAACATATGAATTTCAGGGGGACACCATTATTCAGACAGCAGTAGCTGTGATGAGGCTCACTGGACTGAACTCCAGAACAACCTCTGTCCTTACCCCGTAACAGGACCCTGCAGAAGGCACTGAAAAGATCTTTTGAATATTCAGCTTCTTCGATTGTGAGGTGAATAGTGGGTAGATGAAAGGGGTCTGTGCTATAAATGGTGAGATGTTCTTTCCTACTTCACAGGGATTTTAAGTGGAGTAGACGAGGTGGCACATTGGCACACCTCATTGTATTGAGCCTCACTGTACTGCACTTTACAAATGCTGCAATTTTACACATTGGAGGTTTGTGGCTACGCTGCATGGAACAAGTCTACCGGAGCCACTTTTCCAACAGCATGTGCTCATTTCATGTCTCTGTGTCACATTTAGGTAATTCTCACAGTATTTCAGACTTTTTCATTATTATTATATATGTTATGGGGATCTGCAGTCAGTGACCCTTGACGTTACTATTGTGATTCTTTTGCGGCTTCCAATACCATGCCAACATATGATGGCAAACTTAATCCATAAATGCTATGTATGTTCTGACTGCTCCACTGACCAGCCATTCCCTGTCTCTCTTCCCCTCCTTGGGCCTCCCTGTTCCCTGAGACACAATAATATTGAAATTAGGGCAATTAATAACCCTCCAATGGTCACTAAGTATTCAAGTAAAAGGAAGAGTCACACGTCTCACTTTAAATCAAGTCTTACTATTTGAAAAGTATATTTCGTAAGGCTACAGTTTCCATAGATAGTGATTCCTTCGTGGATCTGGTTGGGCAAAGTAAATTGGAAAACTTCTGGAAAAGATTTCTAGGTGAAATTAGGAACATTTTTAATTCATGGGAAGAGGTTAAAAAGAAGCAGCATTACCAGGAGCTTGGAAGTTGATTCCAACACTCATGTATGACTTTGAGGGGTTCAAGACTTTGGTGGAGGAAATAACTGCAGATGTGATGGAAATGGCAAGAGATTAGAATGAGAAGTGGAGCCTGAAGATGTGACTGAATTGTTGCAACGTCATGATAAAGCTTGAATAGATGAGAAGTTGCTTCTTAGGAAGGAGAAAAGAAAGTGGCTCCCCGAGATGGAATCTACTCCTGGTGAAGATTCTGGGAACATTGTGGAAATGACAACAAGGGATTTGAGAGGCTTGACTCCAATTTCAAAATGAGTTCTACTGTGGGTAAAATGCTATCAGACAGCATCACATGCTGCAGAGAAATCTTTCATAAAAGTTTAAAAATCACTCAATGTGGTAAGCTACGTTTTTGTTTTTTTGGGTTTTTGTTTGTTTGTTTGTTTGTTTTGAGGCTGAGTCTTGCTCTGTCACCCAGGCTGGAGTGCAGTGGCACGATCTTGGCTCACTGCAACCTCCACCTCCCAGGGTTCAAGTGACTCTCGTGACTCAGCCTCCTGCATAGCTGGGATTACAGGCACCCGCCACCACATCTGGCTAATTTTTGTATTTATAGTTGAGATGGGGTTTCACCATATTGGCCAGGCTGGTCTCGAACTCCTGACTTCAACTGATCCAGCTGCCTCGGCCTCCCAAAATGCTGGGATTACAGGCATGAGCCACCATTCCTGGACTTTTGTCTTATTTTTTTAATTGCCATAGTCACCCCACCCCACCACCCTGATCAGTCAGCAGCCATCAACATTGAGCAAGACCCTCCACCAGAAAAAAGATTACAACTCTCTGAAGTCTCAGCTAATAGCATTTTTAGCAAGAAAATATTTTAAAATTAAGGTATACACATTGTCTTTTAGACATAATGCTATTGCAAACTTAATAGACTACAGTATAGTGTAAACATAACTTTTATATACACTTGGAAACCAATAAATGCACGTGACTTGCCTTATTGCAATATTCACTATAGCGTGGTGGTCAGGAACTGATCCTGCAATATTCCTGAAGTATGCTTGTACACTCTTTGGGAAGTCAAACATTTCCACATTAATATATTTAATTTGTCATTGTTTCATTTCTTCTGAAAGCAGAGATTTTCTTGGAAAGTTGTTATAAAATGTTTACGTGTATTCATCTTAAACCCTGCAAGAAGTAATCTGCTGATGATATGAACCACCTATGACTTTGTTCCAGTACAATGAGATTAAGAAATAATCTCCAAATTAAACTTCATTACATAGTCTAATGTTTCTTCTTATTAATTTTTCAATTGAATAGTTGGGTTTATTAAAAATAAAAGGAAAATTGAAAATTATTTATCAGGCATCCTTCCAAGTGCTTCAAGCAATTATTAATTTTAAAAAGCTATTTAAATTATGAGAAAGTATTTTTTTAAATCAGAAATGCCTATTCACCATCATCCCATAAAACTTTAATGGTGAAATATTATGTGCTTTTCATTCCATTATTGCACAAATGAATTATGTATAGAGATATAGCTGGTGCTTCTCTCCTTATTTACATTTATGAGTAGATCTCCATGCAGATAATGTGTTTGGTGAATCAGGAAGGCAGAGGCCAGCTACACTCAACAGAAGGGGCCGTTTGAAGTCTGAGTTGGAATAACGGAGGAAGAATTTGACAACTGCAATGACACTTGACAAGTCTGGCTCCTGACAAGCAATACCGGCCACTCACAGTGCATATAATTCCCGTTAGCCAGTACTGCTGCAGAGCAATGCTCATCCTGGGGCTGAACTGATCTTAGAAATAATCTTTCCAAACAGTCCACATATCCAACACCTTCATTTCACAAATGAGATTGAGATGTGTGACCTCTTGCCTAAGGCCCCATAGCCCTGTCCCTTGTGTCTGCATCCTCTAACCCTGGCAGTAGTGTGTGCTTAAGTGCTACCCCCTGGGTCCATTTGAAACTTGACCTCTGGAGTTTATGATAGTGGCCTGGAGCAGAGCACAGAGCATCGTAAGGAACCCTGGATCCACCAGGCATTCTGCAGCTGATCTCTGAGTCAGCCTTGCAGGGCCTGCTGGGTCTTCTGCCTGAGGGGCCCGGTGCTGGATTCTCACCTTGTCTCCCGGCTCTGGCCCAAGTTCTTACACATTAGTCTACCCACTCCCGGCAGGTCTCCATGGAGCCAATGGTTTGGGGATCTGGCTGGCCACTCTCTCTGGCTCTGTAGGATCCAGGGCTGCCCTGGCCTCTGCTTATCATCCTGAAGCCCTCTCTGCACCCATGCCTTGGTTTTAGTGCCCGGAAACCTAACTCCACATGGACAAGGTAGCCCATTATCTTGGACAAGGGAGCCCATTATCTTGGTTTATTTTATGTATCTCAACCAGAATTTATCCTCCATCAGGTACTAACACAGTTTTGAGACATCTTAAAAATTAAGCACAATGAGGAATAAGAAAACATTTTTAAAATGATAATAACCCTTCTAATGCCAAGTAAAAACCTATTGCTTGACTTCAGCTTATTGATTTTCTTCTTCTTAGCTTCCTTGTTACCAAAGCAAAAGAGAAAAAGCATTAACTTACATTTCTGCTACTTTCTGAAGACAAACTTTCTGCTTTATTTATCAGCTTTATGCTGTTACTGAATTCAAATGAGAATGCAGTTAGAAAAACCAGGTAACATAATAGACAATGCATTTAAATACACATTTTTAAAACATGTAGACATGTTGACCAAATGGATGAGCATATACCTCTCAATTGTATTAGTTGCCTGCAACATTATTTTTACTGTGTTATAATACAGTGTGTATCTGTTGTGATCTAATGTTCTGGCTTCATCGAGCAAAAAATCATTAAAAATCCAATGTAGTGTCAGTGAATGTGTGCATTAGATAGCCCCTCTCAAATATCACGTATCTCAAGTGGACCTTCACCAGGCACTGGATTGCCATTTATCCATATATGAATTCTCCAGCCACAGCTTGCAGCACGGAAATTCTTCATGGCTCATTAACATAAGGGAGTCTTATGTGTTAGACACCAGTCATACGTGAGGAAGAGCTGTCATTCTGATGTGTAAGACTAAAACTTAGCACTGTGAACGCAGGGGAATCTGCAGGACAGGAATGAAAAGTAATGGGATCTCACTTTTCAAACTAAAATAGTCTCCTCCATATTACGGGACACAGATATCCAGACTGTCAAACACGTGGTCCAGTCAAGGGAAAGTGCTCATCAGATTCTCATTAATTTATTTACTGATGGTACTGACTTAGTCTGAATACAATTGTATATTAGTGGATCACAAGAATGATTAATATAGAAAATTCATAGCCAGACAATCTAATAAATTTTCCTGGGACTATTGTCTATTTAAAAGTCTCTTAGTATATCCAACTACAACAATTTAATTTTCATCTATTTGAGTCTGTGAAGCTTCATTCAAACTGCACTGACTCTGAATTTTAAAATGGTAGTTATTGCAACCAATATATTTCTCTGAAAGGAGAACCAATCTGGGGCTGTGATAAAACACTGTTTATTCTCCGCCCCCCCCAACTCTAGACCAAAAAGGGAACACAGGGCGGGGGCAGGCATTTCTCCTTCATGCTGTTGAAGGGTAGAACTTTTCAACAATGTGGGTGAAGTCAGAGCTAGTTTTTGAACTCCTAGTAAGGGTGTGATTGGAGGGTCATTTCTGCTCAAGAAAATTATTCACGAAGCTGCTTTATTGGGGTGGTTTGTTTAAATATTTTTTTCTTTCTTTCTCTCAATTGCTTATGTCCTGAGAAACGAACTTGACGTAGAAATCAGGGCTGTAGATACTAGTGACTACCTCCTTTATCCAGGGTGGCTTTTGCTGTGTAATCCTTCTCTGTCCATCTTCCTGTGCTCTAGGAATCCTGCCTCCTCAGATGTTCCTACGAAGAAGGAAACTATCTCTGAGAAGCCTCAACGTTGAACTTTATTCTGGAAAGACAGGAAAGGCCTATAAATAGAGCAATGCTTGAATTTATATCAACTGTCTGACAAATTGACTGTACTATAAATTAGCTAAATTCCAAAACCACCTTCAGAAATAAAAATATCTTCAAAATTTAAAATGAGCTATAAGTGTATATTAAGGTTAATTAAACATCCTTCGTATTGTTTGTATACATGTTTTAAAAGTAACATGGGCAGAATAATTATGTCTGGAACATGCTTACTTCTTCTCTGGGTACGAGGTCCTAGGGATCACAGAACAAATTCTGCTAAGTAAGCAAGATTCTCAGTTTTCTTTCTTTAATTTTGCTTAATTTATAGTAGATTTTCTATTTTTTTTTTTTTTTACAAAATAAAATATATAAAATTCGTTGGTAGATTAACAAATTTGCATGCTATAGATCATTGACCATTTCCATGTTATTGTATTCCACTGCAGAAAATAAGTGTATCCATTAAAAATGTGGAGATATTAAAAAGTACAATTATAGAATTTCAAAATTACATTTTTATACTATTTGAGGTTGCTCCATTTTATTTATCAGGCTTCTTGCTTTTGAAGGAATACATTTCAGCCCCTTCTCCTTGCATGGTTTATTTTCAATTACAATTTACTAAAAGCTATAAAATCTAAAGTTATTCTTGTCATATTGGGTGTTGAAATTTTCTGATTAAAATGATTTGCACCTGAGAACATTTAAAATCTAATCTTTAAGAAATTTTGAAATATACAATGCATTATTAATTATAGTCACCATTCTGTGCAATAGATCACTGAGGTTTATTCTTCCTGGCTAGCCAAAATTTTGTAACCTTGGATCAATATCTCCCTTTTTCCTATCCACCCTCCTCTCCTGCCTCTGAAAACCGCCAAATTGGTAAGTATACTAGGTGATGGAGATGTGAATTAGCTTGCTTGAATCATTCCACAATGTAAGCATATATCAAAATATTACATTGTACCCCACAAATACATACAACTATTATTTTTCAACTAAAAATAAAAATTTTTGAAAAGACTTGCAGCTGACTTTGAAGATCATGTGATCCAAATTTAGAGGTTGAATTTACTAAAAATTGAGTTTAATGCCACGGCAGCACCCTGAGGTTGATTTATGGTGAAGTTCTTCAAAGGCTCATGCATTTCTACTATTGAACTGATGATAGGCCCAAAGACAGAAAGTGGGTGCGACTGGGCTCATGTATTTTATTGGATTCAGCATCAGCTTTAAAAAAAAAAAATCTTTGTAGTTCAGTTTCTCTTTCTTGCTCTCTTTCCATTCACACACACATACACATTTAAACAAATTGTGATAATTTTACCAATCCAAATAGAAGTTACCATAGTTTTCCTCATTTAGGAAAATGTTGTTTTTACATCACTCTGCTCTACCAAAATTTGCAATGCCACCACAAAACCGTTTAATAAGTAAATACAAAATATATAAAACTGTTGCCATTTATCTATTTGTAAAGTTCTACTGCTATTGAAGGAATCAAAGTACTAAGAGTCATCCCTTGCTATTTTCTTCCACACACACACACACACACACACACACAAATTTGGAGAAGAAAATTTTTAATTAATGACTAATTTAGAAGAATAGTTCTCTGATGACAATAAAAACCACTCTGCAGAATGAAATGAAAATAGTTTCTGTAACTATTAAATCATTATTTGGGGCACAGATCTTTGTGTCCTGCTTTCACGTGGTCCATAACCTTATTCTGACTTCTGAGACTGGGGCTCCACACTGCCTTCCTACTAGGGTTTGGAATCTTGCCTCTGAATCCCAAATCCAGTAGCTGGGATCTCCTAGCAGTTCCAAATCCCCCAACATAAACCACCCATTTGCGTGTTGGAATTTACGCAATTGTTCTCCATTCCCCTGCTGGGATACCATCGACTCTGGGGATTTTTCTTCTCCATTTTGCTAAACAAACACCAACCCTCTAAGGCCCCTTTCTCTGTGAAGACCATACAATTGCCTCCTGGCCAGCACTCCTGTCTCCCTCACTCACCCTGTGATAAATCGAGGGGTCGCCTCTCTCCTCCATTAGCCTTATTCCATTAAGCTAAGTGTCTCCGTTTCCTTCTCACCTAATATGAGATGAAAAGCTGGCATCGTTAGAGGAAGTGGTCAGGAGAAAAATTCGTTAATAATTAATTTGAGGTGTTTGAGGATATAGGTCACCTTTAAAATCTACTCTTCACAAATGCTTTCCCAATTAACTTCCCAAGTGATAGTTTATATCCTGTCCAGAAAAGTGGGTTCCAATCTGCCAAATAATTCTGGAAGCAAGAGACTTTCTCTAGGGGAGTTCCCCTGGTCATTGAGTGATAGTGCAGGTAAAGTTACTTAGTGTCACTGTGACGGGGACCTGGCAAGTTGGCAGAACCAAGGGGGTTTCTCTCGTTTCTGACATGATTAACAATCAAGGATAACCAAGCTGTAGCAGGATCCCAGTCTCATTGACCAAGGATGAATGGCAGGCTCTTGGCAATGGATTAAACCAATAAGACAGAGACCCAGCAAACAAAAGTACTTGGATTTAAGGGTGTTTCAGAGTTTAAAAAACATTCCTAAACATGTGGAAGCCTCCCGTACAAGGGATAAGGCACAGTGCATTTATTAGGAGCAATAAGCAAGGTCAAATCAGACAGCCACGGTGTCAAGACCCTGGGTCCTAGTCCAAGGCTGATTGAGGACATTATTCCAGGCCAAACAGACTTAGGGATAGTTGGAGGATGGTTTATTGAGATTATCAGAAAGAAAGACCACTCCTAAAGCAACTCATATACCCTTGGGAGCCTCCTCTCTTGAGTAGAGAAGTGGAGGAGATGTTCCAGCCTGAGGTTTATTTGAAGGGAACAGCTTGAGTAAGCTCAGAGAAGAGAGAAGTTTCTCAGAAGGGGGTTGGATCCTCCCCACTCCCAGACTGTGAGTCTCATACCTGTTATTTTTTAGCAGGAAGAAATTGGAGACCTCAGCATCAGGTAGAAGTCTAGGCTGGAGCCCAGGTGAGCAGTGTGGAGAAGAGGAAGGAGGAGATGAGGTTCTCTAAGCAGTTATTCTGGAAGGAGAGGATGCACTTTGGTTCATTTTGCTGTGAGGGAGGGAGCAATGCAGGTGGAAAAAGGTGATGGGTATAATGGGCTCACAAAGAAAGGCAGATCCTTGCATTTCTTTTAGACAACAAATGACACTCATCTCCTGGAGGACATAAATCCAAGAGAAACTGTGCATTCTAACATGTGAATAAAAACGTTCGCAAGCTGAAAGGCACATACGGTACTGAGCATGCAACAAAACTCCGGAGAAGAAAGGGCCCTCCTGAAACTGCTGGTGGAGCACAGAAGAGAGACGGAGCCATAGGAGGACTTTCATTTAGACAGAAAAGAGGTTTCATCCTTCGGGCCTGTCCTAACCATTGCTGGGAAAGCAAGACATTCTAGTTGCCCCACTGCACACAAGGAAAGAAGAATAAACAAATTCAAGAACAAAATAAATCGACATGCAATGCCTTCATGCAGGTGATGATGTCCCTGTTTTCATCTACTTACCGATGTCCCTGTCTTGTTAATGTGACCATCCCTCAACTAGTTTTGGCAATTTAAGAGAGATTACAGCAACAAAAAATCTGAGTGTTAGAGGGAGACCGTGTGTCTTCATTTACCAGCCCCTCCACTGACTACCTGGGCCACTACGGACAAGTCACTTTACATCTTAGAAACATTTCTTCCTCTATAAAATTAATACAAGCAAAAAACAGCCTATAAAAAGATGAGCAAAGGACACGAAAAGACACTTTTTTTTTTTTTGAGCCGAGTCTCACTCTGTCACCCAGGCTAAAGTGCAATGGTGCAATCTCAGTTCACTGCAACTGCTGCCTCCCAGGTTCAAGTGATTCTCCTGCCTCAACCTCCCAAGTAGCTGGGATTACAGGCACCCACCACCATGCCCAGCTAATTTTTGTATTTTTAGTAGAGATGGGGTTTTACCATGTTGGCCAGGCTGGTCTCAAACTCCTGACCTCAAGTGATCTGCCTACCTCAGCCTCCCAAAGGGCTGGGATTATAGGCGTGAGCCACCGTGCCTGGCCGAAAAGATACTTTTCAAAAGAAGACATACATGCGGGCAACAAGCATATGAAAAATGCTTGGTATTATTAATTATCAAAGAATGCAAATCAAAACCACAATGAGATACCATCTCACACAAGTCAGTATGGCTGTTATTAAAAAGTCAAAAATTAACAGATGCTGACAAGGTTGCATGGAAAAGGGAATGCTTATACACTGCTATTAGGAATGTAAATTAGGTCAGCCACTGTGAAAAGCAGTTGGAGATTTGTCCAAGAATGTAAAACAGAATTACCATTCGACTCGCAATCCTATTATTGGGTTATACCCAAAGGACTATCTATTGTTCTATTATAAAGACACATACACATGTATGTTCAGAGCAGCACTATCCCTAATAACAAAGCCATGAAATCAACCTAAATGCTCACTAACAGTAGACTGGATCAAGAAAATGTGGTACAGGTACACCACGCAATACTATGCAGCCACAAAAAAGAATGAGATTATGTCCTTTGCAGCAACACGGATGGAGCTGGAGGCCATTATCCTAAGTGAACTAACAGAGGAACAGAAAACCGAATACTGCCTGTTCTCATTTAGAAGTGAGAGCTAAACACTGAGTAGATATGGACACAAAGGAGGGAACAACAGACACTGGGGCCTACTCAAGGGTGGAGGGGGGAGAAGAGGGAGGATAAAATAAACTACCTATCAGATCCTATGCTGATCACCTGGGTGACGAAATAATCTGTACACCAAGCCCCTGCAACACGCAATTTGTTTATATAGCAAACCTAATATAAACTAATGTCCCTGTCTTGTTAATGTGACCATCCCTCAACTAGTTTTGGCAATTTAAGAGAGATTACAGCAACAAAAAATCTGAGCATTAGAGGGAGACCGTGTGTCTTCATTTACCAGCCCCTCCACTGACTACCTGGGCCACTATGGACA
This sequence comes from Macaca mulatta, assembly GCF_049350105.2. Classification (NCBI taxonomy): domain Eukaryota; kingdom Metazoa; phylum Chordata; class Mammalia; order Primates; family Cercopithecidae; genus Macaca; species Macaca mulatta. The sequence continues at coordinate 192,917,369 of NC_133408.1, forward strand.
AGTCACTTTACATCTTAGAAACATTTCTTCCTCCATAAAATTAATATAAGTAATAAAACCCATAAAAATTACAAGTACCCCTAAATCTCAAATAAAAGTAAAAAAAAAAAAAAAAGAATATAAGACCTTTTTGGCTTGCTAGGTTTAGTAAATAAAAATACAAGACAACCTGTTAAATCAGTATTGTAGACAAGATACAGATCCTTTTATGTACAACTCTGTCCCAAATATTGCATGGGGCATAATTATACTATTTATTTGTTGTTTATTTGAAATTTAAATGTCATTGGGTGTTCTGTGTTTAATCTGGCAACCCTAACAAGGTTTCATTTATCATCCTAAATAATTCCCATCATCAAATGCTAACATATTGTGTGGATATAGTAAGCATTAAAATATTAATTAACATTATTTTCATTCTATAAAGATGATCTAGAACAAATTACATATACAGTAAGTTAGAGAATTGAGGCTTGCATAGTATATGCTATTTACCTGAGATCATGCACACAGGTTTTTTTTTTCTTTGTAATTTCATTAGTGATAAAACTGAGACCTCCAGCCTCCTCACTGCTGATTTTTCTACAGCATCTAGGCCAATCATCCTGGTGAATGGGAAATCCATCCACAGTGGTCCTTTAATTATGCCTTCCCTGAGCCTAATGCTGCATCCTTACTACAAAAACTGTGGCCAGAGCACCAGCAGCCGCTGCACCTCCTGGGAGCTTGTTAAAAATGCAGAGTATCAGGCTTCATTCTTTGTCAGAGTCGGCATTTTAAACAGAATCCCCCAGGGATTTTTTGTTTGTTTGTTTGGTTTGTTTTGTTTTTGAGACAGAATTTCACTCTTGTTGCCCAGGATGAAGTGCAATGATGTGATCTTGGCTCACTGCAACCTCCACCTCCTGGGTTCAAGCAATTCTGCCTCAGCCTCCTGAGTAGCTGGGGTTATAGGTGTGCGCCACCACACCTGGCTCATTTTGTATTTTTAGTAGAGATGGGGTTTCTCCATTTGGTCAGGCTGATCTCGAACTGCCAACCTCAGGTTATCTGCCCGCCTTGGCCTCCCAAAATTCTGGGATTACAGGCGTGATCCCCCAGGGATTTGTTTGCACATTAACGTTTGAGGAACTCTTTCCTGGCTCAGCCTCAGGCCTGTCTCCAGCCTTTATAAGAGTGGTTCTTGGTCCTGGCTGTAGATTAGAATCACCTGAGCAGGTTTTAGAACCCACTGGTGTCTAAACCCTGCTCCAGAGATTTTGGCTTCATTGGCCTTGGGGTAGGCTCTGGGAATTGGTGGTTTTCTTTCAACTCCCAAGTGCTTCTAATGTCTTTGCTTTGAACTACTGATTTAAGAAGAGTTTTCCCACCTAAGGCAAAAGACACTGAAATAAATCGATGTCTCCAATGACATGTATTTTCCTTTAGCTTTGACAGACTGAATATACGACCAGACCATATTAAAAAAAAAAATAGAACTCTTTCCCACAGTCCTCAACAATCAGCCCAGGAGGCCAACCCATTCTCTACAGCGAGCTTATCCAACCTGCGACCTGCAGGCTGCATGCAGCCAAGGATGACGTTGATTGCGGACACAAATGCGTAAACTTTCTTCAAACATTACAAGATTTTTTTTTTGTCATTTTTTTCTTTTAGCTTATCAGTTATCGTTAGTGTATTTTGTGAAAGGAAAGTATCTTGGAGCCCTGAAATCACTAAGCTAAAAAGCTGGGAACTGCTTAGGGCCAACCTGCCTCCTATTCTGTTCGAAGTCAGCCCGCTGCTCACTGAGATAAATGCATCTCTGCCTCCTTTGGAGAGACTCATCTGAAACTCAAACGAAAGCAACCGTTTGTCTCTTTTCTACCTGCGACCTAGAAGCCCCTCCCCACTTCGAACTGTCCTGCTTTTCCAGACCGAACCACCATTCGTCTTACATAGGTTAACTGATGTCTCACGTCTCCCTAAAATGTATAAAACCAAACTGCGTTCTGACCACCTTGGGCATGTGTCATCAGGACCTCCTGAGACTGTGTCCTCAACCTTGGCAAAATTAACTTCGTAAATTAACTGAGACCTGTCTCAGATTTTCAGGGTTCACAATTTCCTGTGTAGCCCAAGACAATTCCTCTTCTTCTGGTGTGTCCCAGGGAGCCAGAAGATTGGACACCCCTGACTACAGAAAGCAGTCCAGGAGGCCAGCCTGCTATCCACAAGCCAGACTTACAGGCAGTCAGAACACTTTCTCCAGCAACCATTTCAGGAACCCAAACCATAACCCCTTTAACAACCAGGTGGAAGTGGCCAGGGCTTGATTAATAACTGACAGCTTCCCAGATTTAAGACCAATCAAGGAAGGACAAATGTGGTCCCCTAACCAATTGCCCAGCATGCCCTTTTTCTAATTAGCCGACCCCAGCTTCTCCACGCCAACAGCCCCAAGTGGGGGCACCCCTTTCTGCCACCATAAGGCTTTCCCACTGCCATGCCTACCTTTGAGTCTCTGCCAATACACGAGCGATGCTGGTTGACTCCCTTGCCACAGCAAGCGCTGAGTAAACTTTCTTGTTCTGGTTTGGTTGGTCTTTGTCTTTGTCCTCAGCCTACTGCTGGAGATGAGCTGGGTGCAGGATAAGCATGTGGGTCAGAAGGAACAGACTTTCAACACACCGTGAAGACTTCGATGCTTACCCTGCTGCTCCTTTCAAGCCTGCCTCAGCAAACACTGGGATCAAAGCTAGATGGACTCAGACGTTTGTCTCCTCAAGCTCCCAGGTTCTGCTCCTTATTTCTCCTCTGTCATGTGACCTACCCCATTCTGGCCTGTGCTTCTGAGAGTCCTTGTAGGGCATAAGCTTTGGAGTTTGAACGGCTTGGTTTGAACTGAAGCTCCATAGATTAGGTGTGCAACTTTGAATAACAGGATGAATCATTTTGTGCCTTGGGCTCCTGATTCTGTCTCCGGGGATGTGGTAAGAATTAAATGATGGATGCCTCTGAAGCACTTAGTCCTGGCTGGGCTCAGTAAGTTCCCTGTGAGTGTAAGCATCGTTCTCATCATTCTGCGTGGGGCTATTTTTCCTCCTCACTTTGTCACTCAAGCAAAGACAAAGACTCCCTCCCTGCTTGAATCAAGGCATTGTATGTAATATAATTTCCTGAAGGCTGGAGAAAATGCAGGGCTGTATTAGTTAGTTTAACTGCCATAACAAAATGCCATGGGCTGGTGCCTTAAACAAAATTTCTGTTCTTTCCGTTCTGGAGGTTAGAAGTTCAAGATCAGGGACCCAGCTGATTCCACTTCGGGTGAGGGCTCTCTTGTTGGCTTTCAGGGGGCCACGTTCTT